>NW_027466170.1:2152500-2282500 GCF_046127955.1 Nelusetta ayraudi
AAAGAACCTGCTGTGGTTCTGCATTTGAGGAAAACTGGCAGGTGGCAGTGGGCGTGCGTGCGTGCGTGCGTGCGTGGGTGGGTGTGCGTGCACGTACACGTGTGTGTGTGTGTGTGTGTGTGTGTGTGTGTGCACCTGGCCACTGATGATTCTCTGAGAGGATCTCTCGATGTTGGCAGGCAGACCAAAGAATGCAGGTCGGTCGTCCTCGGGGAGATTCTCGATTATGCTGCGGTAGTCCTGGAAAGACACACAAGCGCGCGCGTACACAGACACACAGACACACAGACACACACGCTCAGGTGAGGGGCCACACAGAAACAGCAAAGCAGCACGGTGCAAATTATAACAGTGGTTCACAGTCAGAGGAGAAGCAGCTGTAGCGACGTTTGTCTGATGTGAGTTTTATACAAGATGTACATTAAAATATTTTCAAGTCTTTTTTGTTTTTATATCACATATACATTATAAACACATCAGAAAAAGAGAAGCTTGCATAAATGTTTCATTTGTATAAGTGCTTCTATACATATAGAAACCGCTTTCCAAGTTTGATCCCATTCTGATAACACTGTGTACTGTTGTGCCACGCTTTCATGAATGCAGCATCAACAAGTGTTGAGGTAACAAACGTTACCCGAGCTGCAGTTCACCGTAAATCTCGTGATGTCTCAATAAATTTGGTAGAGAAATATTTATGTAAGTTTTTATTTCCCTGCTGTGTGTTTACAGTGTGTTCTGGAGGGAACAGGGTGGTTTCCTGAGCATCGCTAAGCCCGCGAGAAACACCTCGACCATCATTCGCTCACACACTCCGCCGCCGCCGCCGCCATCGTACCGCTATGGAGCAGGAGTTTGGGAGGCTGATCTGCGGCGGGAAGAAGCGCGTCCCGCCTCGGCTCTTCCTGTGAGCCGAGGAGCCGGAGGAGGAAGAGGAGGAGGAGGAGGAGAGCAGCTGCGAGGAGAAGAACTGCTCCAGGTAGGAGCGCAGGATGCGCAGGTCCGAGGGGTTGTCGATGCGTCCGCCGTAGATGGCGCTCTCCAGCAGGCCGTGGACAAACTCCCACTGGAAGGATTTGCCGGCTGAGGGGAGGAGACGCAGGTCAGTTAAACACACACACACACACACACACACACACACACACACAGGTCCCGTCCCTCCATCAGGAACACACTCACCTTCAAAGAGCCTGTCGATGATCTCGAAGCTGGCGCGGAGATCCGACAGAGAGAACTCGTAGAACTTGGTCCAGCCCTGGTGAAGGCACGCAGGGTGCAGATGTGTAGATTAATGCATGAAGAGAGATGTTGTTTTCATTGTAAAAACTGGGTGAAGGAGCAACTTCATGACTGTTCACAGCATGACAGCAGTAGATGGTCCCATTAAAAATGAATATGCAGACAGCATGACTCTGGAACAGAGAATAAACAGCTGTTGGGCAAAAAGAAAGCTGAAAAAATAACAAAAACAATTCCATCGGAAAAGAAAAAAAGTTGATGTGAATTTCAACACAAAAGACTCAAAAGAGTATTTTTTGTATGTTGCATGTCACTCTGCTCTATGTACTAACTGTGTACAGCAAAAAACAGTAACACAAACAAAAAACGCTTCAACACTGTAGTTTGTTTGCACATCTTGTTATTTGCAACACTCTGCAACTCAAGGCAGAAGGCTTGTGTTGGGGCAACTGGATTTGTTCTTGTGATCTTGAAGGTGTTTCGCCTCTGATCCAAAAGGCTTCTTCGTTTCTAAAAAAGGCGTTGGAGAGTCCCAAGTAACCACCAGGAGTTGTGGGTGCCTTCAAGATCACAAGAGCAAGTCCAGTTGCCCCAACTCAACACTTCTACTTTAAGATGACCTGGACGACTGAGAACCTCCACAGACATCCTGCAACTCGTCCACCATCTTCACAACTCTGTTAGCGTCAGGATGCTATTGAGCAATGTGAGAGCTCAGTCATTTTATCCCATTGAAAAACTAAATGAGGTCAGACTGGGGAAGTCAGAGATATGGCGATCACATGTTACGACCCATTTTTTTAATTTTTTTTTTTTTATTGAAACACATTTGCTCTTTAAATTTGTCCCGTTTTCAAGGCGACGCTGAGACGTTGCAGGATCGCAATCACCCCTGAAGCTTCCCATCTGACCTTTGAACCCTGCCCTCGTCGTCAGGCCCCTCGCCAAATGGCCCCTTGCCAAACACTCCGCACAGTGTGTGTGTGTGTGTGTGTGTGTGTGTGTGTGTGTGTGTGTACCGAACAGCAGGACGGTTTACGCCACAGGCAGTCATTCATTTGCTGTGCAGACTGTGCACAAGCGCATTAACACACACACACACACACACACACACACACACACACACACACACACACACACACACACACACAGACGCAGAGACACCGCTGGAGGCAGCGTAAACAAACACGACTGCGTCGCTGTCGATCTGTAAGGACATAAGAATCGTCTCTGGGGTATGATTTTTTTTTTTTTTGACCCATTTTGTGGCTCTCCATGAAGCCTCGGCGGCACAGAACAGCGGTCAGTGCTTATTAACGACCGGCCACGCTCGCAAACATAAATAATTCATGTTTACACCGGCGTAAGCGTGCAGTGCGGAGAGCTGTGCTCTGAATATGAACTCGGCTAAAAGAAATGATGCATCTGTGTGAACCAGCGTCGGGGAAAAAAGAAAACATCCCACGGCGCGGATGGGAAAAGAAAAAAATGGATTCAATTAAGCAGAAAAATTTAAAGGGCACCTGCCTGCATAAGACTGAGTGAATGTGTGAGAGAGCACAGTGCGGTGAGGTGAGGTGAGGTCTTCCCGTTTAATGTTCACATTGTGAACATTAATTCACAATGTGACAGCCTTCGGAATGTCGGAATTACGGGTCATGGACTGGGAGGAACCTCGAGACCTCAGAGCTTATTTCATGTATCAACAGCTTTATATCGCACATTTTTTTTACACATTTTTTCTGTTTTTCTTTGTACCACCAAATGGTGAATGTTGCTTTCAAGCATGAACTAGCACCTAGTGTGCTGTTAGCAGCTAGTATCAGCCAAAAATGCTAAACCACAACAGTGGAGGTCCTGCGTTTTTTCCACCTCATCACTGGTTGTGACCAATTGCCAGCAGCTGAAGGCAAACATGTCACTTGGTTTTCAAGTCATTTTCTCAATGTCTTCATTTGCTTTACGCACTACTACAGAACCGACAGCCTCTCCATTCATCCTGTCCAGGTCGGTGCGCCACCTACCTGTGGTATGTAGTTGCGTCTCTCCTGACAAACAGCGTGAAACCAGGCGAGGCAAAACAGAGACTGAGCTCTGGCCAGGACGCCGCCTGTGCACAAGCAGTCAGCAGGTTCAAGAACCAGATCACAGCAACATTAGCAATAGCAATAGCATTAGCATTAGCATTAGCAGCAGAAAATCAAAACAAGAAAACCAGAAAAGAATTCTGGAGGAATTCAGGCAAGCTACACATTGCTGTGAGAGGCAACCTAGTGCGTTGGTTTTCAGTCTTTTTTTGTTGGAGAACTGACCTTTACTGATCTGCTCTGGAGTCCATGACTCGTACGTCCTCAGGAGGTTCTTCTTGAGACCAGGAGGAGCCTGGAGGTGAGACACAAAAATAAACACATTCCAATCGAGTTACAGGAAGCTTTTTGTTTTGTTGCGTGGTAACAGTGAGGGGGAGTTGGAAAGGTAAAGTCTTGGTCTTCAACTCCAAATTTTTGCGATCCTGTTTGCACAAAAGCCGGTAGTGTGCATCCTAAACGTTTGTTTTTTTCTTTCTTTCTGCTTTTACTTGGCTTCTCTACTCGCAAAATGTTTGTCTTCCACCGAGTTGTAAACACCACATGGCAAGCGGAGGCTCAGTTCCGTAACACCGAGAACTGAATATATATCGTGTCAGTGTGATGAGTCCCACCTCCAGTCAACTCAACAGGAATCTGTTCATTTGCTTCATTTAGCCAAAGCAATATGTTTGTTCGTTTTGTTTTGTTTTGTTTTTTCAACAGAAACAAAAAGCAAAACAGTGACAGTTTGCTCTGTCTCTCTCTCTCTCTCACACACACACACACACACACACACACACACACACACACACACACACACACACACGGCATCATCTCGGCGGAACATTTGGCGGCTCCATCTGGAGGGTTTGATAAGACACACAGCCAGTAATGCATACGTGCTAAATTTGCCCAAATTGGCAAAAATCAACTGCATATGTTTCCAACTTCAGTAGATGAGACGCATCAGGCGGCGGCGGCGGTGGTGGCTTATAGAGTTCAGATGGCTGAGAAGCTGCGCTCGTGACGAGATTATGTTTCACTTTTTGTTCTGCGTCACGGTTGCTTCTCATTTGTAGCACTTCATCGCACTGAAGTCAACTTGTTTCTCTGGCCGAGACTGAGAGAGGCAGTTTTAATATTCTGCAGCAGTGTGTTCATGTTTTGTATGTGTGCGTGTGTGTGTGTGTGTGTGTGTGTGTGTGTGTGTGTGTGTGTGTGTGTGTGTGTGTGTGTGCGTGTGTGTGTGTGTGTGTGTGTGCGAGAGCTAAAACTTGTGTGACTACAAACTCCGACAGTTGCTGCTGGCCAAACGCAGGTTTTTGCTACTTCCGCTGGCCCATCTTTTTACACAGTCAGTAGCTGCGTTTCCATTACTTCCACAATTGCGCAAAATCTAAATATTGCAATAAAACACTAATGGAAATGCTGAAATTGCACTTTGTCGAAATCTTTTGCTAAAAACTGTCATGGCAACGCAGCAGTGGCTTTAAGCTGCACTGGCTGGGAAAAAAAAAAAAGTTGATTGATTATTCATGACTGCTGCAGCCAAAAAAACAAACCAGCCGGGGTCTTCTCCTTTCTCAACACTCAAAAATCAGCAGGCTCATTGGGCGGCGGTGTGACGTGTCCTCTTCAGTACCTCGTAAGTGATCTTGAGGCTGGACTGCAGCAGAATGGGAGGAAATCTGGGGTGAACCTCCGCTGTGAGCCATAGACGAAAGCCCGCTTTGGGCCGCAGCGCGTTCAGTTCCTATGGTGACAAGAAAACACAGAGAGACACACAGAGAGAGAAAAGCCACATTATCAACATGAGGATGGCAGGAAGAGGAGCAAATGGCCCGAGTTCTGCTTGGTTTTTTTTTTTTATCTTGACAAGTGCGGCGCCTTCACGGTCGTGAAGCCACCGTTGAAGTGCTTTTCCATTTTCCCTAAATGTAAAACAGTGAGGTGTAATGAGGGGAAATAGTCTTGATTGCCACCCTGCGCTCGTCGTCACTTAAAGGAGGGCGGAGCTGCTTTTATCCGTCTATTGAATCATTTCTTCACCAGAGATCGACCGTCGCCGCAGGCCACCATTTGCATTCCGTGCGACGTAGAATCGTTCCGCGGTGACAAGAGCGTCTCTTCTCATCATCTCCGTCTCCATCGCCGGCTTTTTGAAAAATAAAAATAAACGCTCCTCACGACTCGCCCTCCCACCACACCTCCCCCCCCACCTCCTCCACCTTTTTTCTGTCTTTGTCAAAAGATTCCAGGGCTAAAAATAGCAACGATACCTCGAGGTCCTGTGACATCTGATTAGTTACTGACACATGAGCCTCGCGCACACACACACACACACACACACACACACACACACACACACACACACACACACACACATACACATACACATACACATACACATACACCAGTGTGCTTCCACATCATCTGTAATTCACTGTAGTCGAGGTGAACACGGTCAAAGGAGATCAGAGACCAGAGAGACGAGTACGCCTCTGTTTTATGTGTGTGTGTGTGTGTGTGTGTGTGTGTGAGAGAGAGAGAGAGAGGGTGAGAGAGGCAGGGAGAGAGGGAGAGGGAGAGAGGGGTTGGGGCAAGATCTACAGTGTTGTCAATAAAAATCCCACTCATGAAAAAATAAAAGCGTGGCTTTTACGCTTGCAAAGGGCATTACTGCCACCCAAAGAAAAACAGCGCTCAGTCTCACGTTATAACGTTAAATTATCGCGTTTTTACGTGATAATTTTCAAGTTATAACGTGAGACTATCATGTTATTTTGTGATCATTTTCACCTCATTTTGTGAACGTTTTATGTTATAAAACTTTTTACTTATAAAAGTGAAACTAAAACGTATAAAGGTTATTATATAGTAGTAGAATTATAGTTATTATAGTTAGTTATAACATGAAAATGATCACGTAAAACCGTGACAGTTTCACGTTATAATATGATGCCGAGCCCTTTTTTTTTCCTAGGGTGGCAGCAATGTGCTTCTGTAGCAAGGACATAAAAGGAGAAGAGAAAAACTACAAGCCAGAGGATATTCTGTGGAGGCATTCAAACCTTTTATTCTTTATCATCATAAAACTACAAACTATATCTCCATAAATAAAAAGAGGAGCAAATGTGGGGACTATGCGCTTACATGCAGCCCTGTAATCTGCAGTGAAGAGAGGACAGGTTTGTTGTTGTTCTTGCTGTTGTTGTTGTTGTCGAGGTATTTCCGCCAACCGAGGAGACTTAAAAAGAAGGAAAGATTGAAGTTTTGGACAGACTGACTGACAGACTAAAGAAGAGATCCATGAGCGGAGGCGCGGAGCAGGTGATGTTAAAAAATGAGACAGAAAACAGAGCAAGTGGAAGAATGCGAGCAGACAGGGATGACGGGACATCTGCACTGCCAACTTCAATTATCAACACTGACCGCTCTCCTTCTGAGCCGCTCTCATACCCCCCCCCCACTCCCCCCACCCTCTCTGAAGAACCGACCGCTCGAGTGAGGGAGCGGAGAAGTCCGGAGAGACAGATGGAAAAAGAGGAAAAACCAGAAAATCTTGACTGTCCACTCACAAACACAGCGAGACGAGCAGATGGACGCAGGGGCTGAAAGTAAATTTGCACCCGTTTGCTGAGGCTTCGTCATCTCTGTCCTAAAAAACTCTCTTGGTAGTTCTTACCTGCTCGCTTGTATTGCGTTTTTGCAATGAACTGTATGTTCTGTGTCCATACAAACAGTAAAACAAGAGTTTTCTGATAATCAACATTGAAGGAGCCTTTCAAAAACACATTTTGTTGTGATATAAAGACTGTCTGGGGAAAAGGCCTCATAGAACAAATGGGGCGGGGGTGGGCAGAGGGAGGAAGAAAGGAAGGGAGGAAGGACGAGAGGAGTGAAGGGTGGGAGGGAGGTAAGGAGGGAGCGGAATGACGGAGAAAGAGCTCCAATAATCTGGAGTTTAAGTCACAAGTTGGAGGAGCTCAGGCTTCTCTGGGCAGGAGGGATCTGTCGCTAACCTCAGGGCAGACACACACACACACACACACACACACACACACACACACACACACACACACACACACACACACACACACAGGCCAATCAGTGCCAACAGCTGTGCCTTCCACTGAGACGTGACCCGCGGTGATGAAGCCAGCCGCTAAACTGACGTGCAGCCTTAGCAGAAAACTCAAAGTGGCAAAGCCACAGAGAGCAGAGAGAGGGAGAGCGAGAGAGAGAGAGAGAGGGGGAGGGAGAGAGAGAGAGCAGGATTTCTGTCAGTGCACACTAATGCTCTTAATTAATTGCAGTTTTGAATAATATCCACTCGTCTCCACGTTGAGGTCAACGCTTTTCAAGTTGTTTCTACTTAGTTCAGCGTATAACGTTGCACTTATCTTGAATACAGCGTTACATTGTACGTGTCACATCATGTCACAGACTGTTTTAACCTTCACATGCACAACTTACTTAAAATATATCCCGTTACAGTCAGTTGTGACAAAAAACCAGAGTGAGCTCATTTCACAGCAACAATCATTCTCAAGGTCCCTCCAGTTCTAATAATAATAACAATCATTTCTGACGCCAGGAATGAATTTTCAAGTTGAATGGAAATGACTCCTCCCTCCATTGTGTTCTTACATCAGGTCAATCACAGCACTGACAATCCCAGGGATCCCAGGCCTCGTTGGCGCAGTAGGCAGCGCGTCAGTCTCATAATCTGAAGGTCGTGAGTTCGAGCCTCACACGGGGCAACTCTTTTAACCAGGTGACAATAAGCTGCAAAGCCACTTTGTTGAATACAATGCAACGCAAACGTGGACATCACGTCTCACATTCCACACATGGACCTCCGACTGAAACAGCTTTACTGTGCCATGGATGGGACCATTTGCAACATCACTCTACTCTTGTGAAATAATTTTCCGTTGGTTTATTAGGGACCTCTTGGGAAAAAAAAAAAAAATGTCTGGAACTAAAAACACAATCATTTTCCACCATCTTCAGGCCTCGTTGGCGCAGTAGGCAGCGCGTCAGTCTCATAATCTGAAGGTCGTGAGTTCGAGCCTCACACGGGGCAACTCTTTTAGGTGGCTAGAAAGTCAGCTGACTCACTGCCCAGCTTTGTCTCCCAATGTGGAATGCAAACTTGCAACTTGCAACATGCGACGCTCAATCAGAAAGTAGGAGACTACTACCTACAACGTTAACCCACCAATCACTGGGAGTTAAATGTTCCAACTGACCAGTTATTATTCCTGTAAAACACATTCTCCTTTTCAAGATCGAGACGCAAAAACACAATTTGACAGGACTGTGTTTTGAAATGGACATGTGGTCCATCCAGCAAACATCCACACCCAGCAGAATGCAGCCAAAGTGAAGCTGGTCACAAGAAAAATAATCTGAACGTAGAAGAAGTTTGTGCGTGATTCACAAAAAAACAAAGCACAGGCCTCACTAGGCTGAAGGTTTGGACACCAACACAGCTCCTACCTTCTCCAGCAGAGGTAACCAGCTCGTCACCAGGTGCAGGTTTTTCAGACAGAGCCATTCGCCGCTGCGCGAACACTCTCGCAGCGATGCCAAGGCCACGTCAGCTTGTCCCTGGCCCATGGAGATCTAGCCGTCAAAAGAGCACAGCGAGATCACAGTGATCAAAAGTCGCGGGCGGGCCAGGAAAAGCAAGTCTATGATGTGATTGGTTGATCTGCTGTCCCAGGCTCCCCCTCTACCTCGTGATAGTTGTCCCTGCCCACGGTTTCAGCTGCCAGTTCCGACAGCTCCTGAGACGGGTCGGCTCCAGGTGAGATGATGATCAACAATGGCTCCAACTCCAGTGTCTCAGCGTAGAGGCGCCGCAGGTTGAGAGGGGGAGGGGAGAGCTCTTTCTTACCTGAGGAGGAGAAGAAGATGGCAGATGAAGACAGTAGACAGAAGATGGGGGAGACAGAACTGGAGATGATTCAGGGTTACAGATGGGATCTGATCTGCTACACCTGCTAAATCTGCTCACTGGTGCGTTTTGAAGGCATTCCAAACACTTCTGTCGCACACCCTCCGCTCACGTTAAAACAACTTGCTGGACAGAAACACTTCAGCGAGGTGGACAGAAGATGAAGACCTGCTGCAACACCTTCATGGAAGTAATGATGGATGGACTCAATGGATGGACTTTTCTCAGTTTGGTGAGATTCACCACTAAAAACAGCAGCAGCACTGGGAATTTTGGCATAACATGGGACTTTTTTCGTGAAGTCAACTGTGAAGCGTGATTGGATCGCAATCAAATCTGGGACACCGGAGGTGTTTTCTTGACGTCCATCTCAAACGGTTGAGGTGCCGTGTGACGGCACAATCACAATCACACTGTGGTGCCTGGCATCAAGGGGGCGTGTGAGTTGCCTTTGCAGCCAGAAGGAGGTAGACACGGTTTTCAGGAGGCGGGATCGAAAAGACGTGGGGAATGTGGGAAGAGGAGGGGAAAAAAGGGAAGAAGATGAGAAGAGAGGAGTGGAAATGATGAGGAGAGAAGAGGACGCTGGAGGACGAGAGCGGGAAAGACAGGGGGTGGAGAGGAATGTGCTGTGCATACTGAGTGCCGCGTATGCAGCAGTATTGCTCACACACACACACACACACACACACACACACACACACACACACACACACGTGCGCAGCAAAGGAATGGCTGTCAGCCTCCACTGCGCTGAAACACTGGGATCTCTGTGTCTGGCTGCGTGTCTGGTCTGCATGTGAGCATCTCCTGCTCCTCATCCTGCATTAGCATGTAAGCTCTGCTGTAAAACACCCAGGACATGGATACAACATGGGGGTGGCGCTGGCGAGCGCGGATACATGCAAAGGTTTCCGCCAACGTTGCCCCGGCCTGGCGTCTGATGCGGCAAAGTGCACGTCGCTGACACGTGCGCAAGGTCTGGGGTAGAACAACATCTCGGGTCGACCTTTCGGCCGCGTCGCCATGGCAACATTTGGTTAAACAATTACCTGACGACCCCAGTGCGCTGTATGAGGGTCAAAAGCAAAAAAGAAAAGAAGAGAAAAAAAGCACACGTGTACGTGCACACTGATGCACAACCCCGCGCACGCACGCATCACCGAAACACAACGCGTCGCATTGCACACGCACTGACTGGGGGGCGAGGAGGGGGGGAGGGAGGGAGGGGGGTGTGTGGGCTGGTAATCAGTATTCTACTTGCACAACTGCGTGCATCCTCAGTCTGAACAGCAAAGTTCACCTTGGCTTTTATTACACACAATCAGGGCGGAAGACAGCAGCGGTGGCGGCGGCTCAAACGCCACTTAGAGGGGCGACGACTGACTGATTAAGAATTAACCGAGAGGCAGGAACTCGGGTCACACGTCCCCCACTTGGCACCCGGACTCATTTGCAGCAAGGTGTGCGTTCGCTTATCATCTTTTCCCATCTCGTCGCAGCGAGCGGCGCGAGGCGCCATCAACGCCGCCATTCCGAAAAAATTGCAAATGAGGAGCGCCGAGCGTGGCGCTTGATGCGCGGGCGTCGAGAAAGGAGGGAGTGGATTTCTGAAGAGCGGGCGAGCCGATAGGCGCGGGACGAGAGTGTGTGAGTGTGTGTTTGGCTCAGCCGGGCGTGCACGTGTGCCGGTGGATTGGCCGGGAACTGTATGGGGTGGGCTGACTGAGATTAGCAGTAAGAGGATTACAGACCATGGCTCATTAGCATACTGATTTACAGCCAAAAACACACAGAATCTTCCTCTCCCCTGCGCTTTATGTTATATTTTTTATTTTTTTATTTTGTTTTATCAGTCTGTCTCTCGTTCTCATCGACGGAGACTGTTCACCCATATCTGATGTGGGCGGGTGTCTTCATCAGGGGCTTCACTTAGCCTTCATTGGGATAGAGTACAGAGATTTGTTTGAAAATATTTGGTATTTGTGCAGCAGACAGCACTCAGAGCAGAATACTACAATATTTTTACGCATCTAAATAGAATTGAGATACACTGATGGGCACTCTGATGAACTTCCTGACGGTCACGCTCAGTGAGACACTTTTGTATTTGGTACTCAGCACCGGCTGCCGCTAGCTAAGTTTCAGCAGCTGCTGCTTCGGCCCTCAGAGTGAAGCGAGCGGTGGACACTTGAGCTGACGAACCTGCTCTCGTCTCTCCTGTCTGCAGCCTGCAGCTCCAACCACCTCTAAAAACTCTCATCCAGAGGGGCTTGTCGAATGTCCTACTTACATTTTCAAACTAGTTACAACAAAAAAGGAAAAAAACAAACAAAAAAGACAGAGCCTGTATGTCTAAATATATCTTACAAACAGTAACAACTTCATTTGAGTATAACTAACTTTGCATTTCCAGGTTTGGATGCCGATTGTGACAGGAAGTCTAATGTCAGTCAAACATTTTGTGAAGGATATTTTATCTGAGACATATTGAAAATAATCTTTAGATTTTAGGTTTAGTGTTAGAAGTTTGAAGACGGCAGTCTTGTTGCTAACGCTAACGTGGCAAATTTCAGCCGCTGACAACAAAAACAAATCTTTAGCCATTAGCCATCAGGCCTCGTTGGCGCAGTAGGCAGCGCGTCAGTCTCATAATCTGAAGGTCGTGAGTTCGAGCCTCACACGGGGCAACTCTTTTAACCAGGTGACAATAAGCTGCAAAGCCACTTTGTTGAATACAATGCAACGCAAACGTGGACATCACGTCTCACATTCCACACATGGACCTCCGACTGAAACAGCTTTACTGTGCCATGGATGGGACCATTTGCAACATCACTCTACTCTTGTGAAATAATTTTCCGTTGGTTTATTAGGGACCTCTTGGAAAAAAAAAAAAAATGTCTGGAACTAAAAACGCAATCATTTTCCACCATCTTCAGGCCTCGTTGGCGCAGTAGGCAGCGCGTCAGTCTCATAATCTGAAGGTCGTGAGTTCGAGCCTCACACGGGGCAGCTCTTTTAACCAGATGGCAAAGCTGAGTGATTAGTCACTCAGCTTTGATAAATGTAGTGCAAACATGGACATCATTGCACACATTGGCCCCTGACTGAAACAGCTTTACTGCAACATGGATGGGACCAAAAATTCTTTTTCGTTGGTATGTGATGGACTTCTCGAAAAATAAAAAATCTTGTCCGTCACTAAAAACACAATCCTTTTCTACCTTCTCCAGGCCTCGTTGGCGCAGTAGGCAGCGCGTCAGTCTCATAATCTGAAGGTCGTGAGTTCGAGCCTCACACGGGGCAACTCTTTTAGGTGGCTAGAAAGTCACCTTACTCACTGTCCAGCTTTTAATGAGGTGACAAAAGGCTGCAAAGTCATGTGCTTTGTCACACACAATGCAATGCAAACATGGACATCACTCCGCACATTGACTCCCGACTGAAACAGCTTTACTATACCATAGATGGGACCATTTGCAACATCACTCTGCTCTTGCAAAATAATTTTCCGTTGGTTTATTAGGGACCTCTTGGAAAAAGAATTGTCTGACACTAAAAACACAATCATTTTCCACCTTCTCCAGGCCTCGTTGGCGCAGTAGGCAGCGCGTCAGTCTCATAATCTGAAGGTCGTGAGTTCGAGCCTCACACGGGGCAACTCTTTTAAACAAATCACGCAAAGCTGCTTTATTACAGACAATGCAATGCAGACATGGACATCACACCTCACATGACATGTACACTGACCCCCAACTGAATCAGTTTTACTGAGTCATGAAAGGACCACTGTCAACATCGCTCAGCTCTTATAAAATAATATTTTGTTGGTTTGTGATGGAGCTCTTTGTAACCTGTGACAAAAAAGGACAAAAAAACCCTTGTCTTTCAAAACCCCACTTGTACATGAATGCTATTTTGTTGCAACAATTTTCCACCATCTCCAGGCCTCGTTGGCGCAGTAGGCAGCGCGTCAGTCTCATAATCTGAAGGTCGTGAGTTCGAGCCTCACACGGGGCAACTCTTTTAACCAGGTGACAATGAGCTGCAAAGTCACATGACTCAAACTATGCAATGCAAACATGGACATCACATTCCACCAGCGAGTTCAACATCAAAAGCTAAGTGCTTCACTCTCCCATAACTCAACACTACAATATGATCTATTAGCACTCACTTGCGACATGATGGCACTCATATGGGATTTATTTTTAAAACTATCATAACAGCGTGGCTGGTCTATTTTTGAGGCACGTTGCTCATTATGGTGTGCAGTGTTTGGCCTTGAGTTATTGTTGATTCATTAATGAATATTCATGTGACAAAGATGCTGAAAAGCACATAAATTTCCCCAAGGTTGACACACTCAATAAGGCTCTTAAAAAATGCAAGTGTGCATACTTGATACACAGCAGACCTGATGGAGGCAAACGCGAGACAGCGAGGGAAAGTGCATGCTCATCCATAAACTTTATTTAAGCATAAACGTGATGGCCCTCGTCCACACAAACCAAACGACCACCCACGTCTAAACGCAGATGCTAAATATAAACCTCAGAAACACCAGCGTGGAGAGCACACACAGTGGACACGCAAAGTGAAGTTTTCATATTGGAAACGTGAACGTGAAACATATTAGCTCGGCGGCGGCGGCGGCATTTCCCACATAATGCATTCAGAAGGCAGCAAGCCATTAGGATTATCAGGACTGAATGAATAGGCTCATTAAGCTAAATAATTAGAGTTTGGCCAGTCGAGGCTATAAGAAGTGTAGATCTACAACAGCTGAATGTGTGTGTGTGTGTGTGTGTGTGTCTGTGTGTGTGTGTCACTATTCAAGGACAGTGACATCCTCCTGGCTATTAAGGACATAAAAAGAGAAATGATGGATGAGATCCTCCTGCCATGACATTGTTTCAGTGTTTCTAAGAAATTTAGGATAATAGCCTTTAAAAAAAAAAAAATGAGTAAAATCTAAATACATATATATTAGTCTACAGTGGCTTATAAAGATGGCACACAAACAGCATAAAAGGGATTGAGGTTCTTGTCATTTATGATATACACAGTCACTGTGCATTAAAAGAGAGATTTAGATCTACTCACCCATCTACTCATCCATACATCCATCCTTGTTCCCTTCACTGGGACTTCCCTGACCCTGGCATTGCTTGACTCTCCTCCAGAGAGACCTGGGGCTGCTCCGTGGTGAGATGGGATGTGCATGCTCCAGGGTTTTTACCCAAGGGTCTCTTCCCAGTTTGACAGGGAAAAATGGCCCCGAGGGGGGAAAGTCCTGAAAGCATCCTGATCAAACATCCTCGCCATCACTGCCTCTTGACACCGAGCAATTTAACCGCTCTATCCCAGGAGCCCCCTGGGATTTCTGGTCTTTCCAGCCGTCTCCGAGCTTGAGCGCGGCCGCTCGTGCGCTCCATAAGCCAACTTTGTCGCAAAGCTAAAAGGCAGTCGGCAATGTGTGCAAAGCAAACAGTTCTACTAACAATCAACTGGGCCTGCTGCTTGTAATTATAAATCCATGTCCATCGAGTGCAGTGACACCTCAAACATCAGCTGCAGGTGCAAATATCTAAATCGTGCCGCAACCTCTTGCAAACGTCCGTCATACTCTCTGAACGATGGAGAAGCTGATGCAACTGGGAAACTAAGCTGCAAACTCTGTGGGCTTCCTGCCAGCTCATTGGCTGACAGCGAGGCCTCTTCCTGCAGATCCTGTCAGAGCGCACGCTGCACTTTGTAACTTTTCGGCAAGTAAAGTTTGCGTCACGCTCTATTCAGCAAATTGTTTTTTTTTTTGTCTTCCCTGCAGATCCTATAAACAGCTGACTTTGCTTTCTTCTCATCAAACCTCCACATTTAACCCGAGCGGCGCTGAGCGAGGTCACACAGCTGGCCGGCGACGGGGTTTGTTCTCAAATCTCATGGCAGTCAAGACATTTCGTGAAGGGTATTTTATCTGAGACCTATTGAAAACAAACTTAAGGTTTTAGGGTTGATAAGTTTGAAGATGGCAGTCTCGTTGCCAACACTAACTTGGCAAATTGCAGCCGTTGACAACAATAACAGAACCTCAGACATCAGGCCTCGTTGGCGCAGTAGGCAGCGCGTCAGTCTCATAATCTGAAGGTCGTGAGTTCGAGCCTCACACGGGGCAACTCTTTTAACCAGGTGACAATAAGCTGCAAAGCTGGGTGATTAGACACTCAGCTTTGTTACATGCAAACATCATTCCACACATTGACCCCTGACTGAAACAGCTTGACTGTGCCATGGATGGGACCACTGGCAACATCACTCAGCTATTGTAAAATTATTTTTTGTTGGTGTGTGATGGACCTCTCGAAAAAGAAAAAGGTCTTGTCTATCACTAAAAACACAATCATTTTCCACCATCTGCAGGCCTCGTTGGCGCAGTAGGCAGCGCGTCAGTCTCATAATCTGAAGGTCGTGAGTTCGAGCCTCACACGGGGCAACTCTTTTAACCAGGTGACAATAGATTGCAAAGCCACTTTGTTGCACACAATGCAATGCAAACATGGACATCACACCTCCCATACCACACACAAAACCCTGACTGAGCAGCTTGACTGGGCTGTGGAGAAGACCATGTTGATGGACTTCTTTATAACCTGTGACAAAACTACGGGAAAAAAAAACTTTCTCCATTAAAACCACGCCTGTATATTAAGGCTCTTGCGTTGTTACAACGTCACTCTTGAAAAACGCAATCATTTTCCACCATCTTCAGGCCTCGTTGGCGCAGTAGGCAGCGCGTCAGTCTCATAATCTGAAGGTCGTGAGTTCGAGCCTCACACGGGGCAACTCTTTTAACCAGGTGACAATAAGCTGCAAAGCTGGGTGATTAGACACTCAGCTTTGTTACATGCAAACATCATTCCACACATTGACCCCTGACTGAAACAGCTTGACTGTGCCATGGATGGGACCACTGGCAACATCACTCAGCTATTGTAAAATCATCTTTCTTTGGTGTGTGATGGACCTCTCGAAAAATAAAAAATCTTGTCTGACACTAAAACAGCATCATTTTCCACCATCTGCAGGCCTCGTTGGCGCAGTAGGCAGCGCGTCAGTCTCATAATCTGAAGGTCGTGAGTTCGAGCCTCACACGGGGCAACTCTTTTAACCAGGTGACAATGAGCTGCAAAGCCACTTTGTTGCACACAATGCAATGCAAACATGGACATCACGCCTCACATTCCACACACAAATCCCTGACTGAACAGCTTGACTGGGCCGTGGAGAAGACCATGTTGATGGACTTCTTTATAACCTGTGACCAAACTATGAAAACTACGGGGAAAAAAACCTTCTCTTTTAAAACCACGCCTGTATATTAAGGCTCTTGCGTTGTTACAACGTCACTCTTGAAAAACGCAATCATTTTCCACCATCTTCAGGCCTCGTTGGCGCAGTAGGCAGCGCGTCAGTCTCATAATCTGAAGGTCGTGAGTTCGAGCCTCACACGGGGCAATTCTTTTAACCAGGTGACAATAGATTGCAAAATCACTTTGTTGAACACAATGCAAACATGGACATCACGCCTCACATTCCAGGGCAACAAATCCCTGACTGAACAGCTTGACTGGTCTGTGAAATAACGTTTTGTTGGTTTGTGATGGATTCCTTTATAACTTGTGAAAAAACTATGAAAACTAGGGACAAAAACCCTTGTCTTTCAAAACCACACCTGTATACTAAGGCTCTTGCTTTGCTAGATTTTCACTCTTGAAAAACGCAATCATTTTCCACCATCTGCAGGCCTCGTTGGCGCAGTAGGCAGCGCGTCAGTCTCATAATCTGAAGGTCGTGAGTTCGAGCCTCACACGGGGCAACTCTTTTAACCAGGTGACAATAGATTGCAAAGCCACTTTGTTGAACACAATGCAATGCAAACATGGACATCACGCCTCACATTCCACACACAAATCCCTGACTGAACAGCTTGACTGGGCCGTGGAGAAGACCATGTTGATGGACTTCTTTATAACCTGTGACAAAACTACGGGAAAAAAAAACTTTCTCCATTAAAACCACGCCTGTATATTAAGGCTCTTGCGTTGTTACAACGTCACTCTTGAAAAACGCAATCATTTTCCACCATCTCTAGGCCTCGTTGGCGCAGTAGGCAGCGCGTCAGTCTCATAATCTGAAGGTCGTGAGTTCGAGCCTCACACGGGGCAACTCTTTTAACCAGGTGACAATAAGCTGCAAAGCTGGGTGATTAGACACTCAGCTTTGTTACATGCAAACATCATTCCACACATTGACCCCTGACTGAAACAGCTTGACTGTGCCATGGATGGGACCACTGGCAACATCACTCAGCTATTGTAAAATTATTTTTTGTTGGTGTGTGATGGACCTCTCGAAAAAGAAAAAGGTCTTGTCTATCACTAAAACAGCATCAGTTTCCACCATCTGCAGGCCTCGTTGGCGCAGTAGGCAGCGCGTCAGTCTCATAATCTGAAGGTCGTGAGTTCGAGCCTCACACGGGGCAACTCTTTTAACCAGGTGACAATAGATTGCAAAGCCACTTTGTTGCACACAATGCAATGCAAACATGGACATCACACCTCCCATACCACACACAAAACCCTGACTGAGCAGCTTGACTGGGCTGTGGAGAAGACCATGTTGATGGACTTCTTTATAACCTGTGACAAAACTACGGGAAAAAAAAACTTTCTCCATTAAAACCACGCCTGTATATTAAGGCTCTTGCGTTGTTACAACGTCACTCTTGAAAAACGCAATCATTTTCCACCATCTTCAGGCCTCGTTGGCGCAGTAGGCAGCGCGTCAGTCTCATAATCTGAAGGTCGTGAGTTCGAGCCTCACACGGGGCAACTCTTTTAACCAGGTGACAATAAGCTGCAAAGCTGGGTGATTAGACACTCAGCTTTGTTACATGCAAACATCATTCCACACATTGACTCCCAACTGAAACAGCTTTACTGTGCCATGGATGGGACCACTGGCAACATCACTCAGCTATTGTAAAATCATCTTTCTTTGGTGTGTGATGGACCTCTCGAAAAATAAAAAATCTTGTCTGACACTAAAACAGCATCATTTTCCACCATCTGCAGGCCTCGTTGGCGCAGTAGGCAGCGCGTCAGTCTCATAATCTGAAGGTTGTGAGTTCGAGCCTCACACGGGGCAACTCTTTTAACCAGGTGACAATAGATTGCAAAGCCACTTTGTTGCACACAATGCAATGCAAACATGGACATCACACCTCCCATACCACACACAAAACCCTGACTGAGCAGCTTGACTGGGCTGTGGAGAAGACCATGTTGATGGACTTCTTTATAACCTGTGACAAAACTACGGGAAAAAAAAACTTTCTCCATTAAAACCACGCCTGTATATTAAGGCTCTTGCGTTGTTACAACGTCACTCTTGAAAAACACAATCATTTTCCACCATCTTCAGGCCTCGTTGGCGCAGTAGGCAGCGCGTCAGTCTCATAATCTGAAGGTCGTGAGTTCGAGCCTCACACGGGGCAACTCTTTTAACCAGGTGACAATAGATTGCAAAATCACTTTGTTGAACACAATGCAAACATGGACATCACGCCTCACATTCCAGGGCAACAAATCCCTGACTGAACAGCTTGACTGGTCTGTGAAATAACGTTTTGTTGGTTTGTGATGGATTCCTTTATAACTTGTGAAAAAACTATGAAAACTAGGGACAAAAACCCTTGTCTTTCAAAACCACACCTGTATACTAAGGCTCTTGCTTTGCTAGATTTTCACTCTTGAAAAACGCAATCATTTTCCACCATCTGCAGGCCTCGTTGGCGCAGTAGGCAGCGCGTCAGTCTCATAATCTGAAGGTCGTGAGTTCGAGCCTCACACGGGGCAACTCTTTTAACCAGGTGACAATAGATTGCAAAGCCACTTTGTTGAACACAATGCAATGCAAACATGGACATCACGCCTCACATTCCACACACAAATCCCTGACTGAACAGCTTGACTGGGCCGTGGAGAAGACCATGTTGATGGACTTCTTTATAACCTGTGACAAAACTACGGGAAAAAAAAACTTTCTCCATTAAAACCACGCCTGTATATTAAGGCTCTTGCGTTGTTACAACGTCACTCTTGAAAAACACAATCATTTTCCACCATCTCTAGGCCTCGTTGGCGCAGTAGGCAGCGCGTCAGTCTCATAATCTGAAGGTCGTGAGTTCGAGCCTCACACGGGGCAACTCTTTTAACCAGGTGACAATAAGCTGCAAAGCTGGGTGATTAGACACTCAGCTTTGTTACATGCAAACATCATTCCACACATTGACCCCTGACTGAAACAGCTTGACTGTGCCATGGATGGGACCACTGGCAACATCACTCAGCTATTGTGAAATCATCTTTCTTTGGTGTGTGATGGACCTCTCGAAAAATAAAAAATCTTGTCTGACACTAAAACAGCATCATTTTCCACCATCTCTAGGCCTCGTTGGCGCAGTAGGCAGCGCGTCAATCTCATAATCTGAAGGTCGTGAGTTCGAGCCTCACACGGGGCAACTCTTTTTATAATGATGCAAAGCCACCTGACTCATCGCTCACCCGCGGCCAGGGTTTGTTCCGGTTAGATTCAAACAAAACAAACCGCTAGTCTGAACCCGGTTTCTTCGGATTATCAGGTGAAAGGCAAGAAAATGATCGAGTGTAGATTTTTTCCATCACTTACCCAGGGCCTGGGTGGCAAACGCTGCCATGGCGCTCTGCAGTCGGTCGGGTCGAAGGGCCTGAATCAGCAACAGCTGCAACGTAAAATGTTGAATAGCAAAACAAAAAGTCAACAATTCGCAATCGAATGAAGACAGGGTCTGGTTTTTCTGCTTCTACCGTGGTCACAACTTTTCTTTTCCTTTTTTCTTTTTTTTTCAAAATAAGCAGGTGATTCTATTTGGCACACTGCAGGGGAAGTCTTTATTGCCAGACCTGCTGGAAGGGAGAAATCTTCTTGGCCACAGATGACGGGATTTCCTGCTCACACTGCGAGCTCTGCGAGAAGGACAGCCAAAGGTCCGAGTCGCTCAGACACAAGGACTGGTAGAGGGCCGGGAATGTGGTCTGGTGGTGAAAAAGCAAAAAGAAGGCGATGGCAGGTTTAAAACCAAAAGTCCAAGTTAAACATTTTTTTCACTGCAAACTGTTTAATGTTATCCATGTGTCTTGGTTGAAGCAACCGTTTAATCCATTTTTTATTCTCTGTTCTCTTAACGTTTGGGCAAAATGAGTGGCGCCTTTGCATTTACTTTGAGAACAGCCACTAATCCGTGCCGCTCCTGGTCGATCCACGACGGGAACTCCTGCAAGAGAGGCCGGCAGTGAGTGGAAAGCCTGCCATAACATGATGCATTACCGCTCTCGGACACAGGGAGCGCTGTTACCTCCTTCTTGAACATCTCCCCGACGACAGCTCCAGTGAAGACGTCCCACTCCTGCAGCAAGAGAGTCGTGCTGACATTTGACGGCCACCGAAGTCAAGTCATTTTTCCAAAGTGGGCGGAGACACTTACGTTGTCCTGGAAGAGCTGCGGGCGCATTCCTCTCACAAAGTGAACAGCAAACATCAGCTGGTCGGCCTGGGACAGACGAAGGACAGGGGTTTAAACTGAGGGGATGCATCTGGGCTCTCCTGAAATGCAGCGACTACAGCAGATTCAAGGTTAAACCCCAAATAACTGCATGTTTCCAAATCGTTTCTATTCCCGGCGCAACTAAACCTGCAAAACCAAAAGCCTGGTGAAGCCTCTCTTTCCCCGACTGCCGGTGCAATTGCAGGGTGATAACGCAAAAATAAATAAATAAATAAGCCACTCGTCAAGATACTTATCCTGCTGACGGAGACAGAAAGAGGCGGCGGTGGCGGCTGAGGAGGCGGAGCTTGTGGCAGCGGGGCGAAGATGCAGCGGGGAAAAGTCGAGGCCCTGCAGACAATCCTTCCTGCTGCACAATGGCAGCAGTTTTTTTTTATTTAGCTATTTCCAAACATTTCATCACCGATTCTGTTATATACGTATATTTTTCCCCCTTTGGTACAAAAAAAAGAAAATAACTATAATATCATGACTTAATGAGCACGAATGCAGCCAGTCCACCGTCCTCATTGAAATACAGACGGCTGCTGCTGCCGCTGCTGCCAGTGACTCATTCTTAGACAAATTTAATTTCTTCCGCTCAACAATAGTCGGCTAGGAACAGCGACTTATTAGTATTACCGCACAACATATTCTGAATAGCAACGTCAACATCGAGTCCGAATGCTGTGTTTGCGCAAAAAGGGCCAATAAGTCAGCTGACTGCGCCCGTCTCCTTCAGAGTGGCTTTTTTTTATTTATTTTTCACAGCGGCTGCTATCGCTGCTAGCAGGCGGAAAAGCCTGAAAATAAATTCATTAACTTTAGAGAAAAAACAGCTTCCCTCCTCCGCCCAACCCCACAACCCACGTGTTCTCTCCCCTCCCAGCAGCTCTCGGCGTTGGTTTGATGTGGTTTGATCTCATCACGGCAGATGTTCGGCGCCGATAACGCTTGGTGAACTAATAAACAGAAGTTTAAAAGGACGGCTTGACACAATTAAAGGGGGCCCTCAGCCTTCTGTCTGGGATATCTCCGACTTGAAAACCATCAAAAGTGTGAAAGAGATGCAGAATGTCTTGCTTGTGTTATAAACAGACTATTTAATGTCCCACATGTTGGATAGTAAAAGAAACCTCCGTCAGAGACGTTTTGCGGTTTTCTTATCATGCATCATATAAACAAGGCTTGGCTCCTCCCCCCGGCGCTCCTCAAAGTTCCTTCAAAAGCCATGGAAAATCTCGAATGTCAAGCACGACTCAGTGAGGGTTTATCAATCAATATCCGCAGTGATTTTCCTTCTGTGTTACGCCCTTAATATGCACAGGCGAAACCCAATCGATACCCAATTAAGCTGTTTGTGGTGGAATTTGAACGGAACAGAGACGAGCGGTGAACACCGACCCTCTGCAAAAGAGGCTGCGGCTCCGAATACTGCAGGCGTGAAACACACGCGTGCGCAGGCGACTATGGACATTTATATACACAACCAGGTAGAGGCTCGTGGCCTTTCACACCAACAGGAAGCCGAGAGCGCTTATCAACTGGCTCAACGGACAGTAGCTGCGCTTCCATTACAGTTTCCGTTACAGTTAAGTGCAATTGCGATTTGCAGGTGTTTCCACTGAATGATGTGAAGCACATAAGCCGTAAATTGTCGTAAAATCTCGTCCTGCGAGACCCCACTTTTTTACATATTTATTTGACAGCATCCCTCACTCTCAACCTCCAGCTAAAACTCTGGTTAGGAAGGGAGATTTAACCAGGCGGTGCCAGTGGCCATTTGTGATGTCACAAGGGGCGAGCATCCAGCGCTGGCCGCTTGTGCACACTTTCTGATAGGTGAAGCATGCAGGAGAAGTCAGAGACGGGCTTGTCTAATATCTGGAGCGTTCCCTAACATGCAGGCACTGCAGGGAAACATTAGCGAAGTGGGTTTTGCATCACAATGTGACCTTTGACCTCTTAATTTCTCTGCTATTTTTCTCTGCTTATTGGCTGCTTTTATCTCTCGGCTGCTTCCGCTCCCCTCCGTCCTCCGCAGCCTCAGTCTGTTGGAGCTGCTGACAGGAGCAGCGATAAAGTCACCCAGCGTTTCCCCTCTGCTAATAACAAGGGCTCAAACTGTCTGTAGTCTGTGTTGGGTCTGCCGCATGCACACACACAGCGCGTCCGTGTGTTTGTGTGTGTGTTTGTGTGTGTGTGTGTGTGTGTGTGCGTGCGAGAGAGAGAAAGTGTGTTTGTGCCCGTTGATGGCTTATAGATTCGACCAGCAGGTCACAGCAACCCTGTTTGTGTGCAGGCGCCTGATGATGGCGAAAACACACACACACACACGCACACACACACACACACACACACACACACACACACACACACACACACACACACACACACACAGAGAGAATCTGCATGTACAATTTGCTGGCCAATTGATTCAGTGATTGCTCCGTTGGTCAATGTTTTGACACTTCATTACTGTTTTAGCTGCGGCGATGTGATTGTGGCATGATGTGTGCAAATGAAGGCATTTGGCTGACCGCTCTTTCAGTCAGCGGGAAGAGAAGCGGACCTCAACAGCCCATTTTTAAGTTTCTGCTGCTCTTCCTTTATTTTTTGTGAAGGAATTAGTGTCAATTCAACAAAACAATGGTCTTACTATCAGCAGGTGGGAAAAGGAATTTTTTTGTTTTGATTTTTTGATGCAAAACTTGTAAGACATGTAAGACAAAACTTTTGTTGATGAAATGCTAAAACTCTGATTTTCTGCGTTTGCGTTACCTTGAAGAGCGACCGGCAGACGTACTCGTACACCATATTCTTCAAGACGGACTCCAGAGCAGTGATCCTGGCTTCGGTGTTCTCCACTTCCTGCAACACACACACACACACACACACACAGACACACACACACATACACACATATATATATATATTTTAGGAAGATGCACATAGAGATGATGCCTTTAAAACTCAAAAAGGTCACAAAAAGGACATTTCTTTTTTTTGTGAAAAAAAGAAAATGCTGGTGGAATTGTAGCAAGGAAGAAAGGAAGGATGGAAGGAAGGAACATGGTTTCACAGATAGAAAATAAAGTAAAATAATTTATTCCCGCCTTAGTGCAAAAAACAGAAAACTGTTTTGTGTTTGGACAGACATAATGCTGCACCTTTGATCTCACCAGCTTTTAGCAAATGAACAAAAAAGTTTCTCAACTTAACAAAAACAAAAAGGCCACAAAGGGGAAGAGATTCCATGAATTACTGCTGCAATCAATGAATGCATCCAGCAGCCTACCTACACACATACACTCGCATACGCACCCACGCACACACACACACACACACAGCAGTGACCAGCTGCTGCCTGGTGACATTCTTGGATGACAGCGCTGGCTCTAACAACTCACACAGGATTTGGGGAATTAGAGCTCAATCTCACAGCCCACTATTGTGTGTGTGTGTGTGTGTGTGTGTGTGTGTGTATTTAGGGCTCAGATGGAGAACAGCGGTGTGATAGACTATCCAAGAGGATCCCCAGCTGCACAGGTCACACATGCACGCACACACGAACGCAAACACACACTGACAGACCAAAAAAAGTGCTGCAATAAATCTTGCTGACCTGGACTGATATTAAGTCGTGTTGTCACGAGATAATACAATTATTTGTATTGTCAAATATAACCAAAAAGGTCCCATTTTAAAAAATTTGTTTCTGAAACTGACGCTCGCGGTTCTGTAAACGAGCATTCTGGTGATGTCACAAAGGGCGCCGATTCCTTTGATATGTTGGTTCTCCCTGGGCAATTTTATATGTGCCACTGAAAAAACGAAACAAAAAAAGCCGCCCGACATTTCTTGTGTGTCGAGATTTGAAGTAGTTCATGATCACACCCAAAGCACGTCGTCTTTTAAAGAAATGGGTTGACATTCTGGGGAATATGTTGCAAAGTGTTTCACTGTGTCTGAGCGGCTGCCAGGCCAACAGCAGAAACTCAGCAAGTCTGTCTGCCCCCTTACAAAAAGACTCAGGAAAACAGGCTAAACTTGAATGTGAAAGAAGAAGAAGAAGAAGAAGAAGAAGTGGATGAGAATGGATGCTCTTTGCCTGCTCGGTCACCTTCTTGCTCTGCAGCGCCCTCTGGAAGAGGCGCAGGAAGGAGGCCAGGCTGAAGCGGTACATGTTGTTGATCTTCGACAGGTCGGTGATGACAAAATACATCTTGCTGGCGCTCTCGGCCAGAGGCAGGTAGGCATCCCGCTCCTGGAGAGGAGTAAAAAAAAAAAAAAAAAAACAAGGGAGGGAGACAAAAAAAAAAACAGCAGTGATTAGCAGCAGGAGGAAAAGCTCGATGCCGCGGTAATGGAGGTAAGGATAAAAATGAAAATAATACAAAAGCAAAACGGCCCAGAAAGGATACGAACAGAAAAAAATAGACGATAAATGCTAATTCCAATTAGGATGGAGAGACTGAAATGGGAAGAGGCAGCATTAGGATGATGAAGGTGCAGAGAAGGACAGTGGGGAAAGAAGGATAACAGGGCAGCTGGTTTAAAAAGCCGCTGAATACTGCCCCCTAGAGGAAAACTGTGTAATGCACCCGGTTCCTCTTCATGCGTCGTTTAATGCGGTTTGTGCAGTGAGGGTGCACTGTAAATGTGTTTGTTGTGAGATAGGGTGACTTACGAAGGCACACAACACGGTAAACGCGTGGTTTGTGCATTAGAGGACAAACATTTTGCCAGACTAACTGAGAAAATAAACACGTGAAAGCAAGAGTCAAATTTCCAGGTGCATCATGTCAGAAAAAGGGAAGAAATAACTGTTTTCAAATGAGCATTTTCGCTAATCAGTACAGCTGCTCTGCCAGAGGCTTCAAATATTCAGCGTGATGGAAAATTATCCAGACTGAAGCTTCATATCAGAAAAAATTAAAGAGCTGGAAATACAGAAAGTTCAGCTATCTTGAATCGTAGCTGTAAGCCTGTGATGGCATTTCATGGCATTTCTTTCATACGGTGTGTGCGTGTGTGTGTGTGTGCGTGTGTGTGCGTGCACACACCTGATCCAGCGACGCCTGCAGCTTGTGTGACTCGAGCAGCGACGTCTGGATGAGGGCACTGCTGGCTTTGGTCTGGTTCAGGCTGTCTATCAGCTCCCGGTTCTCCAGGATGTTCCCCTGAGAGGTGGCCAGGGTCTGCAGGCAGACACACAGAGACAGGATGAGGGTCCCTCAGGGCAGAATTAGGGGGTGAGTGTGGAGGTGAGGTCGTGTTTCTGCTGGTTGGTTCAAACATGCTATCTTGTTTAAAAAAAAAAAGGATCAAAAGAAGCTGAAGAAGGGTTTTTTTTTTAGAGCTACCTGATGTTTAGATTTAATTCTGAAGAAATACAGTATTTTTGTTGTTGTTGTTCAACTGGCTAGCCCCACCAGCTCCTGCATTCTATCTGGAATCTCAACTCGGAAACAAACAGATAAAATGTATTCAAATAAATTCAGATAAAAGAGATGGGAAAGCAGCAGAGCGTGGAAATGTCAAGTCGCATACGCTGCTACAATTCAGAGATAATTACATGTCTCAAACGAACAGAGCGCTGACATCCTCTTCTTGGCACTGTCTCTGTGTGTGTGTGTGTGTGTGTGTGTGTGTGTGAGAGAGAGAGAGAGAGAGAGAGAGGGACTCATTTAAGTCTTGTTGTGTCAGTGTCTTTGATTGTGATGGTGTAAATTCACTGAGGTCGCTATGTTTTCTTTTCTCTTTTTTTTCCTGCTTTGAAAGAAAATCCAATTAAGCGTGTGGACAGTAACACGCAGTGCACTGGCAGGATGCTGAAGGTTCCTCTCGCTCGTTCCCCCACGTATGGAAATTAAGACGACGCTGCGAAACAACTGCCTACAAGTTTGCTTCAAGTCGGAGCCGTCGCCTGGGGACAGATTTCCTTAAAAGGACCCACGTCACACGTTCCCAGACCCCTGAACTCTGGGGGAGGGGCCTTGCTTCGAAAATCGTCCAATAAAATCCCCCCAAAATGGCAAATTTAGCCCTGTGTTTACAGCCTCCTGCTAAAACCATTGCACCGCTGGACAAACGAGAGGCAGCAGGAATGAAGTCTGTCCCGCCAGTGACCCTGGAGAGGCATCAGAGAGGTATTGGTGCCCTTTGTGACATCACAAAGATGCTTCACAAGATTCATATTTAGCCCCATGTTTACAGCCTCCTGCTAGAACCAATGCGCCGCTTGACAAAGGCAAGGCAGCAACAGTGAGGTTTTCGCTCCCCAGTGACCCTGGAGAGGCGTCAGTTCCCTTTCTGACATCACACATGGCCAACCTACAAAACTGTACGCGTTACTTGTGGCACACTTTCTGAAGAGAGGATCAAGCAAAAGAAGTAAAGAGGAAAATCCGTCCACAGGTCAACAACAACCTCATCCTGACAAAACCTTCCCGCTTGAGGGACCTCTGACACATGGTGGCGCTCCACGTGATAGCGTCGCGTTTCGTGCACGCGCACCTCTAAGAGTGATTCCTCCAGCTGAGCCAGCTGGATCTTCTTGTCTTCTTCCTGCTGGAGCAGCCGCGTCTTCTCGCGCTCCAGCTCGGGCTTCTCCTGCTGGATGGTCAGCGCCAGCAGCTGCAGCACGAAAACAAGCAGAGCAGGAGATCAGCCACACACACACACACACACACACACACACACACACACACACACACACAAACACGTCGCATTTCCATAAAGTGCTGCTGCTGCATAACAATGTAAAAAAAAAAAGAAAGGAAAGAAAGGAAGAGCGTTGAAGTAGTTATTATTCCGTCCTTAATGACGGCGCCGCGGGCCGAGGCGTTGACGCACTGTGTGGGCTGCATGCGTGTGCCACTGTGTGTCAGCGTGTGTGTGTGTATGTATGTGTGTGTGCGTGGGCTGAGTGTGTCACCTGTCCTCGCAGGCCTGCCCTTGTTGTGGTGAAGTTGACCTCCGTAACCACGGAAACGGCGTCGGGGGGGATGAGAGGCGTGGGATTCCTGGTTGCCATGAAGAGGCGGAAGTCCTCGTTGTAGTCGATGACTTTGTCTCCGATCTGCACCACGTATCTGGGACCTGCAACATATCCGACAGCGATTAGTTCGTTAGTTAGTCAGCGAGCCTTTCTGGGAATGTGCTTCGCCCTCCGACCTGAACTCCAGCTGAAAGAGGATAACTTGTCCTCTCCATTACACTCTGCACAACCCCGTTTCACTTCTTCGAGTTTAGCTTCAGAAAGGCCGCCACCTCCTCCCGGATGACTCACAAACTCATGAATCATCCACACGTCCTTCAGATATGCTTTGCATGATCCCTAGAACTTCTCGGCGGCTGATTGCCAGGGTGGGTGAGAGGTGTTAATTTCTCTCAGGGGCGCGAAACTACAACACGGCGGATAAATTTAGAAAAGAGCGTGATGCACGAGATGCTAACTTGCACAATCGGCATCCATTAGAATAAACTGGGGAACAATGCGGTAAAGGAAAGATCGGCAGAAGGATTCAGGAACCTGAAAATTTTCACTGACTCTCTTCTAGGACGTCGAGAATCAGCTTTATTTTTTATGTTAGACTGCTGCCAATAAGACCCTCCGCCCATATCTCAAAGCAGCTCATCACACCACAGCATAGATAAATTTCCGCAGGAACGTTATGGCCCGCCAAGGGAGGGGAGCCGACTGCAGTCCGGTGGCAGAATTACACCCGTGACTTTCACTCATGGCTGCGTTTTGACTGACAGCGACGGCAGAATGACGGTGGACATAATGAACCATTAGGAGTTTAATAGCCGGGATCTTTTACACTGCATAGGCAGAATTGAGGCACAGCCTGAATGTCACCGAGTACAACACAAGGTTCCCGCAGAAGGTCCCCCACCCCCCTTAAGCTTCAGCAGCACCAGGGGGCGCTAGCAGGGAGCACAAATGATACAGCGAGAGGTGTGCGGTGCAATTAGGAGTTGCAGAGTGTGAGAATAGCAGTAACAGCGGCAGGCAGCTGAACCCTCTGAATCCCTACGGAGCTGTAATGCAGAATCCATTATTTTCACCGCAGCCACTTTATATGAAAATGGAATTTTGCGTGCACCTTGCGCTATGAGGTCCCTCCTCAGTAGCGGGTAGAGCACCGGTTCAACTCCATCCATCTCCTGGATGATGAGTGTTTTTCCAAACCGGACCGCCAGCTCCAGGGATGTCATGAAGTTATTATCCTGTAGGGAGCACAGAGGCAGACACGGAGCCGAAAAAGAAGTTTAGCCCGTCTCACGACAGCACAGTGAGACAGAGTCATGACAAGAGGGAGGGAAAGCATCTCTTCCTGGTTCAGAACCTTTTTTTGGTTTAAAGGCTGGTTTGTCCTCAGAGGCCTTTAGATTAAAGTCAGGGGGAGAAAAAGCGGGGTGATATTTAAAGATGCAGTGTAGTGAAGTAATGGATGGATCTCGCTCTGTGTGTGTATGGGTGTGTGTGTGTGTGTGGCCCACCTGTTGGTTGATGACCTCCAGTCTGTGCTCTCTGAGGTGCGTGCACAGCCATTCCGTGGCTCTGGATGACGGGTCGATGAGGAACGGACAGGCGGCGCTCTGAGTGCAAAACGTGGACGACAGGCAGCAGTTTTAAACGAGGGCACCGAGGAGACGATCACACCGTGAAGAACCCAGCATGGATAGAAACACACACACTCGTTAGGGAGAGAGAAAACACACACACACACAAACACACACACAGACAGGACGAAGGTTTCTACACTAGGGATGATTGTTGGAAGAACCTCTTACCCCGATTTTGAGTGAATTGATCTGAGGTCAGCAGTGGTTTAAAGAAAAAAACAATACAGACAAATGGAAGACGGATAAATGGACGCTGGTGTAAATATAAACATGGATATATGCTCTGGTATGTTGTGTCTTAATTTGAATTGTCCACAAAAGTCTTGGAACATGAAATGGATGGAGAAGTGTTTTGGTTCCTAACAATAATAGACAAATAAGACCCAAGGAGTCAAAATAACAGGTGAGAAAGGCAGCGAAACTTCAGTGACGACCCGCTGTGAGTCTGACCTGCAGTATGACGAGGGCGTTCTCCATGGAGAGGTCGTCGGACGGCAGCCCCTGACTCTTCCAGATGAGCTGCTCGCTCTCCGAGCACAGGAAGGAGCGCAGGTCAAACTCTGGGGGACAGCAAGAACACAGGCAGGCGGACACGCTTCAGCACCTCGCAGGTCTTTCATGTGCAATAATTTGCCTCTGCAGCAACACAAACCTGTGCGATACATTTTAAATACATTCTGATGCAAGTACATTCTAACTTTGTCAACTGTGTCACAGCTTAAATCTGCACTGTGTCCAGATGCTCTCGCACTCCATTATGCTGCAACAGTAAAATGGAACAGTCACAGAGCCTCGACTCCACTCCACACTATCCCATGTTTGTTTGGCTCTTTGTGTTGTTCTGTTTCGCCGGCTGCCACTCGTGCGGGTCGGTTTTTAAGTTTCGAATGCGAGCGTCCTCACTCTGCAGTCCGCACTGAGCCATCCACGACTCCAGACAGTGTCGCCTTCGGTCCTCGGGAGCGGCTGACAGATAGGTGATGAAAGCCGCAGCCAGCATGGCTCTCATAGGGAGCGTGTCCAACTCGCTCCTTATCTCCGACATCTGATGGGAGGGAGGCGAGACGGGAGGCGAGACGGGAGGCGAGACGGGAGGCGAGAATGTCAGAAGGGAGAGAGGAGATGGAAGAGGTGGAAACAAGAGAAAGCAACTTGTCATCTCTGTGTTATATAATACAGATAAGAATAATGATGATATTTTATTTTATATAGTGCTATAGTGCTCAAAGACGCTTTACATTACAAATATAGATAAAATGACATTAAAACACAACACACTGAAAGCACTTTTGAAAAGGTGGTTTTTGATGAGGGTGTTAAAGGTGGGGAGGATTAGGTTTAATCATAAATCCAACGCATGCATACAGCAGCTTTGAAACGCCTGGAAATGTCAACGCTGATGCGGACGATTCCCACAGATCCATTAAAAAGAGAGAGTGACTTGCAAATTCTGCAAAGATGTGACATTTCCCCTCATAATTTTAAAAGTTCATCAGGATTCCTGAGAGACAGTCCGAGACTGACGAGGCTGTCGGGGGATTTGGCAATTACACCTCAGACTGAACACTGTGGCGGCCGAATGACCAGAAACGCCCCCATTTTACAGCGCGTTGGTTTTCATGGTCCGCGGCCGTGAGTCTGATTTACTATTACCATTAAACATCCTGCCACAAAATACAAAGTAACCCTTGAAGTTCTGACAAATGGCTGTGTTCAAACGCTGGGGTTTTATGTCCAGGAGGACATTGTAACTATCAAGTGCATAATTCCAATACTTAGCACTAAAATGTTACCATTTGGACCAAACTTTATGTAGAAATTGGAAATCCAGAAGTCCAGAGTGGGGGAAACTACAAATACACGGAGAGTTCACCGAGTTAACTGGCATCATGTGATCTGTGACCATGTCCATGTTTGTTCCACATTGTGAGTCAAGGCTGGACAGTGAGTCAGGCGGCTTTGCAGCTTATTGTCACCTGGTAAAAAAAAAAAAGTTGCCCCGTGTGAGGCTCGAACTCACGACCTTCAGATTATGAGACTGACGCGCTGCCTACTGCGCCAACGAGGCCTGAAAGCAGAGGAAAATCATTGTGTTTTTGTCATGAGTGACACCGGGGCAACACATTGAGGGAATCCCCCATGATTTGAGGGGGGAGGGTCTATGTTCTCTTGTACAAGAGCCGAGTGTAGTGGAAATGGACATCATTCTGTGAGTTTGCAGTTGGTCAAGAAATTGATTCCATTGTATTTGGTTTTGGAAGACAAACAGGTCCATCAAAAACCACTGAAAATAAAAATAAAAAAGTTGCCCCGTGTGAGGCTCGAACTCACGACCTTCAGATTATGAGACTGACGCGCTGCCTACTGCGCCAACGAGGCCTGAAAGCAGAAGAAAATCATTGTGTTTTTGTCATGAGTGACACCGGGGCAACACATTGAGGGAATCCCCCATGATTTGAGGGGGGAGGGTTTATGTTCTCTTGTACAAGAGCCGAGTGTAGTGGAAATGGACATCATTCTGTGAGTTTGCAGTTGGTCAAGAAATTGATTCCATTGTATTTGGTTTTGGAAGACAAACAGGTCCATCAAAAACCACTGAAAAAATTGTTTGACAACAGCCGAGTGATGTTGGCAGGGGCCTCTTATATGGCGGCCAGTCGAGGGTCAGTGTGTGGAATGTGAGGTGTGATGTCCATGTTTGCATTGTATTGTGAGGAACAAAGCGGCTGGAGCCGGCTGGAGCCGCTTTGTTAGTACAGCCTATTGTCATCTCATTAAAAGAGTTGCCCCGTGTGAGGCTCGAACTCACGACCTTCAGATTATGAGACTGACGCGCTGCCTACTGCGCCAACGAGGCTCATGAGCTTAACATCACAAAACATGGAACTGGCTGTTGCTTTAGTTGCCTGTCGGAATGAAAATTTGAAGATCCATTAAACATCCATTAAACACAACAGATCTTGTAGTTGTTGTTGTTGTGGTAAGTGTATGGCGCTGTGGCTTAGTTGGTTAAAGCGCCTGTCTAGTAAACAGGAGATCCTGGGTTCGAATCCCAGCAGTGCCTTTTCTTGACTCTCCGAAACCATGTTGCAGTCTAATCCAGTTCAGAAAGGCAGAACAAAGCTATTAACAGATCAGTCTGGCAGCACGTGAAGCAGCGCAGAGCTCCATGATTATTGCTGCAGCACCCTGGGGCAATATATTTTTTAACTTGTTTGCATTTTTTTTCCTTTTTGCATTAGAACTAAAAGAGCTGCCCCGTGTGAGGCTCGAACTCACGACCTTCAGATTATGAGACTGACGCGCTGCCTACTGCGCCAACGAGGCCTGAAAGATGCTACAACTATTAAACATCCTTGTATGTCTTGATGGTTCATTATTATAATTATTATCATTGATTACATGTTTCTTATATTATCTTTTATTGTTTGTTTTATTAAGATGTAAACTTGAAAAAATGAGTGTTTTGCTGCTTCACAGTGCATTCAAGAGTCAGAATAAAGTGTGTGTGTTTGTGTTTGTGTCAGTATGCAAAAATAAATGTGGGGAGAGTAAACTATGTCTTTGGTGCTGGCCTTCAGGGAGGCAGTGAGCACGTGTGCGTTTTGGTGTGTGTGTGTGTGTGTGTGTGTGTGTGTGTGTGTTTGTTGTGTGTGTGTTTCAGGGGGAGATTGAGAGTTTTAATTAAGGTGCAGACAGATGCTGCAGAGAGGAATAGAAACCGCCTGAGGGGACTGGAAACAGCAGGATGCATCCCCTCGTCGGTCGGTCTGTCTGTATGTCTGTATGTATGTCTGTCACCCCCTGTTGCTCTCATGGGGTAAACAAGTCTCTCCATCAACTCATCCATCATTGCCAAACTCCGTTGCACACAAACACAAAACAAGCCCCACCAACCTGTGTGTTCCACCGCGTGTGCTCTCCGTCCAGTTGTGATATGAGCTGCTGGGCCGCTGTGATGGTGTCCTGAGCCTTCGACACCTCGGCCTCCAGCTTTGCCGCCTCCGTGGTGTGCCGTTGAAACCTGAGGACGAGGAAAATGAAGAGCTAAATGCAATCAAACAGCTAAAACGGTCCATATTTGACAAGAATGTATTCCAACTGATGTAGCAGGGTCTAATAGGGGGAGGGGCACTAGTAAAGGGCACTTTGTTTTACCTGACTGGTAAAACTTTCTGGAAAATTGAGAAAACAATGGGAACAGAGGATGCAACTACACTATGACAAAACTTTACAGACATTAACTGTGCAGCGCAATTCAGATTTTTGAAAAAAACAACAAAAAAACTGCATTCTCTTCATTATGCAGATTGATTGTCGCCTGTCAATCAAATTCCATTTTACACCTTCATCGTCTAAACCTTTGTGAATCATTTTCACATCAAAGCTGCTGTGAAGCCCAAATCCCCTCTCCCCACTGTTGGATCAAAAAGGCTCAATAGTACATTGCTATCGCATGCCGTCACATTTGTTCAAATGTACATAAAACAGATTGAAAGCACTGACTATACATCACCATCGCCTTTAAGTGCAATGAACACTTGAATAAATGCAATGAATTTATTGCATAGCTCTGAGTCTGAAGGTGGGACGTGCTGAGGTGACGCAAGCTGGTAGGAAAACAAGGACAGCGGCATGTGGGCAAAGTTGACGTTTTTGGTTCAACAAGTGACGAGATATTTAAGATACTGCTGCATAAAATGAATGGCTGAATGCTGGTGGAGAGAAGAAGAAAGTGGCTCAGGTTCATTGAAAATGGTCAGCCAGGATGAAAAGTGTGCAGCCAATTTAAAGGGGGAGAGTAACGCTGCCCTTCAGGTTTTATTGATCACGCTCTTCTTCATTTACATAACCCAAGGGGAAGAAGAATGGATGCTGGATGCAACTCCAACAGTGCTGAGTTCATCTCTAATCCATTTTAGCTCAGTCTGCTAAAAAAAAAAAAAAAAAAAAAACAGAAGACAAACGGAGGGAGGTGCAATGACCAGAGTGCCCTTAATGCAGCAGCAACCATGTTGTTTTTCGAAACTGAGATTTTTTTTTTCAGCGCTTCTTTCCTGAGGGCTGCAGATGCAAATCGCACTACGGCTGAGTGCGTTAGGAACAACAATCTGTGCACCATCCTCGGAAAAAACAAGCACGAGGAGACAAAGAAAAACCAGAAGACTTAACAGACTAACAGCACAACAGGCGTGAAGTAAAAACACGAGGCCGTACTTCTCCTTCAACTCATTGACTCTGGCTCCAACAGAGTTGAGCAGGTCCTCCAGCTTGTTCTTCCTGCTCTCTGTTTTCCTCAGGTTCCTGCACACAAACACAAAGAAAAGCACGCGTCGAACATGTTTCTTTCAAAGCGGACCAATCAGATTTCTTCTTCTTCTACCTATGGAACCAGTTGAGGCATTTGATTGGTGCAAATTGTGCACCACACTAACACATCCCCCGTTGTTTACGGACTTACAGCAATTGTAGCTGTGGTCCATGTGTTTGTTAAGACTAAACCCTGGGCGTAAGTCCCGCCCACTTATGCAAAGAGAATGCTGATTGGTCTAGTGACCGTTGACATTTCTTTCTAAATGAGCGACTTCGGATGGACGTGGGGGAATTTAATCTTCAAATTTCCAGCTGCACTGGCGAGGTGACGATTCAGGAAGAATGAGTCAAAATGGAAAACTAGACCTCGGCCAATGAACCCCTGCTCATTTTGTAAAATGAGGAGGAACTAATGAAAACTTGTGTTAAGTGCTTGCGTTTGGAGTTCCTACTCTCGCAGTCCGGCCTGCTCTCTCTCCAGGGGCTCGATCCGCTCCAAAACGTGGGAGTACTGGACGTTGGCTTTCACCCAGGCGGCCAGGGGAGCAGCTGCTGCGCTTGCACGTTTCGCATTCTAAAAAATAAAGCAAAGTTGGACGGACGCGGTGTGAAAAACCATGGACTGTTACCCTCGGCCAAGCGGCCCAACCGGCGAGCAGCGCGCCTCCCTGCTAAGGGCACCTTTGGATCGAACGAGGCCGTGTTCCTGTTGAGCAGCTCCTCCACGCTCTGGCGGATCTCGGGTGTGATGTTCCTGGCCTCAAAGGTGGCGATGTCCTCCCGAACACCACGCTTGGCCAGAAAGCTGCAGAACGGGTAAGAATTAATGTCGGGAAATAAAGCCTGTAAGCCAGTGTGCGAAAAGGAAAGAGATGAAAATATCAACCTGGAAATGAGACATTTAGAGATAAATCGGGCAAGAAATGAACACACACGCACGGGCGCACTCGCGCGCGCGCGCACACACACACACACACACACACACTCACACTGACTCAATCCCTTTATTACTTCTGTATTGCTCAGAGTGATGCTGCGTCGTACAATTAGCACAAGTCATTAGCAGGCTGGAGTGTTTTCCCATCTATCTCTTCCCCTCCGACGGCGCCCGCGGTCAGATGAGGCCAAATGCACCAAATGCTAATTTCAATCAGAATTTGAAGACAGCGTTCAGCACAGTTAGTCAGTCAGTCAGCCAGTCAGCAGCCAGCTAGCGTATGACACATGAGTGATTAACTGTACAGTCTCGTCTTTGATGAAAACGAGATGAAACCTGAGCCGAACTTGAAGGTCTGTGCAACTTTTCCAAACTAGAAAACTTGACGCGTCACCACAGTGTGGAGAGCCTGAGCAGCTCCGTCAGCTCCAGACTGCGGCACCCTCAGTGCATGAAGGAGCGCTGCCGCAGGTCATTCCTGCCTGCAGCCATCAGGCTGGACAACTGCACTCAATAAAAGCATCCTCATAACTGCCATAAATTGTTTTGCTATATATGTCTTCAATTTCAGTATTTAAATAGCTGTAAAAACCCTTTTCCAGCCGTCACTCCCTGAGATGCGTCGTACATCACTGCATCTGTAGCTCTCCAAACCTGAACCAACACCGCTAAGGATTTTCTTCAGCGTCGCAGCAGCAGTGGATGAACCCTGCAGATCCTCCTCCGCCTCCCGTTTGATGCCTTCCACCGTCTTTCTTTTAATGCAACCCTTCCGCTCCTCCTCCCCCCCCCCCCCCACCCCTCCTCTCACCTCTTCATGCTGACCCAGGACGTGTCAAAGATGCCCATCAGCCTCAGCACTCCCTCCAGGATGACTCTGATGACATCGGGCGGCATGCGCAGCGAGCGGATCTCAGACAGGGCTTCAGGCTTGATGTTCCCCACCGCACGCTTTGCCTCATTGACCAAAGGCTGCAGGGCAGAAATAATAAGCAGATAACGGCGGCCAAGGAGGCGGAGGTGAGCGGCCGGAACGACCCGAGGTTGAGAGGCGTGCGAACACAGATGAATGGTGCCACGCTGACACGGTACCTGCACTTCCTTCAGCTCGTCGTCAATTTTGGCCTTTCGCTCCTCAATCTTTGACACCTCTTGAGCCATCTTCCCTTTAATCTTTTCCATCTCCGTCTTCTGGTCGCTGGTGTTCTGGGTGAGAGCAAAAGATCACATGTTGGCAGCGGTGGCGGTTTCGCAGAATCACACGCGCAGCTCTTAAAACACCTCGATTCCATTTTCAATACACGCTTCTTCCTGAGCTCAGGGTCACGGGGGTCTGCTGGAGCCTCTCCCAGCTGTCATAGAAGGCAGGGTGGCAACCATTCGCACTCACATACACACCGACGGACAATTTACAATTTTCAATTCACTTCACAAGGATGTTTTTGGAGTGTGGGAGGAGGTCGGAGAACCTGGAGAGAACCCATAACCTTCTTGCTGCGAGGCGGCAGCGCTAACCACTGCACCACTGTGTCGCCCATATCAAAACTTATACGTCTCAAATCATGACAATATGAATAAAATTGATAAGAAAACACTTTTTTCCTACTTCAAAAAACAGACTAGTCAGACACAAGACCTTAAATTTAAAAAAAAAAAAAAGTGTAAAAAAAAAGAAAGTGCAGATACCAAGGGAAAAAACATTGTAAAAACGTCTTTTAGGATTAAAATGGATTTGCAAACTGAATCTATTTTTTTTTCCAATTCCCGTCCTCTCAGGCCTTGAAGCCCTTCTGAGAAGCTGCATTTTCCCCCCCGTTTTCATGGCCTTATAAATATGATTTTATTCTTCCTCTGCTGGTTTTCACTCCTTCCCCTTGCCAGCTCTTTCAAACGTCCTTCTCTCCTCTCACCGTGTGTGTGCTACACCTCCTCAGCCTCCCTTCCCTGCTGCCTCCGTCTCTACAGGGGACTCGATCGCCGAGTCCGGTCCCTAATTATCGCCCTGAAAACTGTCTTTGCCAAAAAAGAATGACAGGGTTTCCTTCTGCTGCATCATCTCTCTCTCTCATCCAGGGAGAGAAAATAAAGACTTTGGTAGTGGGAGGAGAAGAAGAGAGGCGCAGGACTTGCGAAGGCCCGGAGACCTGCGGGACGTTTGGTGCAGCCGACGTAAACACGCTCGCTTCCGGGACTCACGCACCTGCATGGAGGTGGTGATTTCCTGCAGGGCGGAATCTGCCTCCTGTTGTTTGGTCTTCAGAAGCTCACTTTGTTCTGCCGCCCGCCTCTTCAGCTCGTCCACCAGCGCCTTGGCTTCGTTCAGCTTGGACACTCCCGCCTGCAGGAAAACACGGCGCCGCGAAACAAACAGAGCCGACGCAGCTTTTCAAATATGCTTCTTTTTTTTTCCGGGAAATAAACAAACCCCCCCCCCGTCGGGTTGTGAGCACGTCGGCGTGCGTCATGCATCTCGGCTACCTGCAGGTGCTGCTGCCTGGTGGTGAGCTGGCTCTTCTTGCGGCTATATATCTCGGTGTACACGTGCAGGAAGGACATGTACTGGCTGGGCGTCGCGCCGTGCTCCCTGCATGACTCATGGAGCGTCAGGAAGGAGCGGCAGAGCTCAGCCTGAGAGGAGCCTGCCGGGGGGCAGAGGGTGACACGGCGCGTGAGGACAAAACGCTTGACGACGGCTGAAAACTGCAGCCGTTTGCCTCCAGAGTTCATCCCAGAGTTTAAATTTAGGTTACCCTGATTTTTAGCTGGGGGTGGAAGCTTTTTCTGAAACATTTCTATAAATTCTGTTTGTTTTGTTATTACAGAATCATGTGAGATTGAAGTATTTGACTGCAAAATACGCACAATGCAGACAGTATCTCCATCAATATAAATCCCGAGCCATTAAAACTAGTTTGTTATTGAAAGTGGGGCGATTTCCTTCATCACAGACTTTTCTTTTTTCTTTTTTTTTTAGCCATGCCTTGATTTTGATCCAACCTGAGCTTTTTCCCTTTGTGGCCTTTTCGGTTGCATCCTCCTCTCCTCCTCCTCCTCCTCCTTCTGTCTTTGCCAGCAGCAATTCCGGAATCTGACAAGGTGCAGGTTGAGACGCAAACAACAGATGTGAAAGTTAGACGGAAAGCACTGACGCATGATGCAGAAACTTTTTCTTTTACCCTTCCGCTTTCTTAAAAAATAATGTGTTAAGCCTTTTATTTTCCTTTTAAATTTCAGCCGCGGCAGGTAAAATAATTCACTATCCTGCAGTGATAATGTGTCTGGGGCCACAGGATGCAGGAAGCATACAAATATGTAGAAAGTTACTGGAGAGCATCTGTTTGCTCTGCAGAAACTTTTTTTTTTTCTTTTTTTAATCCAGGTCAGAGCTTTAGTCTGTCTATGTTTTCTGAATAAATTTAAACTTGCGCTTTCTATGCTTCTGGCTGGTTTATTGGAACATATACAAAATATAATTTAACCTGTTTTATGCACATCTAAATGCATGATGGAATAAATCCATAAATTGTAAAATTGTTCCTGCAGGATGGAAGATAGTGGTCAATTGGCTGCGGCTTCCACTATTGGAGTTTCACCTCTACAACTTTCTGTTAAACTAAAAATCAGAGCAGGATTGTAGCTCGCAAACTTTACCTGTACGGCTTAGCCCTAGACTTAAAACGGAGGGCTAAATATTTTTTTTTCTATTCAATTCTTCCTTCAACACTGACCTTCTTCATGCTGCTCTCAGACCATCCTTCCATCCACTGGACGGAACACTTGCGGTAGAATGCAGGGTTGCTCTCGCAGTTGATGGTAAAGGTGGAGCTGGAGCAGTCCATGATGAGAACAATGTGGAGGTTCTGCTGGATTCCTGTGGAGTGTCAACAAGGGCCGGTGAGTGCACAAATAGAGCCGAGTAGAACGGCAAGCAGGCAAAGAGGAAACATTGGCGGTCGGTCACTGCAGCTGTTCAACAGAGCACTTGAGAGGGGTTTAATTTTAAAATTAGTGGCCTTTTAATTTGATTCGCAGGCAGCAGACTCAAGCTCGCCAACACTGCGGTGCTTTCGCAGCGCATTATACAATACAACTGCAGGGAAGCGGACGCAATAACGAGCGCAGAGAAACTCTCCCCCCACGAGAACAAGGACAAACGGGCGAAAAAAGAATGGCCGACACACAGAGAGGCCAGTCGAGAGGGACACGGGACTGACTGAAGGAGAAGTAATTGTAGAGCGGCCCGGTGAAGCCGTCCTGCGAGGCTGCATCTTTGAGAGGGGAGAGGAGGGGCTCCAGCTCTTCTGGGCTGTACAGACCCGGAACTTCACCTGAAAGATGGAGAAAAAGGAAACACATGCCAACACAGAGGACACTGGCTTTATTTCTCAGGGCCGAAGTTAAATTTCTGACTATCTAAAAGAAACTGGTCAACATTTAAACATGATACACACCAGACGACAGGAGGCTGTTGACCATCTCCAGGAAGGCCGGGTGGACAAACTGATAGTCCTCCAACAGCAAAATCACCTGCTGGCCTTCCAGACCTGCCACCTGCATCACCTGCAGCACATCAGCGCCAGCATGCTGCTATTATTTGCACATAACAGCCGAGTTCACATCCTTACAAGAGACACCGCCAGGCCATTACAGTTTACTAAATTGCAGCTAATAATGAGCATTGGAGAAGCCCCAATCCATGTTTTTCATCCTGGACTGCAGTCAAGCAGCCTTGTGTAATGTTTTTAAGCCAAGAAAATCTGACAGACCTCAAAAACAGAAAACAGCATATTTATTTCTGCTAAAATACAAATCTTCTGAAAATGAGAAAGCAAAAATACAGAAGCGCATTGCTGTCACCAAAGAAAAAAAAGGGCTCAGTATCAAACAAATGAAGGCAGAATCTTTTTCCATTTACGCTTTACCGCAGCGACAGGGTGGACACACATTATTGTTGGAAACCACTGGAAAAGTGGGCTTTGTATCATAATGGGACCTTTAAGAAAACTGTATCTATGCTATAAAAGGTATTTAGAGTTAACATTAAACAGTGACAGTCCGAGATATCAAAACACTAAATGGCATTAAAAGCCTTTCAAGGGGCAGCTATTATTTATTTTTTTTTCAATGCCTTTCGGCAGAAGTGCTTTCTTGGCTCAGGTGGAGCTCATAAAAGTCACGGCGATGCGACGGCCTCTTACCGACTTGAGATCATTGCTGAAATGCTTCAGAGAGTAACCGCGGGACACTTTGGGCGTGAACACCGAGTAGCCGTGCATGTGCGACACCAGGCACGTGGCCGTGTGCCGGCCCACCCCGCTGCGGCCCGCCAGGAGCAGCGAGCCGCCGGGTCGGCTCAGGACGCGGTCCACGCGGGACACAAAGTCGCACACTTCCCAGAACAGCAGGAGATCCAGCTCCCTGTTATCACGGCTGTACAACGCCACGCCCTGCGGCAGGCAGCACACACACACACACACACACACACACACACACACACACACACACACACACACACAGGTAAGAGGTGAGCACAGAAGAAACAAATTTGGACCAAAAAAAATATAAATATATAAGGACCAGAAAAGGAAAAATATTGATTATCATCATTATTTTCATTATTATTATTTTACGTTTTATGTTAGTATTATTATATGACTATCATTCTCATTATAATTATTAAGATCATTATTATTTCTCACTGCCTACCTTCTGTATAACTTGCTTGAGGTCAGTCGAGTCCAGGCGTCCCAGTTGTTTACCATGAGGAGGTAAAGACTGGCCGGGAGCCATCACAGCTGCCTCAGAGGCTCCCCACGTCACATAGAAACCATCTGCTCGCCAGGGGACAGAGGAAATAAAAAAAAACAACACATCACATCACATCACACAGTTGGCAACACTCCGCTATACGTGGGCAACATTCACGCCGACCGGCGAGTTTTAAAGGAGCTCGCAAAACGGAAGCGACTCCAGTGAGACACATTTAAAGACGCCCCTTTTTTTCTTCTTTACAGTTTGTTTTGGACTCCCGAAGCGCACGGCGCAGGTGCTGGGAGGAGGGTGGAGGGATGGCGGGCGGGAGAAAGGAGCAGGCAGGTGTTTGTTTTGCAGGCATTTGGCAACAAATTTAGCCGAGGCTCAGATATGAATGCAGGCGGCTTCTGTTCGTGTTTAGCATTCGGAGAGAGTAAAAGTCTGAAGGTGTTACAAACTCTGGGTGTGCAGTTTGGGAGTCGGCGACGTGATGATTTGGCATCAACTCCATTGTGAACAAAAAGTGACTCTAAAGAGAAGTGTGCACACTTTGCATTGGTTTTTGATGTGACGTCATTGTGGCTGCAAAGGATGCGTTTGATGTGTGGGTGCAATATAAAGATTGAACCTGGAGGTTTCCTTCGCTTTTGAAACAGTCTTTGGATCAACCGCCGGCACCGCCCGCCTGCACCGCCCGCCGGCTCCGCCGGCACCGCCGGCACCGCCCGCCGGCCCTTTGTTTAGCTTTTTGATGTCCGGTGCTTTGCCGTGTTTATTCAGCTGCCAGGACCTGCTCTTGATCATTACACCTCTGCGAGTCGAGCCCATTTTCTTTCTCACCGGCATCCAATATTAGTTTAGTGTAAGTAAATCGGCAAGTGATTGCGTTGCTGCGAACATCAGGGCAAGGGCACCGCTGGAGTTCCTGCCGCCGCCGTCGCACTGCAGCGTGCGCGTTCAGCTTGGGGAGCGCAAACCGTTTTACTCGCTCTACTTGGAGTTTCAGAAACAGTCTGAGGGCCTCCCATCCCCTTAAAAAAATAGTGTTTGCATGCATGCTTCTGACGGAGGTGTCTGCCAGTGAGAATAGAACAGCTCGGGCCACCTGTCATATTGTCGAGAGCGTCGGAGCCCCAGTCTCCGCGGACGATGGAGGACAGGATGTTATCAAAGGCGTGAACGTCTTTGAGGGAAACCAGCCGATCCCTGAACAGCCTCCGCGCCTCGTACGCCACCACCTCCAGCACGCTGTCTGTCACGTTGGATTGAGCTGCAAAGGGAAAAAAAATCAACAGGCAAACACGCACTTATAAGCAAAAGCTCAATTTTAAACACAGCAGGACGTCCGTGAAACTTTCCGACGTCTGAAAAAGTGTCTCGACGCAAAATCCAGCACAAGTTGAAAAGAATTGAGACGACAACACATTCAATCCATTATATAATCCTTTCATGAGTTACACAGAGGTGCAAAAACAAAGTGGGCTGTAATAGTCGATCTTTGTGATGACAAAACTGTTTGAAAAACCAAGATTTTCAGCAAAGACTTTACAAAGAGACCCAACCAGGCTGCGTTCAGGGACTGAGGCTGCTGCTGGCGGATGGTCACGTGATCACTCAGCATGCAGAGCAGGTGGAAATCAAAATGAAGCAAGGCAAGGACAGCCATATGGTGTTTGTTGCCTGGGTAATTGCGATTGAATGGTGCCGTCCCAGTGTAATGACCGCTTTGGCTTTGGGGCCTCAGGCTACGTTCCGCCCCCTCAGACTTGATCGTGAGTCAAAGGGCTCCTCAGCGGCGTCCCTGGTCATTCTAAATTTACTGAGTTCCGAGCCGTGAATCAGTGCAGCAGCGCTGCGAGCCGAGAGGGCAGAGCAGCAGAGCCGTTGAGTCACAGGCCACTCGGTCCGAGAGTGTCTGTCACATTATACTGACAGGCAGAAGAGGACAGATGAACAGAGACGCCAGGGGTCTCCCTCCCCAACACACACACACATCCAACACACATTAAATTTTAACGACCACGGCTGGGGGGAAGAAAAAAAAGGAGACATTTGAAGAGATTCATGGCTGTGCTTTTCAATTATTTCCCTGACCCGAAAATGTGCTTTTCGGGCGATTTTATCATCAAAGTGACTGATCAGCACGTTAAAATCTACTGGATTTGGAGGAAGACACAAATCTAGTTTATAAAATGAAGGGGTGAAGGTGATAACAAAGCAAGACTATTCTACCATCTGGATCTTCTCTTGCACCGCTGTTCCTTTTATTACCCACGTAACATGATCTCAGACACAACATGGGAGCAGCAGAGTCAATGAATGAAAATAAGAAGAGGCAGATTTACATACCGAAAAGGCAGGAGCGGATGGAAGGGGAGAGAGAGAAAGAAAAGTCAGTGAGTTGTTCGGGGGTTTTTTTTGAAGAAGAAGAAGAAGAAGAAGTTTGCCCGTCAGCGTGTTTAATTAGGAGGAATGGGTGGGCCGACTATCACAGCGGGAACACATTGTCGAGGGAGCGGAGAGAGTGTCAGAGGGACAAATGAAAGAGGGATGAACAGGGAGGGCTGGAGACTAACAGAGAGGAAGGGAGGGAAGACAGGAGGGAGTGATGGAAGGAAGGAAGGAAGGAAGGAAGGAAGGAAGGAAGGAAAGATGGAAAACCTGGAAATGTTGATTTGTTTCATTTGTTTGTATGTGTGTGTGTGTGTGTGTGTGTGTGTGTGTGTGTGTGTGTGGTCACCTGCAGTGAGGTCATAGCGCAGCAGGCTGAGCACCCACTCGGTGAGAACGCAGGGAGTGAACAGGTAGTGACTGTGGTCGTCCACTGTGAACTTGGTCCGCACCTGACAGACAGACAGACAGACAGACAGACAAAAAAATATTTTTTAATTATTGGTCAACAACTACAGCCTACATTAGATTGCAGTCTCTGTCTCGGCCATACGATGGATAAATTATAACCATTATTACCATCATTAACTAGATATCTTTCTGCAACGCTTCACTCAGAGCCTATACGCCCCAGACAACAGGAGTGTGTCCAATTACTCCTTAAAATGCCACACACTTACTTTTAAAGGCACTTGTGTCAGTGACAATGACACAATGACAACAGGGGACAGAGAAATGAACAGCAGAATCTTCAGTTATTCTAAAAACGTTGCGAAACGTGCACTGTGATTTATATGATTATTGTAAGAAATACACTACCAGTCAAAAGTTTGGACGCACCTTGTCATGCAATAGTTTTGTTTTTCATCTATACAACTTTCTACTGCAGATAGATACTGAAGACATCAAATATATGAGCAAGATATATCCAAGTATGCAACAAAGACAAACACGTTCAATAACTCCAAATATCTTTTTTATGAAATGTTAAATATAAAACATGCTTTTGTTTCCTACACAATTCCATGTGTGTTCACATGTGGTTTTGATGCCTTCAGTGAGAAACTGCAATGTCAATAGTCATGAGAATGAAAAAAAAGATATGAAATTCAAAGAGTGCGTCCAAACTTTTGACTGGTAGCGGAAGTCCATAAAAAAAAAAGTGTGATCCGCTACAATGGCTTCTTTACACAAAGCCAGTTGCTGTTCAGCCAATGCTTTCATTTCTCAGCCGAACACAAGCGGCGCAGCTACGAGGCCAAAAACCAGGAGAGCCATCGTCACAAGTCAGTGAACTTGGTGGAGCTTCTGTCAGTCAGTCAGCCAGAACCGGCCGTCCGCTGCGGCTCAAAGCTCCCTGTTCTTCAATCAGTACCTGCTCGTAGAGCTGAACAAGAGAGCCGGCCAGCTGGTGAGTCCTCCCGGTGCTGGCCCACGACGCCTGGCTGCCCAGGCCGTGCTGGAGAACAGGCTGCAGGTACGCCGAGTAGATGGTCTGCAGCTGCTCCCTGTCAGGGTAGCTGAGGAGGGTGGAGGGGAGGGGAACGAACAGTCACTCGACAGGTGGAGAGTAAAACATGGATTTAGCAGATTGTGATAGAGGATGACGGCATCTACTCACTCGATAGTGCAGATCCGAACGATCGACGAGAAGCGGGAGGTGAGGGAGTGGCTGCCCACAGCGCCCCCTGTTGACATGGAGGCCACCACCTGGATGTTCTCGAGGCTCACCCACTCCAGATTTTCATCGTAGAAACCTTTGTACGTCAGAGCCTGGAGGGATGAAGAGGAGATGGACGGGACGGTTCAGCTGGTGTTGCAGTCCTTGTTTTTGTTTGTTTGTTGTCCCAACGTACTCAACCAGTCAGTGGGTCAGAGGTTCTGTCAGCTTCCCCAAAGACTAGTGTTGTACTACTCGCGATTGCTCTTGGTCTCCAGACCACTTTTGGGATTTTTGATCAAGATCCGGTCAAGACTGAGCCAACACTACAGTGACAGATAACAACGGAAAGGAATCCAGCTGCTGCCGTTTTACGCTCTGTTTGTGACACCCAGAGTGACACAGCCTCTTATTCCTTAAGTTAAGTTTTTTAATTTTATGAAGCAAAGTTGGGTTTTTTTGTCTCGACCTTGATTCTCTTTAGTCTTGATAATGTCTTGGTTGGTGCAGCCTTGACTACAAGACTGCCAAAGAGTGCCGACCTTTTCTGCCAGTCTTTATTAAATTATTGGTATAGTAACAGTGGGCTGGAATTTTTTTGTTTTTGTGCTTGTTTTGTTTAATAGGTCAGTGTATAATTTGCAATATATAAAAAATACATTTTGTTTATCACTTCATCCTTGGTTCATGAAGCAAGATTGAGTTTGACGTTGACGTTGTCGTCATAATGTCATAATCATTATTGAGAAGGTAAATGGCCATGTCTATGTCCTCTCTAGATGTGTTATGTGGACCCTGCAGCAGAAGACTTAAGGACGACAAGATGGACTGAGCTTGTCCTCCATCTACCTGCTGCAGGAAGGCCGTCAGGTTGCTGGTCCCCCACTTGTCCGGTTTGGGCAGGTTGATGTCCTTCAGGTAGAGCACCAGGTTCTCGCAGTCCTTGGGCCTGAAGACGCGGCCGGTGTTGGAGCTGAGCAGCATGCAGGTCTGGCCGAGCTTCTGCAGGACGTGGCGGGAGGACGTCTGGGCACTGCAGTGGACCACGGCCACCTGGGTGGAGCGCAGCCGCGAGAGGGCGTAGCGGAGGAGCATGCTGGGCGGAGACGGAGGGCTTTTAGTGAGATGTTATCCTCGCAATTTTTCAAACGTCTGAATTAATTCTCTGGCTCTTAAGGCGTCGCATTTATTCTTGGGTCGGTGCCAGGATCATTAGGAAGATCAAAGGGAGAAAAAGTGTGTAATGGCTGTGTTTTTAAAGAGGCCACTCGGGCTCCGGAGAACAATGTTTGCCAGATTACACCCAAAGGCAAAGGGAGACATTTTCAGAGGGCGCAACACAGAGGGGCGAAATATAATTAGAAAGCAAATCGTGTGCGCACAAGTCGGCCGCCCCCCTCCTTCCAGCGCATGTGTGCGGAAGTTAATTAGATATCGAAAGAGTCAGCTGACAGTCCCGATGACTCGGCGGCGCCCGTGACCTTTCCGGACGGAGCGAGGAAAGACGAGAAGAAGGAGGAGACGGCGAGGAAGAGTGGAGTGCAGTGCAGAAGACAAACTGAGCGACCCTTGTTGTTCAACCCCTGAGGAGGGAAGCAATTACTTTGGAGGAAGCAATTCTCTGTCAACACACACACATACACACACGGACGAACAGAGACGCACCCGAGATCTGATTCTCATTCTGAATTGTCAGTTTGCTGCAACAAAAAGGTCAAATCTAAAATGACAGGAGCTTCGATATCAGTGTTGATTGTGCGCTCGTGTCCATAATACACTCTATCAGAATGTGGTTTGTTAAATCTGTTTACACACAGACGTAGCGGGACGCCCCCCCGAAACTGAGTCCTTCAGAACTGAATCATCATCAGCAGCAGAAAAACACTCCAGTCGGGTCACATGATCAGAACAATCCAGAGAGAATTTGCTGCAAAAACGATGAGACGGCAACCAAGGAGTGTGTGTGTGTGTGTGTGTGTGTGTGTGTGTGTGTGCGTGTGTGTGTATAATCACCCCTTTCCGCAGCCCTCGGGCCCGACCACCATGAAGGGCTGCCTGTGCTGTGCGCTGAGCCACGGGGAGAAGCAGTGCAGCGCACGCTGCATGTCCTGCGTCTCGATGACGGGCAGCGAGCGGGTGTGAGCGAGCTCCTCCAGCGTGAGACCATCGGGACGCTGGAAGGCGTACGCCGCCAGGACGCCGCTGTCCGAGTCGTAGTAGGTGTCCAGCGGCTTTTTGACGTCGGGCGGACTTTCCCTGGCCCAGCTGAGCAGCTGAGCGGAGCAGAACACAGAGACCGGATCAAGAATCTCTGGGATTCGACAGCCAAACCAAAGTCAGCACGACTGAATGCTGATAAATGTCTGTTAGTTGTTAATTAAATGCATTTTTTTAAGCAGAGACATCAGCAGAAACAAAACAAATGTTCTACTATATCTTTGCCGTTCTGAAAGAGAACATGAATAAAGCATTAAAACAAGAGCTGCACTGTTCCCTTGACTAGACTTTAAAAAAAAACCCAGCTGCTCACCTCTCTGGCAAACTCCTGTCGTGTTTTCAGGTTGAGGTTTCCTCCCAGGCCTCTCAGAAGGCCGACAACGAACTGGCCTCGCTCCCTGACTGCACTGAGGTGTGACAGGCCGTTGAAAACTGTCCCCACTAGACTGGTCTCCACCACAAAGTCGTTCTGCAGGAATGGAAAAAGATGGAAAGAAAAGTTTTAACTTTTACAGAGAGAAAGACTGGGGGTCCGTTTAGTTGCACAGTGGTTCGGAGTTTGTTTTCTAAACCCTTGAAGCAGCAAATGAATCAATGTGGATGTCAGTAATGTTGAGGTTTCAGACCTGTTTAAAAATCCAACCTACCTGTTTCAGGACCCACTCAAGAGCTCGTTGGAAGTAGTCTCCCAGCCAGTTTTCCAGATTTGCATAACACTCTTCGGGCTGATTCATCAACCACGACTTCAGCAAGGCGCCCACATCAATGTCCTCGTCACTGCGCCAACAACACAGGGAAGATATAGCATCGTTTTCATGCATGCAGGGAAAGAAAATGTGATTCATGGCCAAAAACCACGGACTGACCTGAGGAAGATCATGCCCATGCGGGATATCGTGGCCGGCGAGGCGCAGCTAAGGTCGTGAGTCTCGAAGAGGAAGTTGACGTTGGGTCCGAACTGGATGCGCTCTCCGCTGGGCATGGTCAGCAGCCGGTTGTCATCCAGCACCGAGTTCAGGCTCTCGATCCACTCTGGGTCGATGTCACCGTCGCACACAATCCACGAGCTCACATCTGGGAAGAAAACACAGAGAAGTGTGATCTGGTAGCTGCTAACTGTGCATTGCTGCTCTACTGGAGTCCAGGATGAAAATCAGAGGATTAACTGAGACGTCGGCTCTGGTCTGTGTGAGACTTCTCACCCTGTGGCTCTCTGACCACGTTCCTGGCACTGTTTGTGAGGACGCCGTCGGCCCACTCTCTGGTGTCCATGTCGATGTGTCCCAGGAGCTGCTGTCTGGGCATCGCTTTGGGATTCATGGTGTACTGCTTGACCTGTGCAAACAGATGCAGATTTTTTTTAACCTTTAATTAACTTTAACAAGAGGACAGTAGCAGCAAATATTCATCTGTGCCACCCATGTTGGAGAAAATGCAATGTCGAGGAAGTGGTATAAACCAGATCCACCAACACAAGATGAATGGCTGAACATTGTGACTGAAATGTATTGGTATGGAGCAACTGACTCATATGATGAGGACCAAAGAGGAGCAGCGTCGAGGAAAATGGGAGAAATGGACTGTTTATACATCAACGACAGGACATTCACACTGATGCTAATATCGAGCCAACTGTGGAGACATCATGGCAACCCAGCGTGTTATTATCTTGATGATAGTTTTTTTTGTTTTTTGTTAACATTTCTATGTTGCAAAAGAAAAAGCAATAAAAAGAAAGCATCCAAAAAAACAACAACTGGACAGGAACTCACTCAAGCGTTTTGGGAAAATTTACAGCATTTTCCCATTTCAAACCAAAGCAGTGAATGAAGCTGGTGGTCCCACTCACCACTTTGCCCATCTTGCTGAGAGCGGCTCTGAGCATCCTCCAGAGAGTCGACTTCCCCGCTCCACTCGGCCCGACAATGACGACTCCCATCCGCTGTCTCAACTGCTCATTCAGCTCCAGCGCCTTCTTCAGCTGCACAGAAAACGGCCCAAAAAATGTTTTTCCGGCATCTCTCTGGCGACTCCCTGCACCGCCTGAACAGCAGTTCAAACACCATGACTTACACACACACACACACACACACCTGGCTCGGGATGAGTTCAAGCCGTGCCTCCTTGTAAACCTGTTCCAGGGCGTTCATGAGTATCTGGTCGTTCACGTCGGTGAAGTTGACCCCCGAGAAAACGTCTTTGACCAGAGAGTCGAAGCGCGAGCTGTCAGCGAACGTCAGCTTGGACATGGTGTTCAGTCTCAGGGCTTGCACCACCAGACTGCTCTCCGGAACTGCATGCAGATGGAGGAAAATAGCGGTTCAATGTCCATTTGTAAATAGAGAAGGCTATAATAAAAATAAAAAAAAAGAACACTGCCTCTCCTTGTCTGCTCCCACAGAAACAATACACACTAAAGCAGATGCTTCTTGGCAAGTCAGTCGGCCGTTCTCTCTTGATTTCAGACGGGTTTGTTTTTTTTTCAAGGTTTTGGAAATAACGTTGAAATGAGTTTCGGGGGAAAGGTGCATTTAGTAAACAACCAATGAAATTGGAATCTTATCGAAGGTGCAAAAAAAAGTTTTGTCCCTTGGCTCTCCCACTTTAACTGTTACAAGGTCTGTATGAGCAAATGGAGCACAAACGATGATGGGAAGTCATCGAGTGCTGTTTACTGTTGTTCCCACTTCCTTCTGCTTCCCCTTCAGCTGATTGAAAAAAAATAAGAGCCTCTTGCTTTGGCCTGCGAGACCAATTGCTTGGAACCATCATGTAGGTCTGTGCGATTATTTATTAGTTATTTATTAGATATAGATTTATTAGTCAAGACGATGTTAAAAAAAAAAAAAAAGGAAAATCTTAAAATGGATTTTCCTCTCGCATGCTTCCGGGCTGTGCGCCTCTATTTTACCAAATGTGAAAGTTTTGCACTTTATTCATTCATCATTGTTCAGGATGTTTAATTTCAAATTGCTGTTTGGTGAAAGAGAGTTAAGGTTGCTACTTTTATATAATAATATAATAATATAATAATTTATTCCTTTGTCTTTTGTAGTTTTACCAACAAAAAAAAAAAATCGAAATCGAAAATCGAGTGTTCAGAGAAAAAAAAAAAGAAATCTGGATTTATTTTTGTCACCCAGCCCTACCATCAAGTCACATCAACAATGACATAAAGACATCGCTACTATTTATAAAGAAAACAAATTCAAGAGAAAAAAAAAACCTTGGCTTGATCAGAGGTGATAATTAGAATCTGTCACCTGTGACTGAATATGAATCTGATTGCACAGAATTGGCAGAATGCTTTGTTCTCTGCTCGAGAGACACTTGACTTCCCTGCAGCCGCAAACGCTGCGTTTCATGTCTCACAGCAGGGGAGAACATTTGGCCAGACACCACACAGAGATAAAGACAGGAAACCCTCAGGGACTCAACACCGGGCAGGAAGTGCACACCTTGTGTTGTGTGTTGGGCAAATGAAAGGGCGCAGGGGTAAAAGGAAAGAAGAAAAATCGAAGCTTTTCAAAACGGAGTGGGAGATGTGGCTTCAAGACCGGAGAAGAGGAAAAATGGAGAGGGAGAAGAGAGGATGGAGGGCGTGTGTGTTTGTGTCTTTGTGTCTTGTGTCTTTGTGTGTGTGCAACACACAGAGCAGCGAGCGGTGCAAGAGTGCGACGAGAGCCGCACTGACAGCTGGGTATCAGCGAGAGAGCTAACAAGAGGTCAGGAGGAGGAGAAGGAGGTAAACAACCCGACGCAAAGTGTTTGGAAACCAGAAAAATGTTAAAAGGACAAAAGTACAGAGGAGTGGAAAGGCCCAGTGGGAGGAAAGTTTTGAAGGGGAGCATTCGGGTCCAATGTCAAAAGACAGAAAATGTCTTAGAATTTTCAGGCAGAGGTAGAATCCTCCTGACTAGGGGCTGGGGGAGGGGCGGAGCCAAGCAGGTGAATTTGTTGCTGCTCTGGTTGCAGACTGTGAATGTGGCCCTACAGTGGAAACCTACCTGTGCAGAGTCTGTTGAATGGTGTGAGTTGAAAGTGAGCAAATGCACAATTGACTCTGAGTGATTTGATCAAGTTGAGGATCCTCCCTGCTGGCAGAATTCATCCTTTCATTCAAGCAAAACTCCAATGGACCACGGACATGAGAAAGACGTCCTGCAAACAGTCTACGTCACTGAACCACTTCCTGTTTCGTGGCTCTGGACGAACTTGAGCTCGAGTCTGGAGCATCAGCGTCGTTCCAGTTGAGGACATCAGCAGCAGCTCATCGGCTCCCAGTCAACATATCGAGCTTATAATGAACCTGCCGGGTTCCATCCGACACCCAGATGAGGTTGCTGACGTGTTACTAATCCACTACCTGCTGCAGTGCACGTGCTCTTGCTCTCTAGTCTAGTGGTGCTCAGTGTAGTTTGCTCAGACTAGAAGAAGAAGAAGAAGAAGAAGAAGAAGAAGAAGAAGAAGAAGAAGAAGAAGAAGAAGAAGAAGAAGAAGAAGAAGAAGAAGAAGAAGAAGAGGTTCTGGGACAAGGAAGCAGCAGCTCTTCCTTCTGTTTGTGTTGGGGGTGGGGGGTTGCTTCACAGAAAGGCTGCGCTAGAAACAGCTGGAGGCTCTTACTCTTGTCCTTCTCATGACTTCTCCTCTGTTGCTGCAGGAGACTGCCACAGGCCTTCAGCACCGTCTTCAGAGCTCGCAAGCCCCAGTCATAGTGCTGCTGGGGGGTTAACAGCTCCCTGGGCACAAAAATAAGGCCGTCACACTCACTTAAAACCAGCTGAAGATGGGAAATAAGCAACAAAAAAAAAATACATATATTCAAAGTGTGAAGCGTTTCAATGATTTCTGTTATATTTCTACCTGGCCAGGTTGAAGATTGCCACCAGTTTGCAGCCCAGTATCTCCCCGTTCTTGAAGCCCTCTGAATACAGGATGACCTCAGCGATGAGCTCGTTGTCCGGCCGGCTCATGGCCACTGGCCTGAACAGCTGCTTCAGGTTGTCTGGAAGCTTCTGTCTGCCACCGTAGCCTTTCCCCGCCGGGTTCATGGTGATGAACACTCCAGAGTTTGGGTCCAGATCCACCTGGAGGATGAAGAGAAGCGAGTGCACGGCTGCTTAATGAGCAGACAAATTCAGTGAGAAAACTCAGAAACTCGATATTTTTCTTGTGTTTGTTTGGATGTATCGAAGACGTTCAGGCGTTTGTATAAATTTAGAAGGCGCTGCAAAAAAGAGAACAAAGAAAAACAAACGGAAAAAAACAGAGAAATGGGGAGTAATTGCTTTTTGGCTTCAAAACTTGCAAACTTTGTGTTTGCCTGCATCTTGTTTGGACCGTCTGACCTCCTTCCCCAGCAAATCGCACGTGTTCGTGTGATGTTTCAGCGAGTCCTGAATGGCCTGGATCTGCATGGACACGGCCGACAGCACCGCCTCCTCCAAGCGGTTGAACTCGTCGAAGCAGCCCCACGCGCCGCACTTCACCAGGCCCACGAAGATTCTGCCCATCGACTTCACATCGATGCCCTGGAGAGCAGGTTTTTAGGGGGAAAATTTGAAATTCCAAAAAAAAAAATAATGCATCTCACAACAAGTTGAACGATTTCATGCAAGAGCGAAAACAAATGCGCTGCACCTCGTCACAGTTGAAGACCAGGACTTGGCGTCCGAACAGGCCACCCAGGGCTTTGACGGACTCCGTCTTGCCGGTGCCAGCCGGCCCGTACGGGTTTCCCCCGAGCCCCATCTTCATGGCCTGGGTCAGAGTCAGGTAGCACTTGTCAGTCAGAGGGGTGTGCACCAGCTTGGCCGCGTTCCCCTGACAGGCAGCCGCAGTGGAGGTGGAGGTCAGCGACAGGGAGGTGAGGACACAGACGGATGGGAAGAAACCGTTTAAAATTCAGCTCCTCCCATGTAGAGTCCATGGGACAGAAACGCCTTGTATGATGAATTCAATGCCAAGATGCGCTTTAATGTTCTAATCCTCGACCCTTGAACAACAGTGCCCCCTATAGGTAGAAATAGTTAGTTCACATGTACTTTGAGTGGGGGAAAAAAAACAAAGATTTTATGAGCTTTGATGAGAGCCTAATTTGACCAAGCAGAGATGATTTCCTTTGGCCTCTGAGTTCATTCATTATCAATATTTTCACCTAAACAGTGGGGGAATTTCCCCACTGTGGGACTAATAAAGGAAATCTTATCTAAACAAGTGCATTTTATTGATATAGTTCGTAGATTTCCAAACGTTGTTTTTAAGGTTCTAACAACGTGGACACCTTCACGCTGTGTTTGTAACACAAAGTATGAACATTTAGATTTCTTACTTAAACAGTGAGCTGCTATTTTCACTGCAGCCAATGAACTTCGCCTCACTTTGGCAAAGGGAAATTCTTTCTGAAAAAATATTTCCACTCTGTTTAACTGACTTTTAACAACACTGTGCAAAAGTTGTCTTTTGGTTTTCATCCCACACAAAACAAAATTTTTCTCCACCGGGTCGACAGGACAAACCCTGACACACCTGGTATTCGTACGTGTAGCTGAACTGCGCGTCCACCATGTGTATGACGCAGCATCTGTCCGCCCGCATGTAGAAGCGCAGCTGCTTCTTCCAGGCCCAGGCGTCGGCGCCGGTGACTCCGGCCTGGTGGAGCTGCTTCACCACGCCGATGTTGTGGATGACGTCCAGGATCAGGGCCTTCAGCTTCAGCTGCAGGACGCCAGACTCTGTCAGGTGGGGGGAGGAGACGGGCGGGAACCGTGAGACTCTTACTGATGGCACCTGGGTGCACGGAGGGACTGGTGCTATAAATAATAAACATAATGCGGTAAGACTGAGGCCAGAGAGAGCAGAATCAGACGAGCCCTCCTCAAGCTAATGATGTTGTGACTTTCCTGCCATTTGCGAGACACATTATTCAGGCGGCCTCTCAAAACGTCCGCACGAGTCTGCGTCTGAGGAGGCTTAGAGAGGCTGCTGCTGCTGCTGCTGCTGCTGCTGCTGCTGCTGCTGTAAGTAATCTTAAACCGCACCCAGTACAGTGTCACTGCAGCATATACTGTGGGACACCAGAGCAGCAAAACAATTAGAATCTTGGCAGGACAGTGGAAAGTCTCTCCAGAGGACACAGAGTGAGAGTCTACCGGCAACGACGACGTCCTGGGAACGCAAAACAGTAATTAACTTTCAGAGCCGGACGAGTCTAATCTGCAGATTTGAAGAGACTGGCAACAACAAACTTCCCCTTTAAGTCAATTTTAAAATAAACACATACATACATACATACATACACTCCCAGTCAAAAGTTTGGACACACCACATGAATTGAATGTCTTTTCTTTCATTCTGATGACATTGCAGTTTCTCACTGAAGGCATCAAAACGACGTATGGACACACATGGAGTTATGTAGGAAACAATAAAAGTGTCAAATAACTCAAACACGTTTTATATTTAAATTCTTTAAAATAGCCACCTTTCATAAAAAGCATATTTAGAGTTATTGAACGTGTTTTCCTTTGCTGCATAATTGCATATATCTTGCTCATATATTTGATGTCTTCAGTATCTATCGGCAGTGTAGAAATTTGCAAAGATGGAAAAAAAAAAAATTGTATGAGAAGGTGAGTCCAATCCTTTGACTGCTAGCGTAGACTACAACATAGACAGCATTACTTGTCCACTATATAAATAAAATACTGATGATGGGACAGGAAAAAGATGTGACGCAGAGACCAAAGACGGCCCTGCCCCCTGCCCCCACCACCACCACCACCACCACCCTTACTGCTGTGCGATGCCACTGTGCCCTCTGCAGATGGACCTGCTCATTACATCTGATGGGAAATGATGGTGGAAGCTGTCCAGCTCTAAACTGCGTCGCCCGCCGCTCCGCTCCCGCATTATGAGCCATTAAATTGACGCAATGTAAAAATGGCATTTTAAAAAAATCTCCCTGTGCAGTGGAGGCCGTTCTGATGACCGTTTCAATCCAGCGTTCAATCTTCATCGTCCTGTTGGATTTTTAAATCCAATTAAAGACTGATGTAATCATTCACTCTGACCAGTTACACCGTAGAGAGGACGGTACTGCCCATTTACTCTAGAAACTTGAGTGAACTAATTAATAGTCATACACTCTACAATGAGAGAGAAGCAGGCTTTAAATTACAGTAATGCAAACAGGCTGCTGCTTAAAAAAAAACAAAAAAAACACTGCGCTGATCAGTGTGAGGCATGCGGGCAAAGTAAACACATTCGCCTTGATGATTGTTTCATTATTTGTCATCTTTATGCTCTACATAAAAGTGAGATAGTGTTTCACACACACACACACACACCACCAGCTGATTAATGGACTTCAGTGCAATGTATGAATAAAAGCAATTAATTTAATAAATAAGCCCAATAAAGCAAGTGTGCTCAGGCTAATCAGCTGCAAGTAATTCCAAGTCTTAAGAAAAGATTATATTCAACGGCACCGTTGGATATTAATGCGACCACAGCAGCCATCTATGATACTGACCAACAAATACATGGTAAACTCAGAAGTTACAGCAGAAATCTGCATTTTAATGTCATTTAAAGGACACGCCACTGCTCCCAACTGGTGCTCAGTCTGAACTACAGTCAGTGGAAAAGCACGTGGGAAGAGAGAAAAAAACAAAAATGCATGTCACTAAATGCATAACTTGCTCATGTTTGAGTAAATTGACATAGTAAGTGAGTCTCAGGTGTGTGTCAAAAAAAACAAAAAAAAAACCACTCTTCCATCTTTATTGTTGTCGCCGTGCCAGAGCGTGGCCACCGCCTCGTACCTCTCCTGCGCTTTACGGTCCATTCAGGCAGAGTGGTTAATTAGATTATCCCCCCCGCTTGCCGTTCCTTTTAGCCACTTTAATCAGCGCCGCCGCTGCAAGGCCTCTTCGGCCTACCTGGCCGCTTTAATGGAGCCACTAATTTGATGAGATGTTATCGCAGAAACGAGAGAGCCGCTCTGAGCGCAGCCGGCGGCGCTTTTCAACGCAAAAGACGGCCAACAAAGGCAGCTACTGTATATTATCTGCCGGCGAGAAAAAACTCCATTGCAATGCGCAGCCATGAAATTTGTGATTTGATGCCGTTCTCAACAAGCGCGACCTTGGTAAATCGTCCCTGAGAGTAAAGAAGCAAGCGATTGAGGCAGAAATCTGGAATTTCTCGCCAATGCCTTGTAATGATGCAACTGTCAGGGATTAAGGAGGAGCTCTCGAGGAGCTTTTTTATCTCATGCATGAATAAAAGAGCGAGATGAAGCTTTAGAAGCTATTTTTTTGTTCCGAATGTTCAAGTCATTTGATAAAACCACTCTGCTATAAAACTTCATAAAACCTCATATATTATTCTGCCAAAATTGCTACAGTTCCCTCGCGGCTACCGGATCTTCAGCCTCTCTGCAGCATCTTTGACGGCAGCATAAATCTTAGAAGCAAAGCATTTCATCCGAGCTTGAATGATTGCCAAAATACATGGGAGTCTGACAGTGTGAGATGAAGAAGAAAAGAAGAGAACTCGTGGGCGGTTGGACTTAGAAGTAGAATCAGAAGGAAGAAAAGACTGCATGAAGACAATTCTAAAAACCTCTTAAATTTCGTTGAAAATCAACCTTTAGCTTCAGGACTGTGAAATGCCAGTTTTTGCGAGTCTGATAGACACAAATTAAAAGTCACAATAATTGGACACAGGCTTGGACAGGCCCACCTGTGTCTGTGGGATCTTTGGCGCTGGTATCCACGGTGGTGTAATGTTCCAGTTTAGCATTTAGCTCCATCGCCAGCTGCTGCATGTTCTGCTCTTTTAAAGCTCGTTCCACATCCTCGGTGAACTGGATCTGCTCAGCCAGACACAGAATCTGCAGGAGAGAGACAGGAGTGCGTTACTGCTTGGATGGTGGTATTATTGTCAAATTCTGAGACCAAAGAAATTCCCATATTTAGCAGTCACAACAATTGAAGCTCTACGCTGCCGTTAAAGGAACATTGTGCAAACAAAAAGGCTTTTTGGGGAAGTTTAATGACACAAATGAAGCTTATCTGAGGTGTATCAATACCTGCGATGGGTAACGGGAAGGATCCACTCCCCCCTTCCTCCCGGCTGACAAGCACTCGTAGAGCAGCTGCTTCAGAGTCTCCTTCATCTCCGCAGAGAGCTCACTCAGCCACACCTGGAGGGGAAGGCACGGGAGAGGAGGAGGATGTAAAAAAACAAGGAAGAAAGTGTGAAAAAAAGCTCCTTTAACCTCACGTTATGACAAACAGACTTCACCTCCACCAGGCTGGAGATGCGCACGAGGTTCCTGAGCGGCACCACTTCTCCCTCCAGGGAACACATGGCAACGATGTGCTGGCACTGATCGTCGAAGACAACGCTGTGGATGCCTGCGCAGAAAGAAACTGAGGTCACCTTCCAAGTCCAGCAAGATTATATTCCGATACACACAGCGGAGCGGAAAGGAGGAAGAAAATGAAAGAAAAAAAAAAGACACAAATGACCTGCGAAGAGTTTCTTCAGGTGCGACTGGATGACGGTTGGGTTGGTCGCCTGGCCGAGGATCTCCAACAGGTCGTCGTCTCCGATGAAGTAGAAGCGTGGGAATGCTGAGCGCTTCTCCTGAAACGCACACAATACATTTTTTTTACTGCAACACTGGATTTTGTATTCCTTTTTTTTTTTAATAGGAAACACACAAACGTGCATACTGTACCTCCAAGAACTCATTCAGCGACTTCTGGCAGCGCTGCAACTGATCCAGGATGGTGACCAGAGAGTTTCGGATGCCTGCCCTGGAGCTCAGCGAGGCGACTCTGTTGTCCCTCTGGATATCAGACATTATAGACCTGCAGGACGTCAAGAGGTTTTAACTGCGCTGAATGCAAAAGATTAAAATACAGTCTCTGCTTTTAGACTGCAAGAATAGTTGAAGAAATTCACAGCATGGAAGGTTAACATTTTCTATGAGACATGACATTGAAGGAGGTAACAAATAATGGGAGAAATTGAGATGCTATTTAAGTCAGAAGTAAAAAAAAAAAAAAAAAATGTAGTAAGCCTGGCCTTTGCAAAGAAATCAAGTGTTAAAAACACTGCTTTGTGGTTCGGCATTTGACTTAAATCTACTTGTAATTGAGAGAAAAAGCTCGGGATGCCGCACCTGAAGTCTTCGTCGACGCGTTTGAAGCGCGCCTCCTCCCGCGGCAGCGCCCCTCGGCCAAAGATGGGCTCCAGGTAAACCCAGCGCCGCTGGATGGCGTTCAGATTCAGCAGATACTCGTCCAAGTCTGACAGACGAGTCTCCCACAAGCTGACCTGCGCACACACACACACACACACACACACGCACACGCACAGTGTCAGAAGTGCTTTATGATAGATTTGTTTACCTCAGCATGCAGCCAACGATAACACGTTTAGTTTCCTCAATAAACAGTGTCTTTAAGGGAGACTGAAAATAATAATGAAGCCAGCAGAGATTACAGAATGTATTCACAGCTGCGAGCCAGTGACCTGACCTTGTCCTGGAAGCTGCGGTAGTAAGGAGAGTCTTTGAGGGACTGCAGCAGGCAGCGGTTATCTCCCACCTGCACGGACGCAGAGTCGGGGTGAATGCAGAAACACGGCAGACCTTTAAGACGGAGCTCAGCTCAGCCAGCAGACAAACATTTGTTCTCTGACCTGAAGACCCGGCCATTATAAGTTCGCCGAACAGACTGCATGAAATTCTGATGGCAACACAGTCCATGTTTCTGTGTTGTCTTTATTTGTGTGTGTGCTGTTTGGGTGTCCACCTGGTTAACCACATCCTTCCAGTCCTTGATGAGGGTCAGCGTGCGCCTGCTGCTGTCTGTGTACTCGGTGAGGTTGAATGTAGCCGCCGCTCCCCACAAATCCAGCTCCCTCAGCGCCTCCCTGATGGTTACCTCAGCCTGGGCGCGACCGTTCAGGTCCTTTGAACCACAAAAACAAACCACAAACACGTCAAGCAAGGTGATTTAAGACTCTGAGCCTCTGTTGTTTAAGCTTTGTGATGCATGGAAGCAAAACCATCTTTGCTTTCTCTACACTTTAGGGCTTAGACTGTTTAAAAGCTGTCACAATTTGAAATAAAAATTTAACTATGAAGCAATTAAAACGATTAATTTTACATTGTAAATGTGCGGAATCATTCAACAAAAAGGTTTTGACTGACATGACTGTATAATTTGCGGTAAAAAATATTTGACATAAATTCTCTGTATAACTGTTCCCTTATAATATGTATGGGGCAGAAATTACAGCTTGAGCATGTATAAATAATGATTACTTGAGGAAACTTTTAGTTCTTAGTGATAAATCTACCGAATCCTTGCATTTTGCTGCCATCTAGTGTCTACTGTTGGTAATTGCAATTACATCAACGCACACAAGGTTGTTTTCCTGACTCAAAAACATTTATCCCAGCCCTTCCATCAGTGTGTGTGTGTGTGTGTGTGTGTGTGTGTGTGTGTGTGTGTGTGTGTGTGTGTGTACCTTGAGCTCCACAGCCTTCTCCACGATGGTGTTGGCCACACTGAGGATGTCACTGAAGGTGAGTCTCTCCAAGGTCGTCCCTTTAGGGAGGCCGAGCAGCCGGAACATATCCAGCCAGTGGTCCTGAGACAGGTGCTCCCCTCGCACGTACTTCAGAACTGGCACCATGTTCTGGCAGAGGAAAGGGGGGGAAATCAAAATAAAATTTAACAGCTTTATTTATTCATAAAACAAGGGCAATAAGGCCCCTGGTCTCGCAGGAGTTTTCTTTATATGATACACATTGCACTTCTCTTTGTGCTACCTTGTATTTGTCCACTTCTCCGTGCAGTTTAACAGACATGACGGTCGGCTGTTCCAGCTTCCTCAGTCTGTCCTGCCAGGCGAACAGGAACTCCTCAAACAGGTACGTCTTGCTCCTACAAAACAACAAAACAGATGCTGTCTGAAAAAAACCAGGGAGGAACACAAAGCAGCACAAAATGCTTCCAAAAGTCGTTCCAAAGCAACCTGAATGTGATCCAGTCCTGGTCGGCCTTCTCGGTGAAGCCCTGTTGCCACTCCTCGTACAGACCCCACATCTGGCCGAGCTCCTCCATGTCTCTCTTGATCTCCTCCGCCAGGGAGAAATCTGGAGTCTCCAGGTCGAAACAGGTGCAGTCCTCACTGACCAAAACAAAGAAAAGAGGAGGCAAACAGAGCGGAAGAGAGAGAGGATGGAAGACAGACAAGACGAGAAAATGTTAAAATAATAACATCAGCGAAATTGAAAATATTAAGATTGCCACTCTAACGATGACCAGAGGACATAAAGTCCAACTAGACGGTGCAATCAACATGTTTCCTGGTGCAATCAACAGGAAATGAGCGTCACGATGAGCTTACAGCAGCTTGCAGCGCACCGCCTCCAACTCCTGGAACTCCTGCTGCTTGTCCTTGATGGTCTGGAGGCACGACAGCAGGGCGGCGTGGTCGCCGCTCTCCAGCGTCTCGTGTTTGGGCTTCAGCTGATCCCAGCGGGCCTTGAAGCGCTCCAGATCCGCCATGTAGGCGCCAATACGGCCAGCGGCGTTACTCCGCATCAGTTCCACCTGGGACAGTAGCACAGCGAGAGTCGGAGCAGGAAGTTAACCAACTGAGGTCGTCTGGGTTTGTGTCGCACACATGGAATTATGTAGGAAACAATAAAAGTGTAAAATAACTCAAACACGTTTTATATTTAGATTCTTCACCGGTCATAAAAAGCATATTTAGAGTTATTGAAAGTGTTTTTCTTTGCTGCATAATTACATACAGTATGTCCTGCTCATATATTTGATGTCTTCAGTATCTATCTGCAGTGTAGGAAGTTGTAAAGATGAAAACAAATTGCATCAGAAGGTGATTTCCAAACCTTTGACTGGTGTATGGTTTTACATTTGCGTGTCATCTTCCCCTCCCACCTGCTCTTTGATCATCAGCTGGTGGCTCTCGACAACGAGCTCCAGTTTGTCCCATTTGGCTCTCAGCGAGGACAAGGAGTCCAGGCCGCTGCCGGCCACCGCTCGCAGCAGGCGGTTCTTCTCCTCAGCGCACGTGAAGTGGGGCAGGACCTGCACAGTGACGCACAACATAGTGGTAGAGCATTTTCGACAGATAGACTGAAACTGAGAATGTTCCGACTGGGACGCTCTCTGAGTGGCGCGCGCCTCACTTCAGATTTGCGCGACACGATGTGGCTGCACTTGGCGTTGGCGGCGCCGATCTCCTCCATGCTCTCCGGACGAGCCGACAGCGTGTCCGTCGACTCCGTCACAAAAGCGTCTATTGCCTGAGTGTGACCTGCACACGGAGGAGAGGACACGCAAAATGTGAATTAAAAAACAAAAAAAAACAAAGAAAGGGATGCAAAAAGTTAATGAGCACGGAATGAGAGACAATCGTACAGGTCATCATCTCTCATCTCATGCTGACATACAGTCATAGAGATACCATCATTTTCTCTTCTTCTACACAAAAGCAACACAGATGTCTACAACAGCGTCTTAATGAAATAATGTCACGGGCAGACATTGTTGTGCGTTTCTACCTTGTATGGACTTCTTCAGTGACACCAGCAGCAGGTCAAACAGCCGCTGGATGAGGTCGTCGATGGCTCCCTTCACTGGCTCACAGTTGACAATGATACAGTCGACCTTCTCCTGACTGACAGAGACGGCTTATTGAATTGCAATTTTCCCATTTTTGCGGTGGTATTTTTTACGTCAAAACACCGAATTCTGGAAATAACTGTAATACTTTTAACAGACGTTGCGGTGCTAAAAACCCATAAAACTAACAGTCCAAAAAGCATTTTAAAAGAACATTTGCATACGGTCAAATCTAGTTGATATTTTTTGGCCACTGCTTGTGTTAAAAAACGCTTCCCAGCTGCTCGCTAGGTGAAGCCTGTCACATTGTTTGTCATGCATGAACAGACCTGGGCAGGGATTCAGAATCTTTCCCTCTGGCTTTCAATGCCTTGAAGTTCCTTTCCCAGTCCTGCACAGAGTCCAGATGCCTCTCCACCAACTTCTCCAGGTCCACCTGGCCCAGCACCACCCAGTCCTAAAATTCCAAACAACAAACCAAATATATAAATGCACACACAAAAAAGACAGGTTAGAAAATTCATTAAAAAAATGAATTAAATACTTAAATTAAATTACATTTGATTGGATTGAATAAGGCAGCAAAAAGGAGAACTACAATTGCCCGTAAAGTCACAATAAGGTTTGTTTTTTTATTGCCATAGTGCCAAGCAAATATTATGCATGAATTCATTTCCCCTGGGGAACTAGAACACATTGCAATCATTGCCCCTGGTCAACAGCATTTAAATACCAATAAATTGAGGACTGTGTCAGGAAACCCAATCATTCTCACTATTATTCTTATTATTCAAACTTCATGGGCAATAGAGTGCAACGGAAAAATGAAAACATTTGTATATGATTTCACAACAATCATCAGAATATCAAATATTGTTATTAACACTTTGTTCTCCAGGCACCTTAAACCTGTCCTGCACGGCCAGCAGACGCCTGAAGAGCTCCTCGGCCTTGCTGAAGATGGTGAGGAAGCCCGAGGCGTTCCTGTCAATCATGACGCTGAAGATGAGCCCCTCCTCCTGGACGCTGACCCCCTTGAACTGGTTGGGGATGGAGATGAAGCGCTTCATCTCCCTGAAGTAGCGCGCCCGCACCTCCTCGAAGGGAGGACGGAACTGCAGGCGGCCCTGCCTGTTTCAGAGGAGGACAGAGGACCAACACAGAGTGGAGCTTGACGTCATTTCATTTTGAGCTTCGACATCTACAGGAAGGGTCAGAAGTTGCTGAGGGAAAATCAAAAAGCTGCTCCACTGACTTGAAGGTGAGATCTATGTGTATTTCTGGAAGGTTCTTGTTCAGAGCCTCGAGTCCCATCTGGTACTGGTGTTCCAGAGCCTTGTAGAGCTGATGGTTCCAGTGCTGGCGCCATGCTCGCATGTCATCGCACCTGAAACCCTGCACACACACACACACACACACACACACACACACACACACACACACACACACACACACACACACACACACACACACACACACACACTAATGTAATCAGTTCCCTGGTAGGAGAACTCTGTGTTCATGCTCACTTGCAGCCACAGAGGTCCCTGCTACACTTTGCTCCAGCTGTTCATCATCATTTCCAGGTGAGGTGAAACATTCCGTAGGCAGAATCCAAACCTGAGACTCCAAAGTGGCGAAGCCGGTGCGGAGCTCCTGCAGGCCGTCTTTCCACCGCTGTTGATGTCTGAGAAGGTCCACATTCATCAGCGTCTCCACCTGCATCGCCACAAATCATATTTTAAAAGAAACGCAATGGAATGAAAACTTAAAATAACCTGGACTGAGAGACAGAGAGAGAGAGAGAGAGAGAGAGAGAGAGAGAGAGAGAGAGAAAGTGAGAACTAGAGATAGCAGCACCTTTTCAATGAAGTCTGTGTGCCATTTGCGCAGCTTCCTGTTCTCAGTGGACAGCTTCTCGGCAGCAGACTGCAGCTTGCTGATGTAAACCTCCAGCTCTTTGGGGTTGTCCCAGGTGATCTGCAGCTTCCCATCAGACTCCTTGGACTGGGAGCGAGGGTTCTGACACGTAAGAGTCAGAGGATCAGTTGCAAACTGGAGTCTTTAAGTTTTTTCAACTTGCTAAACCCTAATTTCTGCAAAAGAAGCTCCAGATTTGATGGGAAAAAATGCATATACCTTTATGACCTGCTCAAAGGCCAAGGCCAGACCGAGCATCATGGGTCTCTGAGATGGAATCATCTGCTGGTCAATAGTGTTGTAGAAATGGGCCACCTACAGGGCAGTGATGGGTAATAAACAGGTCATAAACTGCACCAAAGAAAGAAAGAAGGACAAACAGAATGTGAGTCTCTGTGTCTCAGGCGTCACTCTGACCTGCTTCAGCACGACGGCCTGTCTGTAGAACTTGTCAGCAGTGTTGGCAGCTTGCTGGATCTTGGCCGGGATGGCAAAGCCCAGGGCGGCGAGCTGCCGGACCTCCCGCAGCAGACTGACCAGCCGGTCTGAGTACTGGATCTTCAGCCTGCCATCAGCATGGTCCAGGTCCATCACTCGGCTGCTGGCCTGGAGGCTGCGGAGAAGCAGGTAGGACAGAAGTTCACACACATTGAACCGGACCAATCAGCTGAATGAGGGACGGCAGCACGGTGACTTTGAACATGAGCACATCTGACCGACCTGATGCCGGACTTTGGGTTGGCCAGTCCAGACAGAATGTCCCTGGACCAGTCCTCAAACTGCTCCTGCTCGAACCCCCTCAGAACCTCCAGCAGGTCGTCAGAGAAACGTATGAAGCTTTTGAAACCGGGCAGGTCAGACAGCAGCGCCTCGGATATACACACAGAGTCCTCCACCTGGTGTGAGAGTCCAAAGAGCGAAAAACACCATGTTCCTCAAACTCATCACGATAACAATCTCAGTTCTTGAGCCCCAGTGTGGATTGCGGTACCGGTGCGAAATGCAGTACAAACCTTGTGGACCAGCTGCTGAACCCAGACTATTCTGTTGACCACGTCAGGCAGGTTCCTGCCAATGGGAGGCCCCGATTTGTCTCCGGGGTTTCCATGGCAACGACTCTCAAAGTCACTCTTTAGGCCTTGAGCGGGTCAGAGAAAATTATTACAGGGATGATTCAGCTAAAAAGTCCAGGACAAAAGAAAATGCATCACTCTGCAGTAGCAACTCAATCCTGGGGTGAATTTTTAATTTAGTTGACTGACACGCAGTGATTAGCATTAGCATTAGAATGCAGAGGAGGCCACCTTTGCTGTAGTCCAGCAGTCTGGCCAGCAGGGTCTCCCTCTCGGACTGCAGCTCTTTGCTGACGGTGGGACGTCGGATCAGCTCCTTGTGCTTCTGGAATACCAGCAGCAGCTGAAAGAACAAGCAACACAAAGGCTGAGTTTCTATCACTCACAGACACCCAGGGCTGAAGTTGCGTCTGTCACTACCTGCCGCGGGTTGTCCTGCACGTCGGCGATGTGGCCCTTCAGCCTGCCGGCGACTTCCTGCTCCGACGGCGTCATCAGCCGCTCAAACTGAGCCACCGCTGCCCTCCAGAGAGGCTGGAGGAAAGAGACAAAGAGACAAAAACAGCCCAATAGTGACCGACCAGTCGTGTTTAATTTTGGTCAATTCAGGCGAGAGCCGTTGAGGAACACCCGGAGAGTGACTTTACCTCGGTGTAGGGGTTGTAATGCAGGGGGTTGAGTCCTGAGAAGGGCTGGAAGACTCGCTCTGATGTCAGAGCCTGCTGTCTCCCTCCTGACAGCAGAAGAAGCAGCTTCTCATGGACGGTGCGCAGCGTCACAACCTGGGAAACATCTTCTTATGTTGAACTGTGTTGAACCAGCGTGTTCCAATATATTTCACGTCATTATGGGAGATACACTCGTAACAACAGATAGGCATCATTGTCACAGGAAATAGACATAAGGCAAAAAAAATAAATACAAACTCATTGTGCTGGATTTCATCACCCTCGTTTGCACATTCAAACACGTCAATGTCGGAGCGACGTGGCCCAAATCACTTCATGGAAGGGCACCCAAGCTGCATTATTTTATAGTTCCTCTTACTAAGAACCTTCCAAAAATAAACCATACCTCATCTAATCTTTTTGCCAGGCACTGGAGTGTTTGAGGGCAGTGCTTGTCTCCCCTCCAGGGGTGAGGAGCGTGTCGCTTCCACACCTGCGACAGAGAGAAACGGCATTTCTAACAATTCACCGACTACAACCGACACTGTTCTTTCAGTTTGACACTCAGAAAAAAACGTTAAGAGCAGAACTTTCCGCTGTGACAGAAATCACCTGTCCAGTCAGATGCTCGCAGGCCGCCACCCACTGCTCACAGATGCTGACGCCGGTCTTCAGGTTCTCCTTCACCGACAGAAACGGCTCAGCAAAGATCTTCACGCCGCTCAGCTTCCGCTGCACGTATCGTCCCAGATCACCACCTTGTGCACGAAAAATACCACAAAAAAACAAGGAAGTTCTAAAAACACGATTCAATTTCCCCAAATATGAAAAGATTATCATCATACTTTAAAAGAATCAAGCCCCTACCAATGACATCCATAAGTCGGACCATGCGAGTTTCTGGGTACAAGGGTTCGAACTCAATCTGCCTCCAGACGTCATCCAGCACCTCTTTGCTTTGCTCCACCAGGTCCACAACGTCCGACATGGACAAGCTGTCAAGACCCCCATACTCCTGGGAGACACACGCATGTGTATGTAAAGAAAGTGTGTGTTTGGCGGGTGCAATGTCGTCCTGACACGAAAAGCTTTGCAGTCGTACCTTTTGTATTGCGTTGAACTGCTCTACAAAATACGCAGCCCTCTCTCTCGCACCGTTCTTCTCGGCAGACTCGGCGACGTCGGCCCAAAACTGGAACTCATCAGCCGGAGTGAGGATGCCTGGTCGAGGTTGAAAAGAGAAGCAAATCTCTCACATGCAACCTTATCCAGAGTTTATTAAAATCTGAAACGTACTGTCAGTGCAGCGGCACAATAAACACCTTCATTATTAAAAATTGTACAAAGATTTTTATATTAAAAATATTTCAATTTCATCAATTTGAATTACTTCAAATCAAATAAAACATTTTTTTTATTTTCTTTTTTTTTTTTAAAGAGCATTGAAATTATTTAGGTCGCTCCAATTTCTTTCAGTTCTTTCTCACTCCCTTCCTTTCTTTCTTACCCAGGACGTCTTCCTCGGAGGTGCCTCTCCTCTTGGACGGCTGTGCTCCAGACTGGCGGAGAACCGATCCCAGGCCGACCTCCAGCTCGCTGAGCAGACCGGCCAGCTTGGGGTCAAACACAGAACTCCACCGCTCATCCTGAGAGGAAGCCAAAGAGAGACAACACCTTTAGAATATTCTCATTCCATGCCCTCGTCTTTAAACCTTGAGTGGGGAAATGGGTTTTTAGAAATAACTCTGCATTGACACACTCTGGGATTTTTCACTGTTCCACAAAAAGACAGACAGACAGACAGACAGACAGACAGACTCGCCTTCAGCAACGCAGGAGCGAACACCTGTCTGACAGCCTGGTAGAGGGTGTTGATGGGAGAGTCCAACATGGAGGACACCAGGACGCTCTGGTGCAGGTTGTCTTCTGTGATGACCGTGGGGCGCAGCTTGAAGAAGACAAGCACCGTCTCTGTGCCCGAAGTTTCAATCTGACACAGGAAGACGGGTTTTGAAGCGAGAGAAGCACCAAGCTACATGAGAATTAGGACAACACACACACACACACACACACACACACACACACACACACACACACACACACACACACACACACACACACACACACACACACACACACAGATCTGACACGGGACAAAAAGCCACTTAATGAACACACATGAGCTTCACACAATTGTACGGCAACATTTCAGGAGGTTCTTTGAGAAAGCCTCTGAGTGTTTTCGTTACCGTGTTGGACAGGTGCAGGTCACCGTCATGCCGCGCGACGGAGAGGACAAATTGATTCCCATCATCCAGGAAGTTATTGAGCTCCGGGCTTGCAGCCAGGGAGGACGACGGCTCGAGCCCATGGAAGTTTCCGGTTGTGGTCAGGATGAACTTTTTGCGTGCGTCATCCGAGCCGTGGGGCATCTTGCAGCAGTGCCAGTTTACTGATGACAAAGCAGCTGCAGTACAAAGAAAAACAACTCGATGCTTACATGCGGAGCACCTTCTATTATCATTTTGTGCACGCTCCATCCACAGAAAACACACATGCCGGCAGTGATGAAAGGGGAAACGGAACGAGTGGACATGTTGTGATGGAAATATTTACACATCAGACTTGACAATAAGTGGACTGCAGCTCTGGGTGCGTTGTCAGGCAATAACAGCGTATCAGCAGGAGGATTATTATCAGCCCAAACACCCCCAAACGCTTGAGTAAAGTTTGAAGTACGACGCGACCTGCAAAGTTAACACGTTTGTGTCTTCAAAGAGCCGTAAAACAGTGACAGTGCGGCAAAAGATCCAGAATTGTGCGAAAGCCCGCATTATGCTCTTCTTCTATGAGGAAAGGAGCGAAGCAGGTTTCAATCGATGGGGCAAATGGAAACAGTTAGCAGTTAGCTCGCCGGGCTAACGAGGGTTCGCTCGGCCCTTCTGTCAACTCAAAGAGTTGAATCTGGAGGGCTACACTTGCGCAGGCCACGTGACAAAGACAAGCATTCGCGTCCTCACCGGTATTTGGTCGCAAATTCCACCGTCAAAGCTCCCAGCAACTTCCTTCGCGGTCAAAGCTGCAGCCGTCCACGCTCTCCTATGTGCTCTTCGGGATTATGCTGCGTGGTTGCCTGGCAACTGGAGCGGCGCGACTCGGAGAGCTTCCCGCATAACTGCGCATGCGCTCCACATACGGCCCAGATGAATATCCTTCGCGGCAGAGGGGCGTGTAATTAGGACCGAGCCCAAAGTAGGACTGGTTTAAGTTTAAGGCTGAAGTTCAAATATAATTTCAAAATGATACAATTGATAATAAAACGTTGTTGTTGTTGTTGTTGTTGTTGTTGTTGTTGTTGTTGTTGTTGTTGTTGTTGTTGTTGTTGTTGTTCTCTTCTTCTTCTTCTTCTTCTTCTTCTTCTTCTTCTTCTTCTATTATTATTATTATTATTATTATTATTATTATTATTATTATTATTGTTATTATTATAACACATTATCCCCCTTTTCTGAACAGGAAATCTGGTTAGCCTCACTTGACCCTATCCTATTTTTAGACATCGCACTTGCGACATTGAATGGTTTTAACTTAAATGACTTTCTCTAACCGAAATGATAACTTAGACGACCATTTCGGGGAAGTGTTGTGAGTTTGATGGAAGTGCTTTTTTTGGTGACCTTTTTTGGTGACCTTTTACGCGTCCTGCTCGACCGAACTTATCCCACCCACACATCGCTGGCTCAGTAGGCACTTCTTAATTTGTCACTGGTGCTGGGATTGAGTCAAATCTGCAGGTTGAAGGGGGTGACCGTCAAATACTCAGAGATTCCTGTACGGCCTTGTTGCCTGTTTTTGTCACAGATGCTGATCATGTAGTTTGTCTTGCGATGGTGGTTGCATAAAGTTAGAGGATGGAAAACATGACCGCACACAAACAGTTCCGCTTATTGGATTATAAATACAATTGAACATCTATCTTTGTAAGAAAAAAATCCCCTTTTGTGGTCAAATGACCAGTTCCCCCTTTCTGAATCGCATACTGTTGACATCATTGACATCAATCTTGAAGACTTCAATGTGTGTGTGTGTGTGTGTGTGTGTGTGTGTGTGTGTGTGTGTGTGTGTGTGTGTGTGTGTGTGTGTGTGTAAACATATTAAAATGTGTTATTAGAGTAGGAAATAGAATCATTTTGTATTTCTGATTTTCCTCACTGGTGGAAAATCCTTCAAATCCCATGTTTGGAAAGATTGTAAATTCTGCCGCTCATGACTAAAGAAAGCCTGGAATGCCACAGTAACAGTTAATGAAAATGGGATTTCCCCCCACAGCAGCAACATTTGAGTCACAATGTTCTTGTCCTATTTAGTGCTGTTTTAAAGATGTGAAAGTTAGGTGCAAATGAAGTTGTTTATTTATTTATTTTTTATTAAAAAAAAAAAATCTGCTATGTATGGGATGAGAATTGCTGGTGGTTTCTCTGACTAATGTGTTTAATGGGTGCAACTAATGTGAGTTGCTGTATGAATCTTTTCTTGTCACAAAGCACAGGCGGTACAGGTTAACGGAGAGTAAGTACTGATCTGAGTCCAGACAAGATGGGAAGGAAATGTTCTAGTAATGTCTAGTCCTCATGTTTGGAAGCCTAACCAACTACTGTGCTGATCAGTGAAGGATTGAAAAGCAGAAGTGAAGACGGGCTCAATGATCTGTGTCATGAGAAAGATAAAAAAAAAAAAAAAAAAATACTAAACAACGTTCCACTTCATCTCTTGCACAAGATTTGCATCCACCAAAAACACTCACTCTTGATTCTCTCTCACTTCCAGTCACAAACCACTGCCTTCTCTCATCTTCAATGACACATAGAAAAAGTGCCACTTAGTTTACAGGCAAAAGCGTGCAGCATACAGCCCGTCGGACCGTAATCAGGCCGCCCACAGGAACCGTAACAGATCCCTTGGAACCTGAAACCAGCAGTTGAATTACTGATAGGGTGTGTTTGTCTTCGATGATGGTAAATTACGTCAAATGAAATTCTGCGATATTCTAATGTGACCGTATGGCATATCATACCAAATGCACCAAGGGTCAAAAGTGGTGAACCAGTGCTGCTGGTTTATCTGCCACACACAGAACAGAAATCAGACATCTGGAAATATATTTTAACAGCTTCAGAGTTGAGCATTGGTTAAGGGGACTCGTGGTTTAAAGTCTTCCCAGCTGGCCAGTTTGTGTCATTGCGATCTTAATAAAGTAAAGATGTGAATAATGAGTGAACTTTTCATAACAAGCATGGCCACCCTTGAGTCAGCGCCACCCACTTGGCCCCCAAAGAGGGTTAAGGAACCATAATAATCCACTAGGTGGCAGCATTGCTCTTGAGGTGAAGCGCTACTCGGTGGCTCAGTTGCTGCTGGCCTGAACAACAAGCGAAAGTTGCTCCCGTTCCTCACATATCCCGAGGAATTCTGGGAGAGGGGGTTATGGTGTGTGTGTGTGTGTGTGTGTGTGTGTGTGTGTGTGTGTGTGTGTGTGTGTGTGTGTCTGAACTTGATTGTGTAGCAGCGTGAGTAGTAACAATAAGGAGCACGATGAGCTGTGCACACCACAGAAACCAGCAACTATACCAGTCTGAATGTCTTCCCTGAGTATCTCCTCACTTCTTTCTCTCTTTCCTGTCTGTGTTTTTTTTCTGAACGTTCCTGTCAGCTGTCAGAGAGACTCGCTCGCACGGGCACATCCCTGCGCGTGTGCACGTGTGTTTGCTTGCGTGCGTGCGTGCGTGTTGCTGGAGCCACATCTGGTAACAATAGAGCAGTGGATGCTGTCACTTTCCCTTTACCTCGGGCCCGAGTGAGTCCTTAAACAAACACTCAATTCCCTCACAGTAAAATCACAGGAAGGCATTCTGAGCTGGCAACTCACACACTTGGACGCGCTCCCTTTCTCTTCCCAACGCGCGCACACACACACACACACACACACACACACGACAATGTCCTTACTAAATCTAACTGCATCCTGCCAGTGTTTGACTTGTGTGTGTTTGTGCAGGTTGTGTGCTTACAGCTGCTAGGTTGTGGCTGGCAATAAAACAAACACAAACACTGCATTTACACCACAGATTGAACAAAAATAATAAAAAAAAATCTGCATCTTTTTGGCCAAGTGGAAGAATTAGTTTGAAGCCTGAGTGGCAGAAGCCTCATCCCAAGGCGTTGATAGCTCCTGGCCAGTAAGTGTCGCCGTCACTCCCGCCACACTACTACAGTCCACTGGTTGACAGTCAGAAGAAGAAAATCCCATTACAACGACAATAAGGTGCTAAACAAGTGACGCAACAAAAACATGTAGTAAACCAAAAAGGTTTTATTCATCGCCATCTTCTGATACAAAAGTGTTTTTTTAAATAACAAACAAGTCTCAAAACTTTTTTTTACAAGGATAAATTATCAACAATTTTATAATACGCAGACAACATCATCAACATATTTCTCCTTCTAAAATAACAAAAACAAAAGGCCCTCAATTCAAAAATAGAACTCTGCTATTTTTTAAAACTGGGCCCTGATGGTTTTTAAATGAGGAATAACGGACGATTCAGACGTGTCACATGCTTCGGAGCCACTTCAAATGACAATGCTCCGTTAAGTCGTAACATTGTTGCAGTAGCTGCAAGATTATCCTTTGGGGCAACGCCAGCCGTGAGCGTTCGGCCCAGTCAAAGTGATTGTTTGAAGTGTGAGAGTGAGACAGTGTGACTCTGCAAACATTATTCCGTCAGGGTCGCAGGTAATGGTTTGCAAATGGTTTGCATTGCTGGATTAACATTGGGGGGGGGGGGGGGGGGGATGACTTTTTTGATTCTCGACATGCAAATTCTTGTGCAAAACATTAGTCTTGTTTAAAATTGGATGACAGTGCAGCTGCAAAAAAAAAAATCCTGCTGAAATCCTTAACATGTTCTAGAACAGGATCAGACTCACAAATTTGGACTGCATATGGCAAAAAAAACAAAAACAAAACAACATAGACAGAACTTTGAATCCTCTTGTTTGCCCTGATGGATTTCTCTGCAGCAGCTGCAGGTGTGACTCAGCAACTGGCTGAGACTTTGTACTCAACCACCGATGAGCACATCATCACATTTACAAGGATCCCAAAAAAATACAGACTGAAGGCCAAGATTTAAAAACACGACTCCCTCTTTTAAGGCTACAATCAACGCTGGTGAACAGATTCCTCCAACCCCACTCTGACTCACTGCTGGCTCCCTTAATAATAATAAAAAAAAAAAAAAGCACCATTGACAAATCCTGTATCCCTAGTGGTTTTAATCTTCACAAGGCCGCGATAAACAGTCTCCACGTTTGGACGTCCAACCTCCTCGGCGACGGCTTGGAGAGCAAAGCTCAAGTGAGGGGAGACGATGATCCGAGACGTCCAGGCAGCTGCTAACGCAGGAAAACTGCATTAGCTCAGAGAGAAGGGGTGGGGGTGGGGGGGCTAATTCAATTCACTTTAATTCAATGTGATGTTTGTTTGACTATGAAGATTTAATAAAGCGCAGCAGGGCGCGGCGCTTTAAGGGAGCTCGCTCGAGGTTTGGCCGCGGCCCCTTCGAGCGTCACCCAACGCAACGAGGGGAGGCGTCGCACGTCAAAAGCCGACCCAGGGCTGCAGCGGAATAACTTTCTCCCAGTCTAAACACTCAATTGGATTAAGCGTGAACGCCGGTCGAGGCACACGGTGGTTTCAAACTCCAGCAGCAGATTACTCGAGGCCTCAGACGTCCACGTTACCCCGAGACTGAATCACAATGACTCCTCGCGGATGAAGTGGACGCTGGAGAAATGGTCTATCTCTGGACTATTATTTGTAATGTTTGTCAAGATTGTCAGGCAAACATATTGTGTTTCTTCACAATGGGAGGACTTTGGTGAACCCAAACATTGTGATTAAAGCTTGGAGCCATTTTTTGTGACCAAGAAAAACATGAAAACAATGGGAGTCATCTGCTAGAGAAGTCTGCAATAGGGACTTTCTTTAGGTAAGACTCAATTGTCTGGTTGGACGAGGTGATGATGGGGGGGGGGCGGGGGGGGGGTTGACGAGTTGAATAAAGTGGCGATCAGAGACTTGTCGTCCAGTAAACACAAGTAAACTCACGTAAGAATGTCTGAATGATGCAATATCTCCCTTCGCAGCCCCGCCAATGTTTCTGGCTTCTGATTGTCTGAACGCTCCTTTCTTTAAAGGGCCAGTGTGGAAGATTTAGTATCATCATCATCATCATCATCATCATCATCATCATCTCCAAACTGATGTCCTCCTCAATTCATCCAACGATACAGCTAATGCCCGTGGATCCCTTGAAATGTCACAAATAGGGTTTTATTTGATTGTTGTTTTTTTTGTTTTTTTTTTAATATCTGCACTTCATTGCAACACTGGAGCCTGTAAATGACTGGGTTTTTAGAAAACACTGCCATCGTGATTTGTGAATTCAACCCATATTAAACTCACTGGCTTGAGAAAATGTCCTTCCTGCTTTGATAAAACTGCCGCTACTGCAACAACAGCAAGTGAACCCGTCAAGCAGCAGCTCGGCTTGCTGTGCGTTCTATCTGTTCTCGTCATCTTCTCCCGGTGCCCTCGAAAGGCGGCTAGCAGCAGTCACTTCCTGGTTTTGCAAAAACCTAAACAGGAAGCTGATCGGTTATGGAACCCAATGAAATCTTAAGACCGACTGAGACTGAGACCGTGAACGCTCTCCTGGTTGAGGTCGGACGAGCGAGACTGCGGGGTGGAAGTCTGAGCCGACCCAGCTGCCGTGCAGGTGCCGGTGCTGCGATGAGCTCTCAAACTTTATGTCCTGTTACCAACCGTTAGTGCATCATCACAGCTTAAAGCTGGTTTCCCAGAAAGAAATCAACCACTGATTTTTTTTTTTAAATATAAAAAGCAAATAATTTACCAAAACATCATAAATGTTGTCGTAGCGCAAAAAATATATTTTTAAAAAAACTTATTGATTAGATTTTGATGAATTTTGGCGTCATATTTGTAAAATCATCAGGGAAACAGCCTGTATCTGTGCAGTGTCTGCACCAGGACCGTCCAGTGTAGAATCTAGAACTTAAGTAATTAAAAAAAAAGTCAAACGCCCTTTAAAAGCCCAATTTTGGGGTCAATGTGTCCTTGCAGATTCAGTCTTGAGTTTTCTGCACCGGGGGGATTTGGAACAGAGTGACAGGGACGTGCAGCTGCTGCTGTCTGCTCTGCATATTGATGCTCGGCTTCTGTCTGCCTTCTTCTTCTTCTTCTTCTTCTTCTTCTCCTTCTTCTTGGCTCGACATTCTCTGCTTTCAGTCTCCGGGGGTCAGAACAAAAAGTCTAACAGAGGTAGAGAGGCTGCTGTCACTGCTCGTGCAGGACTCCTTTCACTTGTATTGTTTTTTCCCTGCTCCACCACAACTTTGAAAAGGCACAGGATCAGCTGGAGGTGGGCGGAGCAACTCGCCGTCCACAGTTGCAGGCTGCTACCAAGCTGCTACATCCAGCGACTCCTGGAGGATTCTGCCTGAGGCTGCGTCTCTTCCCCCAGACAGAAGCGGGTCCGTCCCCTGTGTGTCTCTTTCCTCTCACACCACCGTCTCGTTGCCCTTCCCGGGTTTGATCCAACCCTCGCCCGGCCCCCGCTTGCCCGCCCGGCTCGCCCTGCTGTCCCTGAAGAGGCGGGCGGAGCAGCGCTGCCACGTGTGGAGGGTCTTGGCCGACCAGATCCACATGCCCGACGTGATGCCCACCAGCAGCGACATGAAAATCCGCAGCATCTCGGCGCCCACGTACGAGTCCTGTGGGCTGGCGCGGAACTCGCCCCAGTTGGCCAGCTGGTAGAGGTAGCAGCCGATGACGGTGGACGCCGGCACGGTGTAGAGCACGGAGAAGACGCCGATCTTCACCATCAGCCGCTCCAGCTTGTCCGTCTTGGCGCCGTCCTTCTGCAGGTTGGAGCGGATCTTGAAGAGCGCCACCAGGCCGGCGCAGATGAACAGCGTGCCTGAGGTGGAAGTGAGAGCGGAGGTCAAGGAAGGACAGCGTGGGGACGCATACAGTGAAAATGTTTCTCCCCAGATTCTGGTAAACTAAGCCTCATCTGAGAAATTATGAAAGAAAAGTAGAGATGTCCAGAAAACAGCCCTCTGTTTACAGCCAGCAGCTAAAAATTATGCTTTGATAGACCTTCAGCCTGCTTGCAAGGAGACAAAAACAAGGTGGTCTAAAATGGGCATGTTTAGTAGGTTGGGTATCAGTACCCTTTGTGACATCACTGGAGGGGGGGAAAAGTGCAGCAAGCAAAACAAGCAACGGCTGAATTTTTTCTCATTTCTGGTGAACCCACTGACAAAGAGATATTTCCTAGAAATAAGAGTTTTATAATATGGAACTTTTAAAGAAGTTGAATATGCTTCGCTGGAAAAAACTCATTCATACATTGTGATGTATTTTTTCCACCCAATTTGATAGCCCGACATCTATTTATTTTCATTGCAATGAAGAAGATCACCAGCAGGGGCACTGTGGGTTCTTGCACAATTGTACTATTTTGATGCTTATATGGTGCATTTTCCTCTCAGTGTGGGCCCAACAGGTTGGATCCACTTCTCGCTGTCTCACCTATGAGAAGGTACGTGGCCAGCGGCGCCACCACGAAGCCCGTGAGCGCCTCCTGTTGCTGGTTCCCGACGTAGCAGAGCCCCGTCAGGTCGTCGGCGTCCACCAGCCGCATGATGAGGATGACGATGGTCTTGACGGCGGGGATGGCCCAGGCGGCGATGTGGAAGTAGGAGCTGTGCATCTCGATGGCCTCGTGGCCCCACTTTAGCCCGGCGGCGAGGAACCAGGTGAGGGTCAGAATCACCCACCTGCGAGCAGAGCAGGAGCACAAACGAGCGCTTGTGAGCATTTTTTGGAGCGATTTTTGCACATGATTATGAGCTTTGTGACATTAAAGGACAAGAAGTTCTTAAATAGTCGGCTCTTAACTGGATCTCAGCAAAAGAGAGAAGTCCTTGAGTTTCTCACAAAATGAGAAGAGTCAAGGCAAACAGGAAAACAGGGCAAAGGGAAATGGGAGGGGTAAAAAAAAAAAGAGAGCTTTGGCAGCAGTTTGAGTTTTCACTGGAACTGTCCTGCTGCGTGCATCCAAAATGAGCCTTTCTGTTCATTTTTTTCAAAAAAAAAAAGAAAAGAAAAGAAAACGAAATGTATGTGGACGTTGGTCAAGGTGGCACAGAGGTCACGAGACAGGATGGTCAGAGAGCCTTGAGAGGAGAAAAAAACAGGATGCAGAGCTGCTGACCTGCTGCTGCTTCAGGCTGCTGTGTGTGTGTGAGAGAGAGAGACGGAGAGAGAAAGAGAGAGAGTGAGAGAGAGGGGGAGAGACAATAAGGAGGAGCAGATAAAGAGGCTCCAGCTGGTACTGACCACAGCGAGGAGGCCATGCCAAAGAAGTAGAGCAGGAGGAAGACGATGGCACAGCCGGTGCTCTTCAGCCCCTCCTGGACCAGGATGGGTGTAGCGCCGACGTCCAGGTCACAGGAAACGCGCTCCCTGCCCAGCGTCAGTCGCACCTGCAGCAGAGGAAGAGGGAAGTTTCAGTGGAGCGGAAACAGTCTGAATTTAACCCCTTAAAGTCCCGTGTTCAGCACGTTATGAGGGTTTAATGGGTATTAGCCTAATACATTTCAGCAGAGCAGCTTCACACAAGAAGCTAGCCAGCAATCTGAGAGAGATCACCACAAAAATATAGATTTAGCCATCTGTTTGCAGCCTCCTAGTCTTCCTTAACACACAAGCACCAACACCAGCGAGGACACACAGTGTTGAGTGCTGTTAGAAAAGAAACGCTGATAAAAATGGATTTTGCCAAATTTGGCTAAACTGACAAAATTCAGAATTGCATCATATTTGCTGTCATTTTAATTCCAATTTAGTGTTTCTTTTTATTTATTCTCTTTTACTCGCTGACTTACAGGCCAAACAAGTGGTTTTTTTGTTCACTTCACTCATGGATTTGAATGAAATTTCTTTTTTTATCCAAGTCATTTAATTTTTGTCCCGTGGGCTCAATTTTATCTTTATTCTGTCATTATGTTTGTTGTTTTTTATGACACTATTTGAAAGAGGCATTATTATCCCCCCTCTTTGACAATAACACAATAACAGCGCAAACCCACTTCTTACCAGGTAGGCGACACTGTACAGGTTGCAGCACATGGACAGGAAGATGATGGGCCTCTCGGGGTAGGAGAAGCGCTGCGAGTCCAGCAGGAAGGTCAGCACCGTCAGGGTGGTGGAGAGGAAGCAGAGCACCGCCCACACCGCCATCCAGGCGTCGGTGAAGACCTTGGCGCCGCGGCGGTAGAGGCCGCTGTCGTAGCCGCACTGCAGGGCGCAGCTCTCCGTCTGCTTCAGCCAGGCGTACTGGTCGGGCGCCGAGCCCAGCGCCTGGCACTCCTCCTGGTGGTGAGGGTGGCGCACCGGCTGGTGGGGCACGTCCTCGTCCCCCGGACCCTCCATGCACATGTGGTTGTGGTCGTTTTGAGGCGGGAAGCGGCTGCAGTTGAACTCCTGGGGGAGGAAACGCGGCGTTAAAGCGACTCGAATCGCACCCACCAGTGAGTGACCCAGATTTGGTCAAGTGGGACTAAACCGGATCTGCAACTTGAAAAAAAAAAAAAAGGTGCTTGAGATCAGATTTTATCAAGCTAAATCCAGCCCTCTTTCCTCTGAGCACACATGATACAGTTTGTCCAAGTGGTAGCAACACTGTTTGTTTACTTCCAACTGGTTTATTTGCATTTCCAGGTCAGGAGTCAAATAACGTCCGCACCGGTTGTTTTTTTTTTTTGTTTTTTTAAGTGGTCTTAATTATCAGACACAACGCCAGTAAAAGCTTTGCACACACCCTATGAATTGAATGTCTTTTCTTTATTCTCATGACTATTGACATTGCAGTTTCTCACTGAAGGCATCAAATGTCTTGAAAAGCTCCTTTCCAGCGTTTTCCTCCACTGAAGCACTGCAGGTTTGACTCACCTCAGGCCATATGAAGCCAAACTCGTGGAGCACCGGGAAGCATTTCCTCTTGACGGAACGGCACATGCTGCCGCACGGGCCGATGGGGAAGGGAACCTTGTCGGTGCACATTGGCACATAGACGGAGCACAGGAAGAACTGCAAGGACAGACATGGAGAGAGAGGAACCCCGGGTTAGCGTGAAGGGCAGCTGTGCATTAAAAGACTGCCTGCTTTGTTCACATACAGAGATGCATTAAAGGAAAGGCGACTTACATATTATATATATATTTAAATATTTAAATCTTAAAAAAAAAACAAAAAAACATGAGAAATTAACAGAAAATGATGGGAAAGTGAACTTGAACACAGAAAAACAAAAGACTTTTCAGTTTTTTTTAACTGATGAGTCGGAGAAACAAATCAAAGCAAGTTTTGTTTCAGGCGGTGCGAAATGTGGCGACAACCTTTACTGCACATTAGGATAGGCTGCCAATACTGCCCTCTACTGACAAACCGTTAAACGTCCTAATCACTTGATCAAAACCAACTTAAATTCGCATTTTCTCTCTTTTTCTGCCAAGCAAACTGCCAGTACTGTCACTCCTCCAACAACAACAACAACAACAACAACAACAGACACTGAGGACATCTTCCTTAAAAAGCATTTTGAAAAATTCCCCATCCTGCACCAAGGTTCAGTTTCATCTCACTGTCACAGTTTCAAAAGTTTGGATCTGAAAGTCCAGGTTTGTCAAAGAAGAGATTTCACAGGAGGCCAGTTAAAGAGGGTCAAGTGATGTCAAGCACACTTGCTGTCATTTCAAATGACTTAAAGCATCATGGAAGCAAGAGGTGGAATGTCAAAAAAAAAAAAAAAAAAAATTAGAGCAGGTCTGCGCTGGGGCTCAGTCCCGAAAAATGGCAGCATGGCTGTAAAAGACGGGAGTGGAAAACACACCTCAGCTCAGCTACCTTCTGATAGAGGAAACAAAGATGAGCCCAGGGAAGCTTGAAATAGCTGATGGCTGACTTTCAGAGCCCCTGGGTGAGATTTTTGCACATTTTTTCCAATAAAAAAAACCCCTCTTTAGGAAAAAAAAAAAAAGATCCGCGGGCAGAACAAAATATCTTGGACGCTGCAGCCATGATTCAGTGACAGAGACAGGGCGAAAGAGAGAGAGAAGCCCAGCTTGAAATCAGCTCTTGAACGGAGCCCAGATGAAACATGAATACCCAGCCGCTGGTGTCAAGGTTGGGAAATAAATACACTCAGAAACATTATACAGTCCTTACCCTCCATGGGAAATGATTTGCCAAGTAAAAAATAAAAGAAAACAAAAAAGAAAAGACGGAGAGAGATCTGGACGTGCACGCTGCTAATCCTGGACTCTGGGAACCTGCAACCCGAGTCGGAGAGAGTCTGTCGTGAGAACCGTCTGTCTTTGGAGCTGACCGTCTTTAGACCCAACTGTCTTTAGACCCAACTGTCTATAGAACCAACTGAACAGTCTCTCCTTCCAGACACTGAAGAACACATGTCGGAAATGTCCTGGGATAATTTGCGTCTCAGAGGAAAAAAACACTTTTGAACGTCGACAAAGTTGCCCTGTGTGTGTGTGTGTGTGTGTGTGTGTGTGTGTGTGTGGGGGGGGGGGGGGGGGGGGGCATCTGTTTGGCCGTCACGCAGCGGCAATAAAAGCAGAAGATAGGAGAGATAAGAGGAGACAGGGTTTCGTTTATCCATAGGGACAGCGGGCAGGACTGGGTATTAGATTAGACTCACCTCCCCGCTTTCCCACAGACGACGTACACATTCTGTACCAGCGCTGAAACACGCTCTGGGTATTTTCCCAGACTGGTAATCTGATCACGGCCTCTTTCAGGCTAAAAGCCGCTCGGGTTACCGGTCAGGAAGCCTCCGATTAGAGCAAATGTTTTCGGTTTCTCCTTTCCTGCCCCCTTTGGCGTGTGTGTGTGTGTGTGAGAGAGTGGGTGTGTGTGTGTGTGTGTGTGTGTGTCAGAGAGAGAGGGGAGTGGGTGGGTTGGGTGGAGGGGTCGGGGGGGCTGGAGGTCTAATCTTACAGACCAATTTTCCGCTGGAGGGGGGCACTTTGGTTGCATGCTGCAGTTGCCCCCTCTCGCCCTGGCTGCTTCGGCCGGCTCGCGCACACACACACACGGGCGGGCGGGGAAATGCATGCCCAGGCGGCAGTGGAACTGGTGCATGCGGCTGCAGGAAGCTGGAGGCTTTCTGAGCAGGTCAGGTGCTGAACTCACTTAGCCCTCCGCTTGCAGCCTCGACTTAAAGGACCCACATCTGACCCACTTTCGGATCCGCTGGTTTTCGCCCCGTAGCCCAGAGGAGCTGGCTCACATGATCCAGGCTGGCCCTCTGTTTACAGCTTCCTGCTGACAATGAAGCTTTTTGGACCTTCCACATGTTTGGAGCAGGAGGAGACGAAAACCCAAGAGGATCTGAGAGAGGAACCAGCGCCTACCTGGCACACTGGGAGAGTTGACAGTGCCCTTTGTCACAAGAGGTCCACCACACTTTGTAAACAGAGGGCAGCATGATGTGATACAGACAGCTGTAAAACTATATTTTGTCCAGGATGTGGTGACAGTATGACCTAAAAGCATTGAGGTTACTCTCAGTAAGGGTCTCTGTGTCACCACCGCTCTCTCTGATTATAATCTGCAGGGTGGTGGTGGTGGTTAAAGCAGCACATGGAACAGAAGGACTCGTGCGCTCCTTTGCTCCCATGTTTACGAGGCAAACAAGCAGCATTTGTCTTAAGACACTGAGGGCACCATTGTGGGCACGCAGACAGTTACAGTAGCTCCAACAGAGGCTGAAGAAATCAGCTGTTGCTGTGAGGGGGCCACGAAGCCGGAATGTCAACAGACAGTGGCGGCATTTTCTCCTCCCCAGGCAGACAGACACACGGACACACAGACACAGACCCTCGTCTACATCCTCCCTCATCTCGCATCACGGGCCAGAAAAAGTGACCCGCTACTAAAGTAGTTCTCGATGTCATGCGCCCTGGGCCCCGCTGATCCTACTTTGGGCGCACGCACGCGGATATACGCACAAATCCCCCGCTCCGGCATGCCTTTTGGATCAGCGCTCCTAATTTTACGCACGCTGCAGCTCCCAGTGCGCGCTTTTAATAACACTCCCAGCAGTTCTAATTCTGATGGCGACGCGCCGCGCACTGGCTGTGCCTCCACCACGACCCACCCACCCACCCAGCCAGCCAGCCAGCCAGTCAGCCACCCCGCCAGTCACCCAACCGGCAGCCCTACCTTGAGCTGGCTGGAGCAGCCGTACTGGATCAGCGGCGAGAAGGTGGTGAGCTGCAGCTCAGCATCCGACTGCAGGACGTGGCCCACCAGGTTGGGCATCTTGGTGACGTTGTAGCCCAGGTTCTGGCACATGCTGATGCGGATCGGGTCGCAGGTCAGCTCCTCCGTGTCCTCGCCGAACGCGCGCACGACGCCGGGCGCAGAGGCGAGCAGCCCGGACAGGAGGAGCAGCGCTGCCACGCCGAGCGACACCATCGTTGCTCGGGGCTGCTCTCGACAACAGCCTCCAAAGTTAGAGGCTCAACTCCTGGAATTCAAAAGTAATATTAAAAATAAAAAATAAAAATAATGGTGGCGCGCCTTCAATTCCTTGCGACGTCTGCAAGTTCTGAGGTCCAACTCCGAAGTTTTGAATCGATCAATGGTTTAAAAAAAGAAAAAGAAAAAGAAAAAATAGCAGCGACGCGCAAAAGTTACCGCGGTTTTCTTTTTCCAGATTTAAAAAATAATCCGCACGATTGCGCTGAAACCGCTGGTTTGCGCTTCCTGTTTGGTAGCTGCGTGGAGAAGCGCAACGCCGCTTCCAGCGTCTGCAGCGCGAGCCCCTCTGCTGCAAACTTTAGCGTGTGTGTATTAGGGAGCAGTTGAGACTATTTTGCTTGTGCGGACTCACAGCCGGCCACTCCCCCGCTCTGGTGCAGAGCCAACCCGCGGCCAGAGGGGGCGTGGTCCACTCCTCATCTCCTCTCCTCGTCTCCTTTCCTCCTCCATCCAGGCCTCCTCTGCCCTCCTCCCTCCTGTCGCCCTGCAAAAGAAAAATCAAAGAATTTTCCCCCCCCCCTAATTCCTACAAGATCCAGAACTTTGTGTTTACGCTGGCAAAGACACTGGCTCCTTTCTCATATTTTTTTATTGGCCACATTTTTGGAAAAATAAGAATCTCATAAGCTCAGGGACCTTTTCTACATAGAAGAGAAGAAGAGTGGGAGATTTTCTTCAGTTGCTCTTGAAGACTTTAATGGTCTTTTAAAGCTGTCTGGGACGTCTCCACAGGTTCCACTCTGCCCCACCCTCCCCCTCCGCGCCCCCGACACCCCACCCCACCCACCTCCTCCTCCTCAGGCCTGTCAGCGCTGAGCGCTGGTGACATTGTAATTGAAAGTAGGGCCTTAAGTGATCTCGTTTGCATTGCAATGAGCGCACATTCTGGACGGGATTTGTTTGCATATGGCACCCGGGGAGAAGACTTCTCCTTTACAGCATGAAACCAGCAGTGAACACTGTTGTGCTTTGGCTTTTTTCTTCTTCTTCTCTGGCCCTGGGAGAGGTAAGACCTGGGCGAGAAAAAGGGTTGGATCTGTCGCAAAGAAAAAAATCTGGGTACATAGAGGAGGGACGCTGGCTGTTTTCAGCTCTTTTTTCCCAAGTGACTGCCACCATTCTGGGAACGTACACGCACCTGCCAGGTGTAATCTGACTCAAGTTAAGGCTCTTTCAAAAGCCACAAATGGGATTTTTTTTTTTTTTTTTTTTTTGACGGCCTTTGCCTGGAATGAGCTCAACGTCGATTCTGACTGAGTAAAGTTGACGTGTTTGCCAGTCTGCTGGGTGGAACTGAGTTCGAGAATTGAGCTTAGAACTTTCCAGCTTAAAACTTTCAGCCTGCAAAAAATATGGCTAAGACTACTCGATTGTGACAAGTCGTGCACGCCCCACTGCACAGAAATAAACAAAAAGTGAAAGGCAGAAAGTGAAAGTTTGTGCAGCACAAAATCTGTCTTTTCATGAGACAAAACAGAGCAAAGGATGACACAAAAAGTTTGAGATACTCCATCAAACTCTGCAGTGACCCTGCTGATTACTGAATGACTTGGTTCAACAACACCAACAAGTAACTTCGCACCATGTAAGGCTTTGCAACATGATGTGTGAATCTCACGGGATTCACAAAATCATTAAAAAAAAAAAAAGTTCTGCAGCCGTCTCGTCGTCTGTGTTTTTCTTTGCGGGATTATGCTGTGATACGACGGCAAATCCACTGTGACAATTGATTGGCAGCAGCAATGACCTCTCCGAAAAGCCAGCCCCTCCCCCTCTGCCCTCCCCCGGTACACACACACACACTTCATTCTCTTCACTCTCTCACACACACACACTTTCGCATACACACCACCCTCCCCTGCTGCTCTTTGGCTGAACCAGAGGTCAAGACCCGGAGTAATTAGCATCGAGCTGAAACAATAGAGTTTGCCCCGCAGCTGATGGTTATCTGAGGTGTGGTGGTGCTGGTGTGTGTGTGTGTGTGTGTGTTTGTGTGTGTGTGTGTGTGTGTGTACATGCTGAGAAAGAAAAAGAGTTGAATGAAGTTGAAAGGAACCACAGAAGAGCTGAACTGGAAAGTTTATGGAATCGATTAATTATGCCGACAAAGAAAAGAGTGGGAGAAGAAGAAAAAGTGTGTGATGAAGGAGCCGCAGCAGCACAACACACTCCATCACACTGTTTACTTTTCACAGTAGAGTGTGAAGAGCGGGCGGAGGTGGGGGGATGGGAGGGGCCAGGCAACACAGTGGAACTGACGGGCTAATGACCATCGCGCTGGGCGGATAATGAGCGCAGCCACTCCGTAAGCCATAAAACCACTCACTCAATAATCAAACAGCGCCCCCAAACCCATTAAAAGTGACATTGGAGGGCGGGTAAGAGGCGGAGTCGGCACTTTTAGCATCTGTTTGGAGCGAGACGTCGGGGCAACTCGCAGAACGGCAGACGGGACGCCTCCGGAAGGCCCCGGGTTCAGAGGAGGAAGAGCCCAGAGAAAAAGTTCAGAGTGAGGAGGCTCAGAAAAATTGAAAACTTTCTCACATCTTTTCAGAGGTAGAGAGGCCTCGTGTGTTTCCTCCTCTCTTTTTGCCCTCTTTCTTCGGTTCAAGTTTCAACTTTGTGTGGCATTCAAATGCGGAGAGGTGACTGTTGCCGCTGCATGAGGGCCCCCGCAGAGCACATGACAAAGTGGCCCTTGAGGACCCGCGGTGAAGAGATTTTCCTTCAGAGGTCGGTGGAGGGACGTCCAAGTTGCTGAGATCCAAGAATTTCTTCTCCTCCTTGTTGCTGGCGAGCCCATACGTCCTGACGGGGGTCAGCGGAGGTTCCAGCAGGAATATGACCTGAATCAGAGCCATTGACTGTGGCCAAAACAGTCACAAGATCTCAAGCAGACAGAAGTTTAGATAGAAGACGTCATGCTGCGTTCCCGCAACGGCGTCGTTGCCAAGATTTTTTTCCCTTTTTTCCCTTGTTCCACAGTTTTTAAAGCCAAGGATCTGACGAATCAGACCTTCCAGCAGTGTGTGAACGACTCAAAGGTCGTCACCCGAGAGCAAAGACATGTGAAATACATCAAGCAGCAGCAGCAGCAGCAACAGCAGCAACAGCAGCAACAGCAACAGAACCAGCAGAAGCAACAGAACTACAACTTGCAGCAGCAGCAACAACAGAACCAGCAGCAGCAGCAGCGGCAGCAAAAGTAACAGAACTCGGCCTGCAACAATTCCTCGAGTAATTTGAGTAACTCCATTACAAAAACATAATCAAGGAATTTTATCTTCCTCGACGCGTCGTTTAATTAAATTTAATGCTCACGTTTTGCACGGATTCTTTTTAGTGTGACACAACCTGCATCCGTCACAGTCCATGCGCCCAATGCAAATCGGGAGAAGATGGAAGTGGTCTGTTGGCAACGGTACCAGGGTGCCGCAGTTTCACGCTTCTGGGACGCTTCTGAAATGCGCCCGTGCCACATCTGGTTTGAACTTGCACACTGACGTTAGCTGCCGCGTTCTGCTGCGGAGCGGCTTTAATCAAGCAAACATATGTTTTATCCGATTACTCGATGAATCGATGGAATATTCAATAGAATAATCAATTACCAAAATATTCGATAGCTGCAGCCCTAAACAGAACCAACAGCAGCAGCAGCAGTAACAGAACCAGCAGCAGCAGCAGCAGCAGCAGCAACAGAACCACCAGCAGCAGCAGCAGCAAAACCAGCAGCAGCAGCAGCAGCAGCAGCAGAACCAGCAGCAGCAGCAACAGAACCACCAGCAGCAGCAGCAGCAAAACCAGCAGCAGCAGCAGCAGCAGCAGCAGCAGAACCAGCAGCAGCAGCAACAGAACCACCAGCAGCAGCAGCAAAACCAGCAGCAGCAGCAGAACTAGCAGCAGCAGCAGGACTCACAGCTCAGAGACGGCCTCTCCTCCCCCTTCCTCCCCCGACGCTGATCACTAAAGTGAGTTGCGCAAACCGCAAGCATTTCAAGATTCCTGATACGCTCAAAGAAATGTTTTTGCAACACAAAGTGATTGTGCCATACTTTCCGAGGAACGGCCGCTGCCAGACAGTCAATGTCACGCTGCATTAAGGCCGTCATGGAGCCCCCCGAACCCCAACCCCACCGAAAAAACTTAAAGGTCCCATATTCTACTTATTTCCGGAATCATGGATGAAGATCCACCCAAGTGGATTAGATTTGCTTGGACAATTATAAAAAAAAAAACCTCTATAATCTCCACAAAGAAGAAAACCTAGCCCCCTGCTTACAGCCTGCAGCTAAGAACATGCAATGTTTTAGCTTCCTGCTAACACTGATGAACCTTTCACAACTTTGGAAGGAGACCAAAACAGAAAAGAACAGTCGGGGCTCTGAGAATGGGACTGAAGAAAGCGTGGGCACAAACACCAACATGCCCTTTGTGACATCACAAACAGTTGCTGTGTGTTTTATCCCACTGGAAAGTGGAGCGTGTCAGTGGAATCAAGAGGAGCTTTCTCTCATTCCTGGGGAAGTTCACTGGCAGGACAGAGACACTGATGATTGTCGTTATGAAGAAAGAAGTGAATCTTGCAGAATGTGCAACTCATGACCTGCTTTGTTGACTTCATTTCTGACTGTTTAAAATAAGTCACTCCAGTGTCGTTGTCTCAATTATTGTTTCACGCTCGTGCAAAAATCCCTCCCTCCCCTTATTTTTCCAACCAAACCGGCAATCAAACGCAGGAAGCTGAAATCAGGCCCTCTGATTATTCTGGCGAGTGCGAGCGCCGCAAAACAAAACGCAACGCGTGCCAGCCAACTAATTGTCGGTGACTAAATGGAAAAAAACAGTCTTTTCCGACAAGCGTGGGGGGAATTGGTTCAACACCCCCGTGGAGATGAGGGTGATGTGGGTGGCAAGGAGTGAGAGCGCTTGAGGAGTGAACGTCAGCTGCACCCCGTCGCCGAGGGCGGCACTTTGTCATGCTAACAAACCGACACAGGCTGCTACACAATCTGAGGCTGCGTCCAAAATCAACTACTTGCTCCCTCCTCCCTATGCAAACTAACTATATACTAACTATATAGTGCACGCATTAGTCAAATGAAAAAAAAAACAAAAAGCTTTTGGAACGCCAATCTTGGTGCTGCTAAAAATGCTAAAAAAAAAGGTAATGAATAATAATAAAAAAAAGAAATATATATATATATATATATATATATATATATATATATATATACATATATATATATATTCCCATCACGCCTCTGGAACTCACATGATTTATTTGGCCAATCAGAGCTGAGACACAGCAGCAATGTTGTGACGCCACGCTTTGAACAAAGTATTTTCTGCTGATTTTCTGGCCTAAAAGACCAGAACTGAAGATTCTGGTCTTCAGGTCACAGTCGTCCTGTCAGCTGTTTAGTTTTGTGTGTCTAATGTTTTTTGGGTGCATGGGATTTTTTTTGTTGTTGCAGTACCTCGAGTGGCCACTGGAAAAAGTTGGCGTGCCGCCATATTGCCAGTCCGGTATCCAGTTCTTATAATACACCCATGCTAAATAGTGACCACCAATGTTCACTCAGGAATTGGACACCGCTACAAGGTGGCGTAGCCCCTATACAGTGAGTAGGGGGAGATTTGGGACAGCCTGACTGTCAGCAGGATGATGATGGTCCCTCGTACTGGCATTCATCCTGTTTGTCAGGTAACCACAGGGCACGTGGCCCATTTGAGCGTTTGCTCCGCGGGCCAAGAAGGCTTTTACGGCTGAAACAGCCAGTCAGGGCTTTCAAATTATCTGTTCCACACAGGCTCCTCCGGCACAACATTCATGGGATTCTTGTTGTGTGTTGATGCCAACCGGAGAGGTTTTTCCTTTCCCAAAATGACCCCCCCCCCCATCCCCCAACCCCCAACATTTGGATGGTTTGAGCAGGCTGCGTTTGGGAGCATGTGTCCCAGCTGGCGGGCGTTCAAGCCCCTCCCCCAGCAGGCCAGACTCCTCTCATCAGTCTCGGCTCTGCACCGCTGCCACCCTCGTTAGGTCTGCAGAAACACAAAAACATAAGAGTGTGCGTGTGCGTGTGTGTGTGTGTGTGTGCTTGCGTCTGCGTCTGTGTGCAGCATTAAAGGTCCCGCTTGAGTCCGACTGACTGGTCAAATATAACGAGCGTAAGTGTGTTTTCATTAATGCGGCTTTAGTCTGTCGATGTTGAGGTGTGATTTAGGGAAAAGTGTCAAGTCAGAGAAGTATTTTCAGGTCAATTTTAAAGTAATTGATTTGAAAAAAGACCTTTGGAAGAGGAGGGGGGGTCACATGCTTATTTCCTTCAACTGAACACCGCCAGTATGAAATGAAATGGCAAAAGAATTTTAAGTGAACAAATCACAAAACACGGAATTCACAATTCTTCTTCTTTTCCAGCACACTGAGAACTTTGCTCAAAATTTGCAAAAGAAATGTTCTTAAATTATTTGTTTTTGGGAAACTTAACTAGCAATGCATGTTATTTACCTCAGTCACCAGCCAGGTTTTATTTTAAATGCTTACAAACGTGTGTGGAGGTGCCAGGTGGATCGCAGCCCCGTTTAGGCTAATTCGGGTCCGGCCCGTGGAACGCAAGCACACTAACCTTTCAGCTTGGCAGGCGGAGTGAAAGGCAGCACCCCGAGGACAGAACAAGACACAACTGTGAGCCAGTCACCAGATAGCATCTTATGGCCGGCTGCCCAATCCCCCGCTCCTTGAAGTGGGGTATTAATAGGCGCGCCAACTCCTTGGAATGGTGAGAGTGCGCATAACTGCGGATGTTCCGCGAGAGCCGCTGTGCGTCTCCAGCCGAACGGCCCCAATTCCTGACATTTTGTCGAGCAGGGGTGCAGGTGTTTGTGGAGAGGTGGTGGAGGTGCAAGGCATGATGGTTAGTGGAGGCCCTGAGTCTGCCTGTGGCTTCCCACAGGTCATCTGTCCCCTCTGGGAGTGCAGCTTCATATTATACAACCATAGAAACACACACACACACACACACACTGTCCCTATCCCCCTCCTGTATGGATCTCCTGACACCCCCAACTCGCTTCTCAAAGCAGTCAGTCAATCATCAGCGCTTCTTCAGTTTCTAACTTCAGATGACTGTTGGAAGGCGAAGATTATTTAAAGGGATAGTTTGCCAAAGAAAAATGATGTCATGAATTTACGGACATTTTCTAGTGCAAATTATTTCTTTTAGGTTTTAATGACGTGTTGAAATGCAAGTAAATGCAAGTAAATGCTATCCATCTATCTATCTGTCTGTCTGTCTGTCAATCTATGAAGCTGCAAGCATAAAATGAAAGCTTCCTTCCTACCTTGCAGTGGCTGAAAAAACTGGGAGTCATGCTTCAATATCCCAGTCCGCCGACCCAAAAGAAAATCAATAAAAAGTAAAACAGGTTTGCCAATTGCTTTTGTTGTGTTTATTTTTCACTTTGCGCACAATCCACGATGGATCCACGAGCACCGTGTTATTGTTCACTATTGTTTCCGGTTTGTTGTAGTGGAGGTTGATGGGAAGACTGCAGGCTGGTCATTAGTAGCAGTAACAAGTCCATTGCCGGACGTGGTTGTTGTTTTGAGAAGTCGTCTGCACCTCACGGTCGTTCGGGTTGCAAGGCGGGGGAAGGGTTTAGAGCTGTGACATCAGCGTTTCCAAAAAAAGATTGGTTTTGGCGTTTACACAAATCTGGGCAAGGCAGCGTTTTCAAACTTATCCACCCTGTGTTTTCAAAAAAAGTGCGGTTTGGTTTGTGCGGTTCCAGTGAAACACCGGCTTCGTGTAAACGCAAGGGCGAACCGACTAAATATTTCTGCGTTTTCAGAGAAAGCTGTCTTCGTGTAAACGGGGCCTCAGACAAACCAGAGAATTGAGGCTACAGTACTTCATGCAGAAGGTTAGCGACTATCTGAGCCTCCGATTTGATGTTTCTTCTGCTCCTTCCAGGATATTTGTTCATGGCCACGTGTTTGAGTCTGTGTAAATCAAACAATGTGCTCTGGATCTGCTGCCGAGATGTGAAGTGGCGGGAGCTAATCCCAGCGTATCCCATTGCTAATGCTGCTTTTATTTCCCAGAATTTACATAAGATTTGAAAACATTAGTCGAAAATCCAGGAAACCGGACTTTGAAGCCTTCTCCGGTGCGCTGCCATACCGCAGAGAAAAATCAAAACGGGCTTCCTGTTAAGTGTAGGTCTGGCTCCAACTCAATGTCTCACTCTCCTGTCAACTGTTTAAAATTATCTGGGCTTCTTCCTCTTCTTTTACATCTGGACTTTTTATTTTTATTGTTCTAGTTAATTTACAGCTGTGCAGCACTATTGCACTCTAAAAGCTGATGCATAAACGGTCTCAAATAGCCAAGTTTTGTCTTCTTTTGCGTTGTTCTTTTAAAGGAACCTCCAGCTAATGGATTTAAAATTGAACTGTAAAACAAAATTTGAACGGCATAACATCAGCGGGATGAGAATACAAACCATCGGGAGCAGGTTGCCACGCACTCCGAAGCATCTCATCTTCTCAAATTTTTTGGCCGACTTGTGCTCGAGGCGTCCGAGCGTGGTCCCGCCGGGTGACAGAGCGCTGATAGATGGTTCCTGTCCCCGGCTGTAAATCGGCCTCTTGTTGGAGGGTTAACCCCCGTGACCCCGCCCGTCTATAACAGCAGACTTCCCTCTCACAGCCCGTGGCAGCTGAGGGACTTTCTCTTCTTTTTTTTTTTTTCTTCTTCTTCTTCTTCCCAGAAATCGGATGAGCAGGTGGTCGCGGCCCCACTTGGGAAGCGGACGGACATGCTCGCCGTCCTCCTCCCCTATCGCCCCTCCCGTCTCTTCTGCAGACGGCTGCGTGGGAGAAAATTTGCCTGGCCAAAGAGGGAAAGCCCAAATAAAACCCGTGTCCCATGCATCCAACATCTGCCCCGCCAGCTGACGACGGCTTCCTGTGATTACAGAAATGTCACATTAACGAGCTTTGCCGCATCGAAAAATAAAAGCTGAGCAGACGACGGCGGTCGGCTCCCAGTGGAGAATGACTGTCTTTGTGCTCCCGGCGTTAATGGAACGGGATTTCTATCGCAAAGAGGGATCACGGTCAAGATGAAGTAGGCAAAAATTTTAATGTACTTGCTGAGCATTAGGGAGTCTTCATCCTCCTCCTCTTCATCATCCTCCTCCTCCTGACCTTCTGCAGACACAGCTGCTTCGCCTCTCCTCGGGCTGGCGACTGGGACTGGTGTTATTAATGTGCCGTAACTAAGTAACCACATAATATGGATCTCTGTAGCCCGGCTCAAAGACTGATTTATCTCCGGGCTTGACGCACTTGTGTGTGGGCGGGAGGGAGAGAGCGAGTGCATCCACTGGCTGTGTTTCACGTACGCACAAGTGTAGAGGAGGTTGAACGGAACTCCCAGACGCTCATTGTGCAACATGTGTAAGATGTTTGTGGAGACGCATCATGTTGGTAGCTCATCAGGCTGCAACATTACTACCGCAGTTTATTTCCAAAAACTTTTGAAGGGGCTCATGTTCTGCAAAACTCACTTTCTAAATCGTCTCCAGCAGTGACCCGCCAGCAGTCCCCACCTTGGCAGCTCACCCTTTGCTTTAATTTCGCTTGTTTCAAAAAGTGTGTGCTAAATACTAAAATACTGATGCCTATCCTTGGCTGGTGGCCAAACCCCTTTGGAACTGCCTTGATTTTTTTTTCCTCTTGCAGAAATGTAAAAGGGATTAGCAGGAAACTAACAAAAAGCAGCAGCAGCAGCAACAGAGGAGGAGGGCCAGTTTGTATCTGCTCTACTTTTTAAAAGTTGCAGGGAGGAGGGAGGGAGGAGTGATTTATTCTGTCTTTACACGATACAAACTGGAAGGAGAGTGATTGGCCTTTTTTTCATGGCGGGAGCCGCCATGCACCACCACCGTGCACCAACATCCCTGGGTTTGTTATTCATAGAGCTCCTTGGCACCTGTCTCTTCCCCCGCTGTGTTCCTCCACTCCCTTAAATAGATCTCACATCTTGGGGAGGATGAGTAAACACACAGACGGTCCTGCTGCTGGAAGACGGTCCGACGCAGAATTGGGGCCACACACACACACACACACACACACACACACACACACACACACACACACACACACACACACACACACACACACACACACACCGATGCGGTCGCTCTCGAAACACACACTTGACCGCCCAGACGTTTCTTTCTATTCTTAACAGATCTGCCCCATCCGCTGAAATTGAGTCAACCCAAAAATACTAAAATAGAAGCTCTTTGCCCTGTGCAGAAAAAGAGAAACCTCTCGGTGGATCGTTCACCAGCCCTAATCTAATAAACAAGTAAAATAAACCGCCTCCATACTTTGTTCGCCACTCGGCCTCTAACTGAGCCGTTGCTGTGACCGCAGGGCTGCGCCGCCTCTTCCACCAAAGATCTGTGGCCTCTTATATTTAGAAGCAGCCTTTTTTTTCAGCCGATCTCTGAGAGGAAGCGCTTTCTTGGGAGAGATTTGAGCCAGGAAGCAACATCAACTACTTCATAATCGACCGCAGGAGATGAGTTTGGTGTTAGACCCACACCACTTTCCCAACATCCAGGTGGACGTTTTCGGCCACCAGGATGACACTCGACTGTGGACATCACACGGCCCCTGACCTCACTGACTTCCTGGTTTTGTCCTGTTGCGAAGCCTAAAAAAAGATGGAAAAAAAGATTGTGTAGATTTGGCTCCAAGTTGCCTAACTTGGCCCTCGTGAGGACGAGGTTGTCGTAAAATGAAGCCAAATACTTTGTTTACTGAATGTTTTTTATGGTCAGATGGCCGCAGAGATCTGAGACACAACTGGGTAAGACAGAGGCTGAGCAGCGAGGAGCAGTCCCAGTGTGCTGACCAGTCCAGTTCAGCCAGAACCTCAGAGCTTTGCTGGGTAATGTGAGGATGTGCTGTCTAGTTTGGATGCAGATGGCGAATGCAACAAATTCTCAGAAATGTGTGTGTGTGTGTGTGTGTGTGTGTGTGTGTGTGTGTGTGTGTGTGTGTGTGTGTGTGTCAGTGGACAAGAAGAAGCGCTGCAGTCGCACACGTCAGACACAGGAGGAACTAATCCAAATATTTAAAGGAGCTTTTCAAATCAAGCTTTTTCCATCAGGGCGAGTGTTGAAGTGCAAGAGATTACCTCTGTGTGTGTGTGTGTGTGCACGTGTGTGTAAAAGTGTGTGAGTGAGTGTGCGTGTGTGTACAGTGTGTACAGTCCTCATTTAACCGTTAAACTTAAATATACACTCGGAGAGACAAGGAAAGGGGTGTTTGCTTTTAAACGCGTGACAGACATCAAACTGAGCTCATAGACACACACATACATTGTCTGGGTATGCCGTTGCAATTCAACACTGCTATTCCTGTTTTCTTGCCGCTCATTCACAGGCTGCTGGACCAGAATAACCTGGAAACAAAGCAACAAAGCACAATGAGGCCTAAAAATAATCTGAATTCATCCTGCAAAGACCTCATCACAAGCATGTCCGCAAGGCTTTCTCCAGACTGCCTCACCTGGAGTCTGTTATTTGTTGGATGGAGGATGAGGTAGAGTCGTAGGGATCAAAGTTTAAGCGTCCTGTGTTTGTGTTCTTCTTCTTGCGTTGAGTGTTTAACACCTGCGCTCAGATTATCTGCGGGCATTTGGTTTTTGATTCCCAGCGTTGGGTTTGCAGTCATATATGTCATCGTACATGTGGTCTATGTGTGTGTGTGTGTGTGTATGTGTGTGTTTGCGGGAAGGAAATAAACACACACCGGTTCGCTCGGCGCTTCTAAATTGTGTCTTTTTGTGGAGTTTGTTTGTGTGTTCATATGCCCAATCTTTTGTGTCCCAACCGCAGTAGGACACACACACACACACACACACACACACACACACACACACACACACACACACACACACACGGACGGATGACAAATGGGCCTCGCGGACACGGCGGTGGGATGAGCAGCGTTTCCGACTGGCCGCTCAGCCGCCAAACCGCAGGCCACAATTGCACTCATGCTCCCCGCCTGCCCCGAGTGCAGCACCACATTCAGCATCCTGAGTTTTTTACAAACTGGTTTCAAGGCGCAAATACAGGGGACAGAAGCTGAAACTCAGCTGACGTACAGAGAATGGCCAATATTTAGCCCCCTGTTTGCAGCCTGCAGCTAAAACAAAGGCTTTTATCTGAACTTCAGCTTTGTTGCCACTTCCACACGTTTGATTGGGGATGCTGCAGCTGACCTGGTGGAGGTGCCCTTTGTGATGTCACAAATGGACCTGGACGCCTTCAGAGCTGGAAAAAGTGGTATACAACACCGACCAGCTTTTGTTTTCTTTTTTTTTTTCACCGCGACATCAAATCGTCTTTCCCGCAGCAAAACATCTGCTTCCACCACTCAGCAGATGCGGCTCAGTGACGAGGATACATGAGCTCATCTGCAAGACCCCAAGACCCGAGCTGAATTAGACTGAAGGAGAAAAAAAAACATGTTCAGTCATTCAGCCAAAGATTTATAAAATGATGCTCTGGTCCAGTGAGCCAAAGGTTCTACACATTTCATCCTCCAACCCGTCATGGTTACATACTTTTTCCATTTTAGGTAGCCGCATTAGTCCTTCTTTAAGGAAAAAAACAAAACAAAAAAAACTTTCTCACGTCCCAGAATATGAGGAGGCCATGAGGGAAAGTTGTGGCAACCAGTTATGAAGATAAAGAGGTGTGTGTGTGTTTGTTTTGCCAAGATCCTCCTTTCTTTTCTCAAAGAAATTCTTCCCTCCTATTAGAGATTAATATTCCCATAAGGTCTTTTCTTGTTTTTACTCATCAAAAAATGACGTTAATGGAAAAATGTTGGGAAAAACGACTCTATCCATATTTTAGTCAGAGAACAAACCAAACCTCCAATCATGAGCCTGAGGAAGCTGTTCAGGATTTACTCCGCCTTCTCCCCTATATGTTTTTTTTTTCCTGCTTTTGTTTTTTTTTTGTCTCTGGGTGTGTGAACCTTGACCCCGATGAGGTCACTTGTGGCAAGCCATCATTTTGTTTTCCTGGCTGCTGTCATCGGCCCCCATGAATTTATGTTTTTCCACGGGCCTCCTTTTCCTTCCAAGGAGAGAAAAAATGTTGCTTTTCAGGATGTAAAGTTTTCAGTTAAAAAAAAATCCTCTGGAGAATGAAGGCTCCGAATGTGTGTGTGTGTGCGTGTGTGTGAGTGTGAGTGTGAGTGTGAGTGTGTGTGTGTGTGTGTGTGTGTGTGTGTGTGTGTGTGTCCAGAGGGACTTTTGGCGGCAGATGTAAAAGTCATTCCTGTGCTGTTTTCTTGTCTCACAACATAACTCACTTCTTTCTTTCTTTCTTTCTTCTCTTTCATCGCTAGACTTTATCCGCCTGTTCTGAGGTTTTCACCAGAGTCCCCCCCCTTGTTTGGGGCTACATTTCACATTTTGCACCTCTCATATTCCCACCACCAGCCAACTCCAATCCCTTCTTTTCTTGCGCTCCCGTCTACGATCTCTTTTCGCTTTTTTTCCTCCTCCTCCCCGAGGCCGAGCTTTCTCTGCCTCCTCTACACTGTGTTCCCTCTGAGGTCTAATATATGTGAGAGAAGCTGGCAGAGGCTTTTATGACGCTGTCAGTGGCTTGGGGACGACTAATTTCGCCAATAAAAAGCAGCTGGGAACAAGAAAAGAGGGGCAGCAGACACGCTCTGGGAGCAAATTCACTGGAATATTTTTTCATGTCATCTTCAGAAAAAGATCTGCGATTCCCCCTGCGCTCTCTCAGGTCTTTCCATTCCAGTCTGCAGGTTCTTTGTTTTGGCTTTTGACACACTCCCACCTACCCACACACACACACACACGGGCGGCGCACTGGTGGGGTGTGGTCGGTAGTTGCGGGCTGGTACGTTTGTCGCTCCGCCCGCCACCGCCACCACAAACCACGGTGCACTTTGCATAAAAGTTCCTCAACGGCTGCACCTCAGCGCAGGGCCTGCAGCTCTCCACATCAGACGAGATCAAATGAGTGTGTGTGTGTGTGAGTGTGTGTGTGTGTGCGGTGAGCAAAAAAATAAAGACTCACTTCAGGCACATCTGGTGCATCTCTGTTGATGTTTCGGTTTTGGTTTGGTTTCCTCTCCTGAAATCCTTTCTTTCAATCAGCAGCGCAGCCGCTCTATCTGGGAACAACAAATCCCTTCTCTGCTTGGCAACAGGCAGGATTCTTTACGTTTTTTAAAAGGATTTTTTTTATTAATCCTATTAATAGCTTTTTGTTTTTGCTCCAAAGCTAAAGTGGGCGCATTCCTCTCAACCCCAACACTGCCGCCCAACCATTTTATGGCTTTCTTGGCTTTTCTTGCACCCTCTTGTAAAGAAAACGGACCCTTTCCCCCCCCATCACCTCGTATTTGCAACAATAAACCTCCATAATGAAGTGGGGCAGAAAAAAACACACGGTCGATGCCAGTGCGGAGGTGTTAGTCCTCTGTGCCAAAAGCCACCCAGAAGCAGAGTTGCACTTACTAATGAAAACCAGAGTGCATTGTGTTGAGTTGTGTTGTGTTGTGGACAAATCGGTTCTTTATTTCTAAGCACAAACACGTGGACTCAGTTTTTGTGTTTTGTGCTTTGTCATGTGGTTATTTTGCAGCGTAGTTTACGTTTAATTCTGATGTTTATTAGAATAACTTAAGTGCCCCCTGGCTGGCACGAGTGTGTGTGTGTGCACGCAAATGATAAAATGCCCTTTTAAAATACACAGTTGTGTATATACTGCCGAGTGGTGAAACATACTCACTCATAATCAAGTGGCAGAAAATCTCATCTGCGCTTCGATTGGACTAGTTTTTTATGTCTTTTTAACAGCGCCCTGGCTCGCACTTTCTTCTGAAATTGTGCCGCAGTGTTTGTGTACAAAAGAAAGAAAAAAGAAAGAAAATAACAGCGGTAAACTGCACATAATTACACAGCAGTTTCTGGAAAAAGGGAAACTACAGCTACAGTCATCCCACAGCAAATGGCTTTGATGACCTTTAACCCCATGTCCCCAAGTGTGTGTGTGTGTGTGTGTGTGTGTGTGTGCTAGGTGGTTGGGGTGAAAGAGGATATCTCAAACAGCTTAAAGGTCTCAGGAAATGCAGCCATAGGAGCCTGATGTAGCTGCAGGGTTGCACTCAGTCTACTTAGTGAACGCACACATGCACGAACCCCCTCACAAACACATAGAGAAGCATGTGAATGTGTGCTTTTGCTCTTTAAATGGCTTTAAAATCAACTTTGGCTGGAGTGCGCGTGTGTGCGAGGTCATCGGTAGCAGTTCGCCGAGGCAGCTGTGAACCAATCAGGGTGGTGCTGACAGATGGGAAACATCCAGATACACTATTTTGCATCGGCAACATTTCAAAACCTGGTCTGCTTTGAACTTGACATGCCGAAGATTCACCCAATTGCGGGTCAACCACACCTTTCCAAAAAGCTTTCTATTGGCTCTTCATCTGACAGATGTGGAAAATCCTTCCAAAAGATTAAGATAAAATTCCATCTCCATGTCAAGATTTTTTTTGTTGCTATAGCATCATAGTAGCATCACAATATGAGCAGGGAAGAGTTGATAAGAATATAAAAGCGTGTTTGATTTGCTTTCTGGGCTTTTTAACTTTTCTTGGAGAAGATTTGAAGCTCCATTTATAACTCGCATGTGACCCTGGACTGTATGGCGACTGTAAAGAAAAAAGAATGAGAAATAATAATCCAGATGTTTGCGTCTCACCCCGGGTGAAGGAGGCCCACGGCGATCAGCCGTTCCCAGACGAAGGCTTGTGTAGGAGTCGGGCCGAGCGGAGTGCCAAGTCTGTGTGAGAGTGTCCAGTGTGCGTGTGCACGTGTGCGTGGCTGTAAGTGGATTTGATTTCAAAGGTATGCCCGTTGGAATCATTAAGTGTGATTAGCGGAGAGGGAAGGAGGCCTCCCACCTCCTGCTGACCCCTGCGGAGAAAAACGCGCCGTACGAGCGGCTGATCCTCGGCCAAAAAATGCAAATAACTCTGAGACTCTTTTTTTTCTCCCTATTTGGTCTCGATTGTTTCTTTCTTTCTTTCTTTTGTGGTATTTTTCTCTTGACAATCTGACGTGGCAGCGTCAGCAGTGTTTCCACCCCGGAGTGATGGGAGGACCTCTCCTCGAAGTCTCACCTCAGGACGCAGCCATAAATCCACAGGCCAGCTGGGAAACGGTCCAGCTGGCTCAGCCGTCCCTCATACATGGGATGGGTTATTTGTTCCATAATGAGCCTCTGGGATTTTTCACTCTCTGTCTTTGGCGCTTTGTCAGCCTTAGACGAACATGTGTTGTCCGCTCACCTTACGACGGCAGGGATTCTAAAACCTGAGTCCCAAGGTTCAAAGATCTAATTTCCTGTCAACTGTACAACCAAAAGAAATGGCTCTACCTGCATGTATAGTTGTTTGCATGTGATATCATATTCAAGCATAAACCTAATTAACTTCATTCGTTTTAGGACATGAACAAATTAGGTGCCTTTGATTTTGCACAAGGACAAACATCTTAAACAAGCAGAATTGCGCAACAAAAGTAGACCTGGTGCCATAAACTGACTGAACTAAGAGTCACAAGCCGCCCTGACACTGTTAAAATACGACTATGAGTAAAAAAAAAAAAAAAAAAAAAAAAATGTTCGCTGTCTGTCGTCAGCGAACTGGTGGCACCACAGGTGCGGTCAAGCAAACAGAGGAAATGACCTGAAAGGTTTTTTTCAATGTTGCGTCACGCCAGCTGTCTACCAGCGGTCACATCTTAATCAGCAGCAGTACAAAATGGATCACATTTTACAAAACAAACGATTTCTTGACAGCAATAAAACATTTTGAGAAAGCTGTCGACATGCACTTTGTGGATCCACATCTGAATCTGAGCCTGGACCAGACTGAGATATGCTGCTGTAAATTGTTCAAAAAAAAAAAAATTACAGGACACATAGCAGCAAAAACATTTTGAAAGGGGCCCATTAAAACAAAACTTCCCATCTAATTGGACAAATCTTCTACCACATCTATCCCATGAGGGAAAAAGGTGTCCTGAAACTGTTGCAGTATACATGCCAGTCCTGCTGTGGCGCTGTGGCACTGAAGCAGAACTCAACTTGGCCGTCGGTTCAAACCTGCATGTCTGCCTTTCAATTAGCTCGCTCTTGGCCATCTTGTTGTTGGTATTGTTATTCAGCAGCTACTTTAGGCACATGTTTTGAGTCGAAGTGCTACAACTTGCATTGTTGGTGTTGTGCAAACTGCAAACTGCAGATTTATCCACACTGGAACCTGGGTTCAAAGGTTTGGGGCCATAAAAAACAAAACAAAAAAACAAAACGCTGGTCGTCGTCCAGAGAGAAAACCTAAGCAGCACGAAAATTTGGGGTTTTTGTGAAACGTTTCGATAGATCCAGTGGTTGCTCTTGTTTTTCACGTCACTTTCGATATGTATTTTTGAGTGTTAACCGGAAAGAAACAAAAAGGAAACAAAAAGGCCTCAAACTACATCTGTGCCGGGTTTGAAAACCACTTCCTGTGGGGTGGAACAAGGAGTGACGGCATGTGGGCTGGGGGCTGTTGGGTGGCAGGTAAGGCAGGAGTGGGGTAGGTGGGAGTGGTAATAAGTCTCTGCAGAAGGTACAGCTTATTCTGGAGACCAAAGTGACTGAATCGCGACCCAATGGTTCTTTAGGTGAATGAATGAATGAATGAATTGCGGGAATGAACGCAGGACAAGAGCTGAGCAGTGCAAACACATTCCTCTCAATCCTTGCATGTTGTTTCACTGCCTGGCTTGTGTTGTCATTGCTTCTTCAAACCTATCCTGCACTGGCACACACACACACACACACACACACACGGGCTAATGGTTGTTTTAAGATGCTATCTGTGCGCTGTTATGCCCGCGACTTTCCGCAGCAAGAATGTGCACGCATTAACATTTTTTTTTCTCTTTTGCCATGGAAGTGCACATGTATCTGTGTGTCTGTCAGTGAGATTGCACATGAATGTGTGTGTGTGTGTGTGTGTGTGTGTGTGTGTATGTGGAGTGTGTGTGTGTGTGTGCACACAGCTAGAGAATTTCATCCTAAATTAGCCTGTGGTTTTGTCCGAGCCAAGGGGGGGGGAAACGTTTCTGAAACGGTTGAAAGACATGTTGAATATGGTGTGTGTGTGTGTGTGTGTGTGTGTGTGTGTGTGTGTGTGTGTGTGTGTGTGTGTGTGTGTGTGTGTGTTGTGCCTACTCGGCCTGCCTCCTATGTTAAACCTCATTGTAAGCTTGTGCAAAACTGTGAAATCAGGCAGGCAATGAGGTCATAATACACACTGGCTCCAATATCAGTTACACACACACACACACACACACACACACACACACACACACACACACACACACACTCACCTTTTTGCCCTGCAGCACCTCCCCCTCTCTTTTCACTTTCTCAGTTTCAAACTTTCACCTTTTCAAGGGACATCGAACCCCAAATTTATCGGAAACAAAAACATTTTTTTCGTTTCAAAAGTACCAAATTTGGAAGAAATACGGCTTGCTCTGCATGAATGCTGACCTTGGTGCGCACCTTTGGTAAGCGATGCGGCAGTGCGGTCGCCTGAACCGTGGCCTGACGTTTATTGCGGAGTGTGAGTGACAGCGTCTGTCATCGAGAGCGACTGTTGTTTGTTTGCTCGTTAAACGGCAGGACAAGGCCTGATGAAGGCAGAACGGAGGGTTTTATGAGAGCGGGCCTGCACGATCTGTTGTGCAGTTTTACAGGCCTCTGACGAAGGAGCGGCGCTGCTGCCTGCTGTGTCTGCCCGCTGGAGACTGTGTGTATGTGTGTGTGCATGTGTGAACACAAGAGACTCAATCCAGGATTGCAGAAAATGAAAAGAGAAAAAGAAAAGCTGCCGATAGGAATATTGCTTTAGACTAAAGGCCTGGACAGACAGCCTCCAGAGTGTGTGTGTGTGTGTGTGTGTGTGTGTGTGTGTGTGTGTGTGTGTGTGTGTGTGAGTGTGAGTGTGAGAGAGAAAGAGAGAAAGGGAGAGAGCGAGCATGTGCGTGCGTGCACATGGCTCTGCATTATCTCACGGCTGCCTCATCTGGTCTTGATTTGGCTGCAGTGTTTCACTGCTTCTGTGCCTTAATGCCTGTGTCGTGTGTGTGAACAAGATGTAAATGCGCAGAAAATACGAAAGTCTGCTGCCCTCACTGAGGCCAAGCAGCGGCGGCGGCGGCGGCTACAGACACGCGAGTGCCTTCGCCACATGCTGCTCATCAGTGGCGCGAATGCAACTAACGCAAACACGTCTGCTGGACTCGTAATTATTAGCGAGCAGCAGGGAGGCGTTCACAAGCTGAAATCACACTGGAGGTTCTGTTTGTTTGGACAATCAGCTCAGTTGCACAACAACAGAGGACCAGGACTGAGACCAGGACCAGTACCAGCAACAGGACTAGAACTAGGACTAGGACCAGGGTCAGGACCAGGACCAGGACCAGGACCAGGACCAAGATCAAGATCAAGACCAAAACTAGGACCAGGACTAGGATCAAGATGAGGACTAGGATCAGGACCAGTACCAGGATCAGGACAAGGAGCTTCACACCAAACTGCTGGAAGCTGACACATTTTTTGCTTCAATCCAGCTCTTGGTTGTGTAGTCAGTTGTGCAGTTGTGCTTCATGCTACGGATGTATAGTTTGCTGCTGTTGTGGACTAAAGAAAACAACATTTGTCCGACTGACCTGTGCAGGTGTCTCTCCGCTGTGAGGCTGCGTCCACTCACAGCGGTGGCAGGCCTTCCTCCTCTGTGTGTTTTGACTTCTCGGTCGGCGGTGAGAATGCGATCCGACCGGTGACCTTCCCGTGCGCAGACAGCCAGCGCCTCTGCTTGAAATAGGGGACGAGGACGATCTTGTCACAGATAAATCAAATCTGATCCTCTGGTTTTCTTGTCACCTTCAAGAAACAGGAAAACAATTTCAGCAGGGAGCCAGCCGGTGGCAGGGAGGCTGACGTGACGTCTTCCTGGAGACAGGCGCAATGTTGCGTGTTGGAAACAATCGTGCGATGCTGTTCCACCGTTTCCAGTCAGCGAAACGCAGACATAACCGTGAAAATGTGCGTGTCCACCACGTCACCGTGGAGTTGGTGTGTGTGTAAAGCTAAAGTTCCTGACAGTGGGAGGGAAATGTGTAATTCCTGCTTCATCTCCACACACTCTGGCCCCCTACACACACACACACACACACACACACACACACACACACACACACACACACACACACACACACACACACACACACACACACACACGCGTGCAGGACACAGGGCCGGTTCTCAGGCTCTGTGGTAATTTGGGGTCGGGGGTTTGGGCCCCTCGTCAATCAGCAGGTCATTAGAGCTCTTTAATGACACCCCCCCTCCCCCTTCCTTTTCCGTCTCACCCCTCCCGCCACCCCCCCATCTTCCTCCCCCACCCCCCACCCCTCCCTCACCTCTCTGTCCACTCGCTGCGTGATATCCTGCTAACCTTCATCCCTCGGCGCTCTGGCCGGCCCCTCGTTTGATTTACTTCATGTTTTATTCCGAGGCTCCTTTCTAATGTTGAACCCACATACTTTTACTCCCACATGACCCCTTTGGCTTCTTTCCTCCCAACTTTTCTCTCCTTCCTCCCTCCCCGACGTTTCCCTACCTCCTCCCCCGCCTCCTCCTCCTCCTCCTCGTCCAGGGGAAGTGAGCTGGCTCACTGTGCAGATCTGGTTGATTGTCTGCGTTCCGTCAGACGGCAGCGAGAAGCAGAAAGTCTTTGTTTCAAATTCCATTTCGACTTCTCTGTCCTCCCCGCGTTCTTCTCTATTTCGCTTCTCTTTTCTTCTTCCTCCTTTTCTCGGATCCTTACGTCACCCTCTGCGCCCTGGACTCTGGCATTCCTCCTTGGGTGAGGAATGACTCGTCAGCAGATAAGATCCATCCATTATGTGCCAGAGTGTCAAGTTGAGGGATCGCCGGAGTGCCGAGTGACCCTCGACGAGACTCCAGAGTCGGTCCAGAATGTGAACCGCCACGGCAAAAGACTTTCTTTGGGGTTTCAAAGTCCCACAAAGATTGCATTTCTGCATTTTTGTCTTCTTTTTTTGGTGGGTTTTTCAGCAGGATTTCACAGAAAAATACCAGCTTGATTTATGCTGTGCAGGAAATGTTCCAAGCCCTAGCCAATAGGAGCCCTCTAAAACTTTAGAGCGGCTTTTATGTCCAAACAGGGCCTGTCTCCGTCTTTACGACTTGGTGGATCGCAGAGATAGCAGATTGATCGGATGTGGCAAATGAGCTGGGTTCCACTGAATTTGAAAAAAAAGAAAGAAAGAAAAGCTCCTATTTCATTCATGACTCAAAGGCAGCAATGTAATCACGTTGCTATGTAGCCTGTAATAAAACTTGCAATCTTGCCGGGGGGCTGGAACCCATGACCCAGTGGCTGCCATCCCAGAAGACTCCCAACTCATGAGAAAATCTGAATAATAATTTGGGACGAAAAAAGGGAAAATAAGGACGTTTACAGTGAAGCCACCACCACACACTCGTTGAGATTTGAAGCTATTACAGCCATATTTTGACTTGTGGCCAATACATTTTTTTTTTTATTCCCATCCAACAACGTCTGCTCGCGGAGTCCGTTTGCGCTCCGTTGAGTTTTAGTTTTCTTGAAGCTAATCAATTTTGGATTAGGGGCTTAAAACAAAGACATGCTGTATGACTGCAGAAGCCGTGCATGGCAGCTGGGTCACCCAGATTTTTTCCCCAACCCTGAAACCTCGTACATCCACCTCCAATAAATTTGTGTTTTTTAAAATTTTTTTTTATAAAGTTTCATGGATTTTATAACCCATAAGCTTTTAGTTCTGACCAAAAAAGAAAGCGACTGCAGCTCACTGCCCTTTAACGGCTCGGTAGGAGACAAGGATGAAATGGTGAAATTGACTGATAGCCTCGCTGCTGCTAATAACATTTGGAAAGACTTTATTGAATCATATAGCAGCTATTCAACTTTAATATACAATCTATGGATCTGCATTACAGCATCTATGCGCAGCTAATCTTTTATTCTTATTTATTTTTTTCTCAGCTCGAGAGGCCAAAACCTCTCTTTAGCACAGTTCTCTTTGAATCAGTCTAAATGTTGGGAATTTTCACAAACTTTTCCAGCCCCAACATCCATCTGCAGGGTCAAAATGCGCAACAACTTGTGTAACTCGCGCCCAGCCGTCGTTGTCGGTTCTAATACGCCGGATCTGCTAGGTTTTATTTGTATTTTTCTCTCACTCTACCTCCTGTGAGCCTCCCCAGTGGAACCATTTAGCTCGTGATGGAAATGTGAGTGTGTAGCACTTCAAGGCATATTTAGCACATACAGTAATGGACTCTGGCGCCAAGTTCCTCATGGTGTGTAGCCGCGCTAACTGACCGCTGTGCTGAGGTTAGCTCCCAGTTTGCCACCATCTATCTCTCTGCACACTGTCGCAAAAACACGCGCAATTGTTTATCATGGCATAAATCAGTTTTTATCCCAGTGGTGTGCGTGCATGCGAGTGTGAGTGAGTATTTTCATTTCATTAAATTGCTGCTGCAGCTCCCCGCTTGCCACCATCATTTTCCTCAACAATTACGATGATTGAGAACAATTAGCGAGGATGGAAAAAAACAAACAGAAAAAAGGCCGGTGTAAGCGTTTGTGCGAGCGAGCCGCAGGAATAAGGAGCGTTTTGTATTCCAGCGGCTCCCCCGCCCCTCCGCCCCGTCCTCTTGGCCGCATATGGAAGTGATATCGGCCCAAACGTGTTCCTCATTAAAGCAGCAGCAGCAGCGTGTATGAACACGGTCAGGATACACAGACAAATTAGTTTCTCCCCCTTCCTCCCGCTCCTTCCTCACCCCGCGGTGCACGCACGCATGCAGGCCAACGCTCATGCGTGGACGCCGCAACACGTGTTGGAAAATGCGCAGGTTTATGAGCCGCAGCCAAACACACACACACACAAAAAAGGAAAAATAATTTAATAATCAGCTTTTTTTTATTGTGTGTTATTTTACTAACACAGCAGACAGACTGGATGGAGCTGGGCTGCAGTCCTGCAAAAATGTGTGAAGGAATGTGCTGTGTGTGTGTGTGTGTGTGTGTGTGTGTGTGTGTGTGTGTGTGTGTGTGTGTGCGTGCGTGCGTGCGTGTGTGTGTGCGTGTGTGTGTGAGGATAAAGATTTGAGTGGTGGGTCATGCAGCGCCAGGCACAGCGGACGTGGTGTTGGAAAGATTAGACAACTGCATATTTCCCTACTATGTGTGTGTGTGTGTGTGTGTATGTGTGTGTGTGTGTGTGTGTGTGTGTTTAAACGGAAGGGTTTGGCCTCAGACGTCCTCATTGGACAAAGCTTCAGGAAAGCCCCCCTCACCATTCCCACCCCCTTTAGTCTTAGTCTCAATTTAATGTTGTCACACGTCGTAATAAAACCTGCAACTAAACATCACATGCTTTGTTTTTTTTTTTTGTACTAACTACAAACAGAAGGGTGCTGTGTGTGCCTGCGTGTGTATGTTCTTCTAAGTATGGCAGTCCAACAACATGAACACGTCGGGTAAGGAAGTTATGAGCTAGGTCAAGATGAAGGTTTTTTTTTCCACCTTGTTGTTGTTTGTTGTTTGTTGTTTGTGATTTGTGTTTGGCATTCATTCAGGCTGGACAGAAGGAAAAAAAAAATGGATGGTCAATGTGAAATTACAGAAAGACAAATATAAAATGCAGCGTCCCAAGTCTGAAATAAATAAATAAATCACTTGCACTCAAACCCGTGAACTCGATTCTTCAAGATGTATTTTAAAGCTTATTTTTTTTAACGCCAATCCAGACGTCGGAAAGTCCAGCGTCGTCACGCTGAGCGTCTCATAAACGACAATGACTGAATGTCTTTGTAGCCTCCTCACCCTCCTCACCCCCCACTCCTCCCTCCTCCCTCTCTCCCTTCCTCCCACAAGTGATTAAACACGAGCCCGAGTGTGTCGCTGTGGAGATTTATCACCCTGACCGCCTGTTTATCGGCCCACCGATCAGGGTGACGCTTATTAAACATCGCCGCCGCTGCTCCGCTTTACGGCCCCCATGTTGGAAAAAAAAAAAAAAAAAAGTGTGGATATTTTGGCAGATTTGTCGAGGCAGTCATGCACATACCATATATGAGCTCTCACGCGTGGAAGCCGGCGCCAGCTCCCCCACACACACACACACACACACACACACACACACACACACACACACACACACACACACACACACACACACACATACACACACACACTTGCTCACTGTTCTGTCACTTTCACTGTTAATCTTGGGTTCTCAGCCGCTCAGTATGAGGGATGTTTGTTAGGACGTTTGGTGAACAATCAGTCATACGCTCGCACATTGGGCTGATTTGTACATGTATGAAAACTGGAGGGAGGTTCAGGGGAGGGGGAAAAAAAAACGTGTTGTGTTACACAGAAGTCGCGACACAATGGCTGAAAGAGGAGATGCGTATCTGCGACGGCAGGGTAAAGTGACACCGTCTGGACGGCAAACTTGTCCAGAAAACTGGTCCAACCTGCCGCACACCTCAACCCTCGGTGAGGGTCACGGAGATCAAACAGTCGAGAAACTAGATTAGAAAAAAAACAGAAAATAAAAAAACCAAAGAGTGCAGAACGGAAGGGAAGGAAGAGATCACACAGAAGTGACGGCTTCCACCTGCTGAATTAATGGCTCTGCGGTTTGGAGGCTCTGATTTTATTTCCCTCTTTGATCCGGTCTCAAATTAACAAGGCGGAGGAAGTGGAATAAAGTCGGCAAGGCTGTCGGAAGCATATGTCGTTTTTTTTCCGAGGCGGAGTCTGAATTGAGTTCCAGAGATCATTTCAGATAGTTCTGGGTCCAGACTTCTGTTCTTCCAGACTTAGTTCTGGGTCCAGTTGGCTTCTGTGCCAGGAACACCTGACACAAGACGACAAAAGCTTTTCTGGGGTTTGCGCTGTGAAATGTTGACTTTGCAGCAGTAAAACGGAATAATAATGTATAAATGCGGTTTTCCCAGTTTTAGGTTTCACTGGCCCCATTATGAAAAAGTTAAGGTCACAAACACCCTTCATGTCTGCGGGAAAACGGAAAGAATATGTGTTCGTGGCAGCTAAAATCCAAGTTAAGCCAACTCTCATGAAGAAAACCAGTTAGTCTATAAGATAAGTGGTGACCAAAACCAAACTACCTGCCTGAAGTCATATGTGTTGCCCATCACACGATGATCAGTCCATCCACTTTGACTGGCGCGTTGTGTTTTGCAAACTGCATTGTGCAGCGTCATCAGTTCTCAGATGACGGTAACCGGGACGGACAGTATTTAAAAAAAACAACTAAATAATGTAGTTTGTGTACAAAACACCCAAATCTGAAGCGGGGAAACTGTTGGGCGGTCCAGTAGTCATCGTGCTACATGGTGGACAAAGAAAATCATCTTTTCCTGCACACATTCTTAAGAAAGAGGATGATTCGTCAAGCTAACAACTCTATCTTCAATACTGTCAGGCTTATGGCTATTGCTGAGTGCGGGATCAAATGTGATCAGGTCACAAAATCATCCAGGACAAAGCATCATGGGAACCCACAAATCAACACCATCACTTCACTTCACTTCAGTGTTCATGTGAACGGGACAATCTGATCTCTAAATCTGACACGACTTCCTTCGAAGGGCTTCCACTGAAAAGTGGCCTGACGTGAAAGCGGCTCCAGACTGGACCGGGACGGGCTTAATGGAGGGAGCAGGAGCTCTGCCTTCCGTCTGCTCGGCTTCCTACCTTTAATGACATTTTGCAAAAACAGGCCCACGTCCCTGCGTTTTCCTTCCGCTGCGACAGCAGCAGCAGCCTCCGCTCCTTCCTTGAAGTTGCCAGGTCTGGCCAATGCTTCCAACACCTACAAAAATTCTCCCTTTCTCGCCACTCTCCAGGACTTTGCCTCATACTTTCCCTCCCGTCTCTTTGGTCCGTGTTTTTAGCTATTCTACAAGCTTATCCTGCTTGTCCGTCTGCGTCGTACTACTCATACATAACTTATGTTGGTGCCATGGGCATAGTAAGAGCAGAGTGACATGATGGGGGGATAAAACGTTTGGAGTGTTGCTTTTTTTTTTGTTATCCTCTTGTGAAAACATCAACTAATACTGAGAAAACTTCTTCTTTCAGAACAGCTTGGAGCAAAATGTCTTTTTTCCAAGCATCGTCTCTCTCTCCCAGTTGGAATCAGTCAATCCACTTACGTCTACTTATATTACTATTTATACTAACACAGACAACTACTTAATGTACACAGCCATGCTAGAGGTAAAACAACAGTGACGTAACTATGATAACAGTGAGCGGCCAAGCAGCTTTGATTTGAACTGTTTATACATCAGTGTTCGTGGTTTGTTGTCGCATAAGAAGCAGTTCCAGAGCGAGCTTTACTTTCTGCTGTGATCTTGTGATTTTGCGGGGACCAGCGCCGTGGTCGTTTCCAGGAACACTTTGGAGCGTGGAGATCTTGTTTGGACATCAAGGAGCCGATTGCTTTTACTTCCTGAATCTGTGGTTCAGGGACTCACTCGGGGAATCCAAGGACAGACACGGAAAACACTTTTTGTTGGAGCTTTGCTCATAGTCAAAATCTAAGCGATCCATCTGTTTTTATCCAGTTGTTATTGTCTTTGATTCTGCACACTCACCTTCCTCACTACGGCCAGGTGAAGTCACGTGGTCTCCACGCTGAAAGCCCCTCGGCATCGATGGCTTTCTTTTTCTTCCTTCCTTCCTTCCTTCCTTCCACACAGCGCCTCAACCTCCAGCCCGTGCGGCTCAGGGAGGAAGTGTGTCTATGTGTTTTCCACGGCCAAAAGCAGAAACACAGACACGGGGAGCTCGACCCCGCGACCGGTGTTGACACAGACAGTCGGACATGACGGACGAGTTCAGAGGGAAGGCAAACAGAAGGCCGACAGAAGGGAAGAGGAGGGAGAGAAGGGTGAGGCCATTTTATAGCCGAGGAGGTTAATGATGGAACTGAGCTCAGTGCGTCTCCGCCTAACGAGACATTGGGCCGACTGACAACCCTCACCTCCCCTCCCCCTTCTCTCCCTTCTCTCTATTTGTCTTCCCATCGCTGCCCTTAAGAGCCGCTTTAACTGCTTAATTGGCAGCTGAGGGGAGGGAGGATGGGAGGAGGGCTGGACGAGAGACACGGACAGGGAGATAACTTCTGGATCATTAACCGACAAGAGTCATTAAAGTCGTCGCTTCGCCACACCGGCTCCCGTCCCGGCTGACTTACGACGCCGTGGCACCAGTGTTTTTTTTCTTTTTCTCTCCAAGGTCAGTCTGAAGTCCATTAAGGACACTGTGACTCAATGCTCTCTTCTTTCATCTTAAACTTTAGTGTTTGGACCTTTACTGCCTCTCTTTCATACTGGTTATTTCGCTGTTAAACTCTGATCAAGTCCTACAAAATGGGATGCCACCTTCTAAACATGACACATTGAGTTGTTTCAGATGGCCTCCACACAATCATATCAAACTGGTTTGTTTGTTTGTTTGAAAATGTTGCACCTTATTGTATGAAGATGACTCTTCATGGCATTCCCTTCTGTATGTCATGCTTGTGTACTTGAAATGTACATTAATACGAGTGCACTGGGGATGTTCACAGTGAATTCTACAAAAACAACATCCCATGTTCAAATGTGAAATGCACACAACCTGGGGAAAAAGCAGTGTTGGACAGACTGTTTAAAAAAAGAAAATAAATGTATCCAGAATTATTATAAGTGTTTCCAGATAATCCGAATCCTATTTTTACAGCCTCACTGTGTTTGGAACCATTCAGATGCTTCCGCTGCACTTAGTCAGACAGGACGTGGAGTCGCTGAGTCATGTGACAGCTCGACATGATTTTAATTGGGCCAGAGCCGCTCCGCAGGCAGCCACCTGGGTCAGCTTGGCCAGGGCAGAGCGGTGGAGGCAGTCTGGCACCGCCGAGGGAAACGTGAGCCGGTTCTCTGAGAGCAGAGAGGGTTTATTCTGCTTCTTAAAAGTTGAGAAACACGAGACGCTGTGTTTCCGCTGCTGTGCTGCAAGTGTGGCCACATCAGAGGCGACTGCAGGGCTCACAGGTCACCCGAGACCGTGTCAGAACTTTAGAAGCGGGACCAGGGATGGTTTTGAAGGGAAAACCTTCTCCTCCGCTTCTCTCTGCCTCATCCTCCTCCCGTCTTTTTCTCCCCCTCTTTTTCTTTTTTTCCGCTCCGCAGGACACCAATCGGCCGGACCACCTGTTGCTGTTGGCGACGGCGCCCTGACAGGAGAATGTGATTGGACGGCAGGGTCGTTAACCTCTGCATACAGAGAGTGTTGAACCCCGGCAGGAGGGGAGGACAGACACGCACACCCACCCACACACACGCAAACGCACACGCACACACGCACACACACCGTCTTAATGATCAGATTAAAAAAAAAAAAAAAAAACCACTGGCACTAACAAATACCCCTGCAAACTGAAATTACACACACCCCATGGGCACACAGACAACACACACGCACACACACAACCACACACACACTGCCTCCCTCCCCCTCCGCAACAACGTTTAGTAAAACAGCGATCAGCTCTATTGAGGACCAGCCTCTTTTCTTCTCTCCTCTTTGTCCGCGGCTGATTGGCAATTTGTCTGGGGATGAAATAGTGAGCCTGGTCTCACAGGAGACGCCGTGAATGGAAGAAAAGGCCTAAAAGCCAAAGAATAGGAGAGCTAGTTAAGAGGAGAAGGAGCAGGGCCAAGAGGAGGTGGAGGAGGAGGAGGAGGAGAAAAAGGAAAGTGAATGGACGTCACCGGTTGAAATGGTGGATGTGTCCGTCAAAAGAGCCGGAGCGCGGCCGGAGCGAGTCGGCCAATTAAAACGGCCGGCTGCTCCTCCGCCCTTATTGTCCCGCGCGGACAGGAAGGGGGCCTTCGGTGCGGCTCCATCAGGCTCGCTTTCAACAGGTGTCCTCAGTCTGAAGACTCTGCAGCGGAACTGTGTGGGGGCTCTCTCAAAATAATACGGGTTTGAAAAGGACGCAGAAGGGAGGTGTGTGTGTGTGTGTGTGTGGTGGTAGAGGAGCGATAAGAAAACTAGGCTTTGAAGGCACAATGAGAGAGTTTACACAGGGAGGACAGAGAGTCCAAAACAAGTGTCAAAAGTAAATGTGCATCAATGAGAATTGGGATTTTATCCATGTACCTATTTATTGATTAATTGATTTAACACCCATGCACATGTAGGCAATGACAGAGCACATCCCTTTTAAAATAATAATAATAATAATAATAAAAAAACTTAAAATGTGCTTTTTCACTCTGTCATCAATAAAATGCATTTTTAGGTGCACTAAATCTGCTGATGTGCATTTGTTTTTTTTAAATCTTTGTTAAAATGTACACACAAACACACACACACACAAACTGGGATGCCTCTGTGTGTTAACTTTGGCACACTTGCCCAGATAGAGCTTCCTGACAGACAATGGCTCTTCCTGAAAGGCTGCATATGATCCTGATCTCCGATCAGACATTGGAAGAACACACACACACACACACACACACACACACACACACACACACACACACACACACACACACACACACACACACACACACACACACACACACACACACAGGTTTCCACTGAGATCCTTTCCTTCCCTTTGTTAGGTGACAGTCGACACCACACGTCTTCAATCGCAAAAAGAAGCTCGCACACATTACCTCATGACACACGAACGCGGCAGGTTTGCACGCACAGGCACATAATATTCCGGCAACATGCAGAGTTCAGACGTCACGCAAAACCCCCGAGTGTGTAACTACCGCTGTCAAAGTGTTGTTTGTCGCTCTGCCAGCCACGAAAACACAATTCAGATAAATTATCTCCCCCCGTGGCCCCTCCTCATCTTTTTGTATTACAGCACCAAAAACACTCAGTTCAAGCCTCTGTGTGTGTGTGTGTGTGTGTGTGTGTGTGTGTGTTTTGCCCCACTTAAGGAAACATCTGCGCCTGCCTTGTTTTGACAAGCTTTGCCGCTTCTCTCTGACTGACATGTGCTAAGTGCTGAAAGGCCGAACATGTTTTTCTGCCAATGGTTTGGGGTTTTTGTTGGGGTTTTTTCTCCCTTCATGTCTCTGAGATCCATCTCTGAGAACGGCCAGATGCAGAGGTTCCACAAATCTGCAGGATTTATTTAATGTTTATCCGAAGAAGAAGCGGCAGGAAACGTTTAGAACACATCAAGGTCCTGTTCAGGAAAAAGAAAAAAAAAAAAAAAAAACACTGTGAGGGCGATTGGACAAGACTCGGCCAATCAGCAGCTGCCTCTCTGACTCTTTCACAAAGCTCTGACCAGTTGTGGAAAAGTGAAAAGTTGCAAAAGGCGCTCCTGGTTTGGATCATATCAAAATAACCAAGCGTGCCGGATTCTTTGGATATATTCCCAGATTGATTCCCAGATTTCCATCTGGGCAGAAAACATTCAGGTGCGGGAGGGGAAAAAACACGGAGCGTAATCGGACAAAAATTCAGAACCAATGTTCTAGCCGCCAGCACCTCACACACACAGTGTTGCACCCGAGTGAGTTGAAACGGCAGAAAAAGTCGTGCGCTGTTCTTTGCTCTCGCGCACACAGTTCAGTGGGACTGTAGCACGTGACCTTTGGACGTTGACCTTAAAAAGGTCAACCACCCGGCTGTTCTACAGTTCAGTATTGGACAGGGCCCACTGACACTCGGCTCAGGTCCTGGCCCAGTCCACCCTCCCCTCCGCCGCTTCCCCTCCTCTAACCTTCTTGCAACGTTCTTGCAGCCGACTACTGACTCATTTAGCCTTTCTTCATAACTCAGTACAGACTCTTTTTTTATGTGATTCTTAACATAAAATTCTTTATTCTTTTATTGATGGAATGGCTGTCTTTTTGTGGTTGTGTGTATTGTGTGTACTGTGAGTTATGGGATACATAGAATTTCCCTGAGTGGATAAATAAAGTATCAATCAATCAATTGATCAATCAATCAATCAATCAATCACCACCTATAAACACTTGGACTGCCTCCCTGTCTGTGTGATCATCCAGTAGAGGTTCCAGTCTGAGCTGTACCTGCTACAAACTCCTCGGCATCATGGTGTGTTGGTCTCACGTTAGCGTTAATCCAACCCATTGTCGCTTACACGCAGGACACAACTCACAACATCAACAGCCTGAGCCTTCTTTTTTCTGTGGGAGTGGAGCGCACGGGGGTTTTGTTTGTCGACGAGGGTGGGACAAAGAGAAATAGAAGACTTGTTGTTTTCTGTGTGCGTGTGTGTGTGTGTGTGTGCGTGTGTGTGTGTGTGTGAGAGAGAGAGAGAGAGAGAGAGAGCGTTTGTGTTTCCCCTCCTTGTGTGTTGGCGCGGCTCGGAGGAGAGTCGACATCAGATCGTCCGCTCTCGTCTTTCTCATGTTATCATCATCCATTATCCCTCCATCTTTCCTCCCCTCTTTTCAGACCTTTTGTCACCCCCCACCCCCTCCACCACTCACCCTGTCTGGCTCCGCCCCACTTCGCTCTTCCACTGTGCACTTCGTCACCGCCATACTTTATACAGACACCTATTTAGGACCTTTTTTTGTTTTCTAGCTCGAGCACACACACACACACACACACACACACACACACACACACACACACACACACACACACACACACACACACACACACACACACACACACACACACACACACACACCAACTCCAGGAAACAATGTACAAGAACGGGTGTGGGAGGTGTGCATAGAGGTACAGTTGCTTTTCAGAGATGTCAGAGACTTCCTATCACACACACACACCTACACACACATACACCACAAAGAGGATGTATGCTAGACAATGGGCCGATCCCAGGGGTGTTAAAGTGGAAGGGGCCCTTTCATACCTTTGCCTTCCACTCCTTAAACAATCTCCCCTGTGCAGTAGTGTGTGCGCTCCTTTCCTGCCTGCAGCTCCATAAAATATGTGCAAAAACAACAAGGCGCTAACGTGTATAAATGACCACAACACGACGCCATCAGTTTGATCCTGACAAAGGAAAAAAAAATTGAGTCAATTGGAAAGGTTAAAAAGAACGTTAACAATGAGAAGAATTTTGGGATTCATGTCGCAGCCATGGCGTTTTTCATTGGTTTTGGAGTGGGAACAAAAGGTTGTCTTTGACGTTGCCGTATTGAAAGAAAGAAAATGTCCAACTAGGAAGTCAGCAGCTCCAAAAACAAACCAAAGAGAGATGGCAAAAGTGAGAACAAATGAGTCCCACACTGGTGACTGAGGCCAACTAGCAGCCCAGACACGACTGTTGCTGCACAACATCCAACAGGTGCGCAGGTGGTCGCACCAATCAGGTCGCAGAGATCGAAGGCAGGTGCACTGGGTGAATGATTGGCTGGAAGGTGTAAAAAAAAAAAATTAGCAAAACGCAAAACCTAAAAGGTAAGTAAGTGGTAAAACACAGATATTTTGGGCGAGGTGTGAAGCAGTTTGAGTTTTATCCTATTGTACTTTCAATCTGCAAATGGCAAAATGACATCGGAAGAAGAAAAAAGTGGATTTTACACAAAAATTTGCCTTCATTTTGTGAAAACTGTGCGCCACATATTTTATGACAATATTTTGTGCGCAGTCTGTCCCTGTGTCTTTTCACTCCAGGCACTGAGACCTCATCCGGGTGAAAACAACAACAACAAACCACCCAAACACACAAATTCGTCTTTTGAACCTTCTGCCTGCGTTCAGCGGGGCAGGGACGGAGACGTGAGGATAAATAGAGAGCAAGAGAGACAGAGAGAGAGAGAGAGAGAGAGAGAGAGAGTGAGAGGAGTGGGGGTGGAGGAGGAGGAGGAGAAGGAGGGGAGGGGCTGGGGGAAGTGGGAGGAGGATGGGGGGGCAGGGCTGGTTCCAGGTGCTATTGTCCCATCTGTCAGCCGCTGGAGGCCGAGAACAGGAGGGGTATCACATGACTCCTGGACGCCACCCACCTTCTTATTCACACACTCACTTACTCTGACCCCCTCCCACCTACCCGCCCCCACCCACCTTAAACCATCTCGTCCTGTGTGTTTGGTCTTCAGGTGCCAAACCTCAGCAGCGGCAGGTGCAGTGAGGCAGCAAGAGCAGGTGGGAAGGCGACTAAAGGTGAATTAAATGAGGTGGGGGCGAGGAGGAGGGAGGGGAGTAAGGACAGCGAGAGGAGGGGTAAAGAGGTCACAGCCAGGTCGGCACAGCCCACACCTGTCCCACCTGGCGCCAGGGAGGGGCGGGGAAAGACACACCGGTCTCAAGCTGTTTCAATGACCCCTGGAATTGCGCAAAACCTAAATATCTCAATAAAAAACTGGTAATGGACACAGCTAAACTTCAAAAAACCTCTGACAGACAGACGGAAAGAAAGGTAGAGGACACCCCCCCGGACCCCACACACACACACACACACACACACACACACACACACACACACACACACACACACACACACACACACACACACACACACTCCTGGAGGGATGGCAGGAGGACAAAATACTGTTGTGTGAGAAACTTGTCAGCGATTGGACGTCGACGCAGCAGGACAGAGGCCTCGTTTAAAAAGTCACTTTAAGGGAACGACGCAATCAATGTTCACCGCTGTGAACTTCCTGTTTCACTTTCCAGTTTTGAGCGGAAAAAAATTCCCACGCGCTCCGCAGCAGCCTGGACTGTTCTCCTATGCTGCACCGCCAACTGCCGGCCAGGATATTCAGCCACACGCTCTTCCACCAACTCGGATACTCAGATGTGTCAGTTTGGTCAAAATGACTCATGACTGAAAAGAGAAAGTCAACTTCCACTTATCTTTCTACCCTCTCTACTTCCCTCCTTCCTTCCCTCGCTTTCCCCTTTGCGGACAGCTGAGCACCAAAGACGACTCACGCTGTCGACCGTCTGAATTCTGAATTCATGGTTTGTGGCGACATGGAACAAATCCCGGATTGTGGAGTCGTAAAAACTGGGCTTCTGCCGGCTTCCACGACATGACCGCACCATGAAATACTCGCAGTCGGCCGTCTGAGACGCCGGCCGGGACTCATTTTGGTTTAGTTTGTTCTCACTTTTGACATCTCTCTTTGGTTTGTTTTTGGAGCTGCTGACTTCCTAGTTGGACATTTTCTTTCTTTCAATACGGCAACGTCAAAGACAACCTTTTGTTCCCACTCCAAAACCAATGAAAAACGCCATGGCTGCGACATGAATCCCAAAATTCTTCTCATTGTTAACGTTCTTTTTAACCTTTCCAATTGACTCAATTTTTTTTTCCTTTGTCAGGATCAAACTGATGGCGTCGTGTTGTGGTCATTTTTTTTTAACGGCAATCCCCATCAGCTCATCGAGCAGTTCTTCTCTTCTCCCCCCCCTGCGCATTTTCTCCCTACTTCTCTCCTCCTTTCCACCTCTTTTTTGCTTCTTCCTCTGCCAGAGTCTGTTAAAATCTTTGTGGGAGTATTTTTCTCCCCCTCCTCCTCCTCCTGTAACGTCCAGGGAACGTCCAGGGAACATTTCGCTGCTTCCAACTGCCGGCCAGTAAAAACAGCCCTCGGCCTCGCTGGCTGTCATCTCTCGCTCTTGCTCGTCATCACTTTTAAACAGTACTGATTGTTCGACGCCCGGCGTTCCAAGAAAAGGCGCCATGATCTGCTGTCGAGTTTGGTGGAGGCAACTGGGTGTTGTTTTGTAAGAAAATGAGCTTAAATTTGGGAATTAGCAAAAAACGAAAGATGCACCAAACCAATCAATGGCTGTGGAGGTGAAGGAGCCTACGTCGAAAAACAGGATGTTTAACCTTCTGTTCACAGCCTCCTGCTAAAGCGGTACATTGTTGGACCTTCCCGTCACAGAGGGCTGAGTCAAAACCTGGGCTGCAGAGTCGCCACTAACCTGTCAAGAGGTATCGCCAGCCATCACAGTCACTACGTTTGTATGACAGTGGAGAAAACCAAATGATTGCCTTAGTTCGACTATGCCATTAAATGTCATAAGTACGTAGCGCTCACTTACAAGAGTGTATTCGCTGAGGTAGCTGTGGGCCGGAAATGAACACGCTGAAAAGACTGATATCGAGTTTTGAGCACAGCTGTGTATGTAAACGTAGTCAGTACCATCACAGAGGGCAGATTTCAGGTACTACACGATTCAGGAAGTCAAGCAAGCCACTTGACGGACACAGATTATCGGCACGTGACTTGCGCATCACGCGTCTCCCTTCAAACACATCACTCTCCGGACAGACAAAGGAGTCGATCGCCCTCCTTTGCAACCGCAACAATGCAAACAAGCAGCGCGGTAACACAAATGTTAAACCCTGAAGACACTGCGGCCTGGTGGGGCTGTGAGAGCATTAACGCCTCCTTATCTGCTCTGCCTTTTGTCATTTAAATCTATTTATTCCACTGCTCTATGTCCCGCACGCAGGGGACCAGCCGGTCGACTGGTCGGGCCTGCGGTCTGTTTGATGTGTGCGACGAGGGTCTGGATCCCACACGGTAGCTGGTAGGGGAAGGGCTGAGGGTGGGGGTCTTGCTGGAGCCCTCTGGTGGCACCTCTATCTTCTCGCACCTCTCAGCCTTTTGTCACTGTCTTTTGTCAGCGTGATGCGTCTGCGTGACTGACAGCTGGCAGAGCTAAGCAGCTCATCCCGAGCACTAAAATTCCCAATCGGGAAAAAGACACAAGTTGCTTTCTTCTCGCACATAATGCCTCTTGTTCAACGCTTCTTCAAAGTGACGCGTCATTGGCCGCCTTTTAACAGATTTGCGTCGCGACAGACAAAAGATGTGAGCCTCTTCATCACTGCCACACAACTGTTTGTTTGATCCGAGCTGACTTTTTCTGTCTTTCTGTCCCGTAATTCCACAGAATCCACTTCGACCAGAGATCTGTGTCTACGTCCAGCCAGTGAAGACTTGGGATAAAGTTAAAGGTCCAGTATTCAGAACGATTATTTTCTGGAGATACACCATGTCTCTATCCATGTCTCTATCAATTATCTTTAGTTATTTTCCCCGCTCGCAAACACGTCGTTCCTGGGAATCTGTCTCTTTTGGATGAGGAATTAAAGACCTGGGAATGGAGATGTTACGGGACCTTTAAGGACCTCCGTGTGACCCTGCGTCTTTCCCGTCCCCAAGCATGCCAAGTGAGAAGAAACATCTTGCGGACCTTTACAGTCTCCCATCATATCTCTCCCAAACGTCCTCTCCATCTCCTCACATTCCTCTTTGTTCTTCCACCTCCCCCCTGCTTTTTTCCCTTTTTCTTTTTTTGTGACAGCCGCTGCCAAAAACCTCAGTTTCCTTCCATCTGATCAAACATTGCAACACACCACGACACGTGTTTGGGATATAATGTCGCTCCACTTTTTTTTTTTTCTCCCCTCATCGTGATGTCGACACAGGTTTGGAAAGTCTACGCACGTTTCATCCTTGTGCTGTTTTCATTTCAGATTTCAGTCCAATCTGCATTAAAGGTGCTATCGTGACTCAGTTTCACATCTTTATTCTCCATCCTGGACTCCAGTAGTGCCGGGTCACACAGTTAACTTGCCCAGCAGCAACGTTTAGCCCTCTGTTTGCAGCCTCATGTGTTATCTTCCTGATGACACCGATGCTTTGGACCTTCCACATGTTTAGTAGGTCTCAGAGGGACAGGTAACAATGAGGAATAGATGCCCCTTGTGGCATCCGGATCAGAGTCTCTCTCACAGGAAACACAAAGCCGTGTTTTCAGCCATCTGATGGGCAGATAACGCGTCTGCAAGCTATTTGTTGACAGGGTGCAGCCCGGATTTAACCTTTGACCTTTTGCCGTGGGCCACCTATAACCTCTCCACCCGGTGGCTTTGTTATCCTCCCTCCTCTTTTCCTCTGTGCTGTGCCACTGGCAGACGACAAAACCCAGAGGTTTGACAAAACGGCTCGTTTAACTTTTTACATCCTCGTCTTCGGCATCCCACGAGTGTTCTGTCGAAGGCAAAACAACAACAAAAAAAAGAACTAAAGCACCGCAGCCTTTTTACGGAGCCCCCCTTTTTTATTCCCAGCCCGCCCTTGTTCTTTTCTTTCCTTTTTCTTTGTTTCTCTTCCAATTCTCTCGCTGGTAATCAATTTTTGCTGCTGCTGTCAGACAGTCTTCATCGCCAGGCTGCTCGACCCGTCCGGAGGGAGATTGATTTTTGCTCTGCACAAACGTCTTGTAACGGCATCAATTACCATAAAACGTTTCGGAGCGCTTCCCCACATGATTCACGGCAACCATGTGTTTGCACTGAGTGTGGGCAGGACACACACACACACACACACACACACACACACACACACACACACACACACACACACACACACACACACACACACACACACACACACACACACACACACACACACACACACGATCCAAAATTCCCTTTGCGTCTCACTTCCACGTGAAGCCCTTTTGTTTCCCTCTAATCCCCCATTGTGTTCAGTCAGTAGCCGAGACTTGAGAGGTTTTGTCGTCTGTTTAATTTGGGTTTAACAGGCTCTGAAAGACTCAAGTTAGTCTAGTTTGGTATTTGAAAGTGCAGAACTGAAAGGGTTTCCTTCCAAAGCCGCGGCGTCCGAGGCATCGGCTCGTATTTAGACGCCTTGAAGAAGAACTTTGACCTCCGCTGACAGTCGGTTCTGCCAGGTCCGGTTCAGCGGCGCTGAAACACGGCAGAAAACCTTGTTGCTCTTTTCCATTTCTACATTTCCAGGTACTTGTTTGTGAGTTAACAATTCAATTTTAACTAGACCAAATAACGTGCAACAGGCATTTACTAATTGGCACTGATGAGACTAACATGACCATGTAAGACCCATAAGTATATGCCAAGTATTTTGATTCATTGTTGCGGTTCTTTTTATAAAATCTTTTGGCTGTTCTCCATCTCTGCCGACATCATAGGATGTATTTTCTGCACAAAGGTGAATCAGCGTTGTTAGACTTGAACTGATTACCTATATACATACATACACACATACATATGCATACATACATACATACATATATATATATAGATGTGTGTATATATATATGTATATATATATATATATATATATATATATATATATATATATATATATATATATATACACATATGTATACACATCTTATAAAATTATAAACTTAATATATATGTTTAGGATATTTTTTGCATCTCAATGTTAGTTTGTTGCATAATCCTGGTCATAAATTCACTTCATTTCTACATCTACAGGAAATATATTGGCATCGTCGTTTAGCTAAGGTCTTCAGGAATCTAACTGTCCAACTTTTATCCAAGCGTGAACAAGGGTGTAGGCGTGGCCAGGGAATGAACGGACAGTCCGACTTGGGGGCGTTTCAAACAAGTTGAACTGTCTCACTTTCTGTATGTCGGATCCAAAAAGTTAGAGTGTATGCGACATAGAGCTTGATGAGGTGAACGCGTGGGTTTTTGTTGCACATCGATGCGACTTTCCTAGGGGGCGCTACGGCCATTAAAGTTTTTTTCTCATGTCTTGGGTTTTTGAAACCTGGGAAAGAAATGCCAGTGTAAGAAAGAGCCTCTGTACACCTTTAAAACTGAGAAGCTTTGTCCGACTCGTGTGTTGTGGACTTTATTTGATATTTGATCTTTGTTCATTCAGAACATGTGCATACATTCTAACTCTATGTATGGACGTCATCAGTTCAGAAGCAGCGGCCTTGTACAGTATGTGAGGTTTTCTTTTCGGTTTTGGTAGCTTCCCCAAACAGAGATGTGAGGATGTCGGCGCAGCTGCAGCTTGTTTATGTTTCACACATTCATTTTGTTGTGCCTCGTGTGGCTCATGCTGCATGACGTGCAACAGTTTATAAACTGACGCCGTGGTCGGTGCAAGATAAATGGAGTTAAGCAAGAAGCAGCGGCTGTGAAGCAGGCACGATGGCGCAACTCGGCCTCCAGTGGCTGTCGTAGTGTCTCTAGCGCAGCAGTAAAACAATGTAAGTCGTCAGCGCGACATGACAGCTGAGTGAAATATGCCCCATCTCACACGCTGCAAAAACACAGAGAAAATTACAGGGTGTTTTTATTTCTGACTGCAACCACAGCAGCATCGAATTAAAAAGAAGGTTGAAAAGTTCAACTCCAGTTTGTCAAGAGGGACTTAACTCCGCTCCCCTCCAGCTGATGAAGAGTCTCCCGAGTGTGTGTGCACGGTCGGTTTGGGATTATCTTGTATGGGGGTGTGTGCGTGTCTGAGTGAGAGCGAGGGAGAGAGAGAGTGAGAGAGAGAGGGAAAGATGGGAAACGGATGTTTGAGTGTGTCTGCTCATAAAAGAAAACAGAAACTTACTAATATGGCTCACTGTGTGTGTGTGTGTGTGTGTGCGCGCGCCCGTGTGTGTGTGTGTGTGTGTGTGTGTGTGTGTGTGTGTGTGTGTGTGTGTGTGCGTGCATGGGGAGAGTATTAGTTTTCCAATTACATTGGCAGAAAAATGATTAGGCTCCTAGTGAGAGACGACAGGAATCTAGGGGTCAGAGGTCACTCATTCATACTCCCCTCCCCTCCCCTCCCCTGCAAACACACACACACACACAAGTGCAAACATTCTTTTCGGCACTAAGGCAGCACAAAGTCCAACACTTGGTGCCACTCGCCGGATCGAACCCAAACCAACCTTGTCAAGTGAAAAGGGGGGGGGGGGGAGAACGCTGTTGCCTCGGCGACTGTATCCAACAGCCTCATCAGTAAGAGGTGTGGATTGGGAGGCGTCAACGAGCAGGTCAGCAGGTCGCCGTCCTGTTTGGGGTGCGGGATGATGGACGGGACTGTGGTCGAAGGGAGGAGTGATTTACCATAACACGTGTGATACGTTTAGAATAAACAGAAGAGCGATAAAGGAACATTCAAGGCCGACCGCAGAACATTAAAGGAATCTAGTGATAAAAGAAAAATGTGTGTTGCTTTGAGTTCGATAAAGCAGCAAAAAAATAAATAGATGTGTTTTCACTGACAGAAGAAGACAAATAAAGAGTGAGAACCCACCACTATCAGCCAGGTGACATCACAGCTTGTGTACCACAGACATGAGATCAAGAGGCACAATAGAAAACAGAGATTAACGCAAACATTGGCTCTAGTACACTCTCTGGCCACTTGATGCTACTGTATCTTGTCTGCTGGACCTTTAAACAGGAAGAACCAGACTGGCCTATCAGAGAGGGTTGTTTGTTTGTTGAGTCATTGCAGAATTTACAGTTTTGATTTGGCCACATAATTTAGTGTTTCGTCCTGAGGGGTTTTTATTTGATTTACTCATTATTTTAATTCATTTTTTTGGTTTCTGTGTTTATTCTTTCTCTTCTGTCTCCAATTTAGTTTCAATCTAATGTAATTTAGTCTTTATCCTGAATTTATCAGAGGCTTTTCTCCCTTCCATGAAAAAAGAATGAATTTTTTTTCTTGATTTTGAGTTGAATGTGACAAAGTCGTGCTTGGGGTTCACCCACTGTGACGGGTTTGTTCGGGTGCACTCTGTTTTCGCCGACGTCAGGTTGAGTGGCCATCGACACGCGTGGAAAAGAAACTGAAACCAAGTGGCTGTGGCCGAAACCGCCGTTGGGTTTTTTTTTGTGTTGGAACGCGCGTGCGCGCACACACACACACACACACACACACACACACACACACACACACACACACACACACACACACACACACACACACACACACACACACACACACACACGAGTGGAATGGAAATGGGAACACAAACAAAAGTGGGAGTTGACAGAGCAGCTGGGAGCACAACATCGTTCTGCTCACACAACCTGTCGATTCGTAACCCGGAAAAACATCTGCTCCCGTAAATCATGTTCGCAGCGCTGACGTCACACCCCCCCGCCCCCGCACCCCCGCAGGTGCTGCTGCTGCGGTGCAGCTGACATGCCGCTACAGTCGGCCGTGCTGCAGTTGTACAGTAAGCGGATGGCACCATGTGTCGCAGCGCCTTTAAAAGTGTAACAAATTTTACGAGCGCACGTGTTCCATCTGAACAGGTTTTTCATGCCGTGAATTAAACCTTTTTCCGGGTGTTGTGTTTAATTGGGAGTCGCAGTCTGTGAGTCACAGACCCTGTGGCCAAATACTGAGTCTCGTCTCTACAGGACCCGATGGTGTTTTGGTCTGTGGTGCTCGTACGCGATGTCAAGTCTGTTTGTGACATGGCTTTCATATAGGCTAGCCATAGTTAGCGTGAGCTAGCTTTTAATAATAAAAAAAACAAAAAAACAGGTACGTTGTACATTTGTTTTGGGTAGTGTTGTCCCAAGTGTTTCTCTCTGTTAGTTAAAAGTTTCCATTCTGAGTGTACATTTACATACATTCAGTACACTGTAATTAAAGTTTGTCTGTTTGACTCATTATATTAACATTATCCGAAAGCCTACAAATAATGGCTCTCTGAGCTACTTAAAAGTTTAATCCTCCTATTAAAACACTGTGATTTTGTTTTATTCAATTTTCATTTTCATTTTTAGTGTATTTATTTACAGCAGTTAATCTCAGTTAATCCCATTTAAAACACCAGTGACCGAATGAGGCAAGTGCGCGTGCGTCTTGCACGAGAGCCGGCAGCCCCTTTAAATCTCTGCGCAAACTTTTGGCTCGGTTTCCACAGTTGAGTCAGGGTGATGTAACCCGAGTGAAGTGAGAGGAGCTCTGCAGGAGACGTGCGAACACGTCTCGTCACACAACAGTGGTGAGGTCAGAATAAAGAAAATAAATTACAGATAACAATGGCAAACAGAGGCACGGGAATCAGCCACCTGTTTCGGTTTGGAACAGAAATCAACTCTGTGTACAGAGATTAATGGCACTCTGAAGCAGAAGTGAATGCAGCAGGCGGGCCGTGATTGGAAAGTAAGTCACAACAACGAGGCCTCGCTCATGCCGTTTAAAACTGTGAGTGATTTGAGGTTGAGTCTCATCAGCGAAGCATGGAGTACACCAAGCTTTTTTAAAACATGTATCATACAGCAGTCTTCTACCGCCTCGGTCAATGTTGTTCTCTTCTCTTTCACTGAGTTTGCACTTCAGACGTTTCTCTGGAACTTCCCCCTCAGTTCAGCCTGAGAGGGAAGTAGCGACCGTTATTGCCAGGCTGCAGCATGCAGTATTTGTGCATTTTTAGATGTCAAGCGGTTTCCCTCTTTCTCTTCATTACGCAGCTGTAATTCTCAGAATCGGCACGCCCCATCATAACCGAGGCAACCACATGTCACAATCAGTTTCTGCTTTTCACTACACTGCTGCTTGCTTCCTGTGTTTTCTGATGCGTGTTTACAGCACACACACCCCCGCCCCTAAATATACATATATATATATATATATATATATATACATATATATATTCACACCATGCAGCAGTCTCAGCGGAACTGCAGTGAGGCGTCGGTTGGAAGAACTGAAAAGTAAATACTTATAAAAACAGATTGAAACAGGTGTTTAAATGCAGGAAACAAGGCGTGTCGAGGCGAAACATCGTCATTTTCAGGATCTGATGTTGAGCAGCATTGTTCTGAGAGCGTCCAATGACGACGCCACTGACGTAATGTAGCCACAAGGCTACAAGAAACCTTTCAGGGACCTCAGACAAACCGGTTCCGGTTATCATGGTGTAAAATTAGAATCGGCGGATGGTGAAGTTGCAGACAGAATAAATAGAGAGAAGGGGAAAATGAAAGAAATTGCAAAATGCAAGGATGAGCTCAACAGTTGGCAGGCGGACGGCGGGGTGACGCCAGGGGGGTGGAGTCTGCCCCAGGCTCCAGGCTGCAATTGGCCGAGGGCCCCACGTTAACCTGGGAGCGGTGACAGACAGCCGAGAGGCTTTTATGGGCTCGTGTTTCACTTGTGCACACTGCAGGAGATGACAGTCAGCCTCTGGAGAGAAGCGCCACCTGCGGGACGCCAGTAGGCACTTTCTCAGCTCTTCCCTCCTCTGCCTCGCCCACGCCACTCAGTGACATTCAGCTGTCTTCGCCAACACCCGTTTCCCCACCGTCATCCTGAAACAGGGCTGACGAAGGGAGGAAGCCCCACAGTCTTGTTCTGACAGACGGAAAAGTCCGACATGCAAGCCACAGTGAATTTGAAACAGACAGGGCGGAGACACATGGACACACAGAGACACGAGGAGTGGCGCTAATCTAAACTAAGTTCTCAAAAAAGAAAATTGCAACAGTCATGTAGAAAAAAGGTCAGACGGTAGGAAAAGCTTAGAGTGACTTGCTGCACCACCGAAAAGTCTCCCTTCAGTCAGAATTCCTACCTGGAACTTGGTTAAAGGTGAGAAACAGGGAGGAAGCACTGAGTGAAATCGTGTGGCACTGTTTTCAGTGCCAACAACAAAGGACGAGCCAATCTTGTTTTTTCAGACTGAAACATCTTCACAATTTCATATACAGTATGTATATATATACATATATATATGTGGACACATATATGTATATACAACCTTGACAGTCTCACTTTCTGCGTCTACATTGCAGTTCAAAAGGCTGCTTTAGCTTTGCTGACACACGTCTACTATCTGAACGCTTGACAGTATGCAAACGTGTGTGTGCGAATCAGGAAACAGGCTAATTTGTTATTCAGATTGATCGAATTGCCAGCGTTGCGTGGGTGGGGGGAGGGAGTTGAATCGCGGTTCTCTCTGGCTGTTTGATCAGCCAGAGAGAACCGCGGCCTCAAGGCGGCCGAGTGAGCAAATAGGATGAAAGCAGCGAAGGGGTGGGGCTTGCGGGGGAGGAGGGTTGCATGGAGGAGTGGAGTGAAAGGGGGAGTGGAAAGAGAAAGAAAGTGATGGAGGTAGAGAAAGGTGAGAGGAGCTCAGACTCATCTGGGGTTCCCATGGATGGTAGAATGAGCCGCTTGTGCTCACATGGATGGACGTGTGTGTGTGTGTGTGTGTGTGTCATTAGAGCCCCCCCGCTCCATCGACCTCCCTCCCAGAGCGCTGAGACCAAAGAGGTCTCACCCATTATCCCCCCGAAACATGACACACCACCAGGGGGGAGAGAGCAGAAAAGAGGGAGGTGAAGGGGGGGAGAACTTTCCATGATCGTCCCCCCACCTCCTCCCCCTCCCCCTCACCCCCCACCTCCTCCCCTTCCCCATTACACTGACTGCTTGACTCTGTGTGTGTCCGTGTGTGTGTGTATTTGTAATAGAGAACTAGCGCTGTATTAAAAGTCAGTGTGTGTGTGTACTCCCCAGTGTATATTCCCGCGCTGGGAGGTGAGGCGCTGCCCATTTGCAGGGCTGTGCCAGGTGTTTGCCTTGGACACACTTCTGAAGGCCTGACACACATTTTAAAGAGTCCAGGGGAAACGCTGAAACTCTTCGGCGGTGTTGGGAGTGCGTATGCGTGCGCGTGTGAGTGAGTATGTGTGTGTCGGAGCAAACGGGTGAAGACGGACAAGTGGCATGTGTGTTTCAGTTTTATAAAATATGAAAAACTGGATGGTGAAGCTGCAATTTTCAAGTCTGCAGTCGAAGAAGAAGTTGCATTATTATTTACAATTCTGTTGCGTTGTGCTTAAAGTTTCCCACGGGCCTGCTGCAGCAGCAGCAGCAGACATACGGCCGGTGCCAGCACTTCAACTCACGGCACATTGAGCTGAAAAAATATGCACATGACACCTAATCTGATTCCTGCACATTTCATTCTCCACTTATTGCTCCTAACTCAATTGACTTCACTGCTTGTTGTTCTAAATGAATATGGCATTTTAACGTGTCCACTCCCATGTGAGAAAAATAAACTGTAGGGTTTTTCTTCTGTGCCTTCTTCTTCTCCTCATTCAAATTTTGACACGTGTATATGGCATGGGTTCACAAACTTGATATACAAAGTTCCAAATTTGATGCTCCAATAAGGTCACATGTGAAAAAGGGGCACTCTTAAACTTTATGACCTTTGCAACGGCAACTTTCGGAAAGCGAAGGGTAATGTGCACTGAGCAGTCTTACAACTTCAAATTTGACCTCGTAAAACCAAGACGACTGGGGGTGAAAATTGTAGGTGATCTGAGGCTTCATCCAAACAAATCAGCACTTTGCTTTGCTCCTCAAGGTGCAGCGACACCTATAATGAGGGTGCAGAATGTAGGGTGCAGCGTCACCCTACATTCTGCACCTTCATTACAAATGAGCCACGGGCCAAACTTTTGAAATAATAAAACCCACTCAAGAAGCGAGTGGCCAACTTGAGTTTGAGTTTTAGTTTTACTTTAATGTAAGAAAAGCACAATATAATATCAAGTGGGTTTTTTGATTGTTTGTTTGTTTGTTTGTTTGTTTGTTTTCAGCTCACACTCACAGCTTCCATTCAAACCAACTCAAATTTCAATAATGATCAAACACAGGGTTCACATACCTCTAAACTAAGCCGGTAACAACAACAAAAAATGCTCAGTACCTCTTATGTCGTTTCATCCACCGAAGCTAACAGCTAGCGGCTGTCTGTCCAGGAGGTGGCAGTAGCAGGAGAGCACACTCCCGGAGGTTGAGTGAATAATATCCCACGTTGCCACAGGAACTCTGGGGCTCCCGGATGGCTCAGAGCTTCTGTTTAGTCCTTCGCTTGCAGGTCGCAAAAAAACGTCCAGGCGAAGCTGGTGTGTCTAGCTGGGTCAGCTAACAGCAGCTAACGGCGCTTATTACGCTCGTTTCGCTAATTGAGCGGCCACCCAAGTTACTGTCCACTCAACGTCGGGCAGACGTTTTAGTTCGTAACATCAACAACAACATCGACGATCCCACAATGACGTGTCGTCTTGCCGATTACTTTGTTGTCAACCCCAGACATTAGTCCCAAAGCACAACGTTCCTCACCAACTTCAATTTCCTGTTCACCTGTCGTCGTCGTCTTCTTCTTCTTCTTCTTCTTCTTCTTCTTCTTCTTCATTTTAACCCCAACACTAGTGTTTCTCTAGAAAGGTATAATTCTAACATAAATATACTTTTTCAGTAAATGAAAAGAAATAAAACACACATGCAATTTTAACATTTTCAACATTCATCGTATTTTAACCCATGACTTAAGGTTGTACCATACCATGGAAAACACATATTTTGCACCTTTTCTCCAAGTCCTATTCATTCCTATATTTATCACACAACTTATACTCTGTTTATGCAAATTTTTACCTGGGCTGAAGGAGCACACGAGTCTATGTGCTGAGAAGGCTGGAGCAATCCAGACGGCTGAGCCCACAGAGTGGTATAAAACAAGTGGCAAGTTAACTGCGGTTTCATAAAACTACATTTCGGGAAAATAAAACTTATTTAAAAGCAACTTGACTTGTTGCAACATCAACTAATTGTGCAGGCAAGAAACATTCCAGGTGCCAGGTTCGCTGCTGGATTGTCCATGGTGGAGGAGACCACATGAAATGCATCAAATTAAAGATAATGAGAGGTCTCTTTGATTTGTTTTACTTGTGCTCCCCCCACCAAAAAAAATAAACTACAACTGCCTGAAAATCAGCCCTGATCCAACCGCTGTGGTGCTGGTGGGCAGGTCTCCTTGAAGTTGAGTGTGTCTGGGCAGAGTAGGATGAGGCGTCTGTGGAGACACCCAGCTCCTCTCCTCTTTCAGTGGGCTTCATCAAGTTTCCCAAAGGCTGCCGAAGGCCAAGCCAGCACGGAGCCAAAAAAAGCAGCAGAAACATAAAGACGGCGAGGTGTTGAGTGGTTGCAGGGGTTCGGAGCAGCAGGGGGGCG
>NW_027466170.1:2287500-2335000 GCF_046127955.1 Nelusetta ayraudi
AAAAGATTGTTCCTATGCCTTTAGATGCTTTATTTTATTTTATTTTATTTTATTTTATTTTTTTAAATAAAGCTGCAGTTGCTCCAAATACAAAGTCAGACCCAGAAACAGCAGCTTAACTCCTTCATGTTTTCCCCCTTTTTCTGTGCCACAATCCCCCTCACTATGAATCGGCGCCTTGTGCTCCAGATTCCTACAAGACTAATCTAGCTGACTTTCATAACTATTATAATCTGATTATAAATCCCCGCTGGTATTGGCTATGCGGCGGGGCAGAGGTCACAGGGGCCTGGGAGCGGTGACCGGGCAGTGGCTGAGACCAGTCGTCTCCAGGTTGGAAGGAGAGCTCACTGCTCCGTGGTGTCCCTGGGAAGAAACCACAACGGGGCCGCGAGCTCAGATTGTCCGTCACGACCGCAATGTGTTTGGACTCCGAAATGTGTCTGTGATTACAATAATCCTTTCAGGATCGTGTTGCATCGAGAGAAACTCTGCTGCTGCTGCTGCTGCTGCTGCTGCTGCTGCTGCTAAAGAGAGCAGGGAGGCACTGCAGTAGCTGCATTTCAGCTACTGGAATTGGAGTGTGTTTCACAACTCTTCAGTGTTAAAAGTGAAGGGAAAAAAATGTATTCAGGTTACTGCAGAATGGCTTCGGCGAGTCTCAAACAGATAAACAGCGCGGTGCATCGCCAGTGTCGTCCCTCAGAACAGAAAGAAGGCTTTGGACGGTTCGTCCAATCACTTGCAACTTTCAAAACAACTTGTTACGGCCTCTTGGCCAGATGGATGCAAAAAAAATTCTAATCCAAGATGTCCGGGAAGCAATCCATCTGATGCATCGGTTTATGATTTTCAGCAGAGTGAGTGTCTGGCCAGACTGTGCTAGTCGCTCATGTTCAGTTAATACACTTCCCGACTTTCGTAGCGTCGAGTTTAAAGTGACGTTTTGCTGTTTAACTAGGATTGTTTGGGATAGGCTAAGGAGAGAGAGGAGGTTGCGGGGAGGGGGGGGTGGGGGTGGGTGGGGGGGTGGGGGTGGGGGTCTGAATTCTATAGCGGGGATGGGAGCAGGGAGGCAGCAAGGGAAGACGGGACCGGTATGAAAAGAGGAGAAAAGGGTGGCAGAAGGAGGAGTGAAGGAGCGGCGGGCAGAAAGGAGGAGGAATAATTACTGGAGGGAGGAGAGGAAACAGCAGAGAAGGAAGCAGACGGAGAGTGGAGGGGAAGGAGGTGGAGGGGGGGGGCACAATGAGGGAGTGAAAGGATGCAGGGGTAAGTGGGAGAGGGGGATGAAGGGGTGGAGGAGGAGGGCACAGATCTCAGGGAGGGGAGGGGCTGCATTCCTGAAGTGCAACCGGGCCGGTGCTGCACCGCTGCCCAGTGTAAACACAGGCAGAGTGACGGGCCGTCGGGGGAAGGGCGGGGCTTGTGAAGATGTGCATCAGCGATATGATCGTCGTCCTTCATCACATGACATGTTTTGAGTGTGTGTGTCTGTTAGTGATGGGAATTGCGCCTCTTTTGAGAGGACCGGTTCCTTTGGCTCGGCTCACTAAAAAATAGCCGGTTCTTTTGGCTCCCAAGCGGCTCCTTAGATTCTTTTTTGCTTCTTATAATATTTTACTACCAAATAATGTGCTAAAATAAATGGCTAATGTTCAACCATCCATGCATCCATTTTCAATACCCACTTATTCCTGAGCTGAGGATCACGGGGGTCTTTGGAGCTTCGCCCAGCTGTCATAGGCCGAAGGCAGGGTGACACCCTGCACAAGTCGCCAGTTCATTGCAGGGCCACGATAGAGACAAACAAAGACAAACAACCAGTCGCACTCAAATACACACCTACGGACAATTCATAGTTTCCAATTCACCTCACATGCAAGTGTCTGGACTGTGGGAGGAAGCCGGAGAACCTGGAGAGAACCCACGCAGACACAGGGAGAACATGGCCCTGATATCAAAATAGTAAATGTGTATTACACACTCAACACAAGTCAAAGAACACATCAATGAAACATCACAAGATTTAAAAAAAAAAAAAAAAAAAAGTATAAATATAAAATTGCAAAACAAACAAAAAGTAGCATTCAGCTAAAAATGTTCAGTTCACATATGTGTATGAGAATGTGTGTGTGTGTTTTATATATCACGGTATTATCCCATTTCTAATATTTATTAATATAATTTGTATGCTGTTTATTTTTACATTTCTCTATTGCACAAAATCTTGTGCAAAACACGTTGTACATCGCCTGGATGTGGTTCAACCTGGTTCGGCTCACGAAAAAAATAAAAGGAGAAGCCGGCTGTCTCCATTCGCTTGAAAAACCCGGACCGGTTCATTCGCGAACAACCCATCACATGTGCGTGTGGGCGCAGGGGAGGGGAGTTTCCCTCCAAGAAGAACTACAGGGTGAGTAAAGTTGTCTGTGGAGGTTGACTTGTCACTTCAACTGGACGACCAAAGGAAGACATTCATTAGAAGAAAAAACAATAAACAAATCAGACTAGCAGTAACACAGTCAAGGAGAAGCTAGAGGAACCGCATTCACACACACACACACACACACACACACACACACACACACACACACACACACACACACACACACACACACACACACACACACACACACGCCTCTGCTTCAAAGCCTCTGCGACTCCGTGGTGCTACTGCTTCACCTACTGGTAGAAAAACTTCACTGCAACAAAAAATAAATGAAATAATGAATAAATAAATGAATGAATAAATAAATAAAGCTGTAAATCAGTTTGGACCTTTATTTACTTGTCCCACAAACGACTGAAGTAAAACCTTTTACATTCAAGGCAAAACAAAGATATCAGTATGTTTTCCTGTTTTGTCTTGAGTTTTTGTGTTTTTTCATTTCTTCCATGGGAATCTCACACCATCAGTTTTGGCTGAGCAGTACCGGTTGTGTTGTACAGTCAGTGAATAGCAATAATAATAATAATCTATTAATACAATAGAGCAGTGTCACAGTCTTGACAAGTCAAGAAATGTCCAGGCACGATAAAATAACTTAACATAGAGCTTATTATTCACCTTGAAATTACTTTTTTTTTTTTAAATCTTTTAAGACTACACACACAGAAACTGTACCATAATTTAAAAACAATAATTTCATAGTTTCTTTAACTTGTCACACTGAAAGAGAGAGCTAGAGAGAGAGAGAGAGAGAGCAGACAAATATAAGGAGAGAGAGAGAGAGATATAAGATTACAGTAAAAAGACATGACACCTTTCAAGTATGTTGGCACAACTTCAAACTACTTTGGTTTTTGGGAAATACCTTGAGATTTGCTCTCATGGGAAGAGCTGCACAATTCAGGTAACAAAGATTCAGTTTCGTTTTTTTTCTTCCAATCTTCCCCTCGTTGTTGCTCACTTTGATCTCAGCAGAACAGTGCAATTTGTAACAGGACCTTCTCTCTATCACTGTGCAAGTCTCTCCTCGCCCTGCGCTCATCGCTGAATTGCAGTTCCAGCATGTGTGCATTTGATCGCAACATTTCATCGCAACATTATTTCATTTAAAAAAATAAATAAACATGAAATGTCCACTTCAATATTTTGAAATCACAGAAGCTCTTTCGTGAGCTTGGCTCTTGATGGCATCCTCAACATCTTCAGCGTGGAGCGATGTCTACCTGATGTCCCCTCCACCCCCGAAGTCTGAGAACATCCAGCCAGTTGCAGCAGTGGCATTCACTCAGGTTCAAGGATTTACAGTAACTTTTTCACCACTTCCAGATGGATCTTGACCATTTGCTGCCTTGTACTTTACTGCTGCAAATTATAGAATGTAGAGATGAGGGAATGTAAATCGAATAAAAAACATTGATTATACTATATGGATGGAAAAGCTCTGAATAAACAGGAGCAGCATTTTCTTTTTTACCGGCATTTTCCACTCCACTGTCACTCCCACTTCCTGCAGGAGAACAAATCAACAGAGGAGTGACATAATTCCATCTGCATGCAGCTCAGTGTGTCAAACAAGTTTTAACTAGAATGTCTTCTGGATAATGTAATTACCTCTTCTACGTCGAACCAGTACCACCGGTGCCACTGCCACAACCGCCACAGCTAATACCACCAGTAGAGGTATTAACCAAAGATGTGTCTTCGAAGCTTCAGCGCTTTGACCTTTAGATGACAAGAAAGACAGATCAGAGTTATTAACTAGGTCAGTTGGGCTGTGGAAATTAGTCTGATCTGTTTGTTTATCTCTTCATCTCAAAGTCATTAAACTGTAGTTCACCCATCGTGTTGACAGAGACACTGGAGACTGTTTGCTAATCCACATAATGTGCACTGGGCTTTCAGGAAGGGATGTCAAGCAGGCGTAGAGGCCAGCTCACCTTGAAATAGCGACATACAAAGCACACCACAGCCACTGTTCACATCATCTGGAGTCGCTGCCTGGAGTCACCTGATTGTAACTCTGCAGGCTCACATTCTCCCATGTTGATTCATAAACTGGAAACTCAACCTGTGGCTTTTTGACCTTTGGCCTCTTCCCTATGGGAGCAACTTCATGTCCTTCTTCTGTTTTCTCCTTCTGCTGCTGCTGCTTCATCTGCTGGTAGTCCTCATAGTACTGCTTCACCTCCTGGATTGTCTGAGGCAGGTTTTTCATTCACAGGTACAACCAGATAGAACCAGACTACAAATAAAGGTTCATTCCATTCCATTCCAGATGGTTGGTTTTAGAGGGAGGATGTCCTGCAAATCAGGTCGGTCCTGGGCTCTGTCAGTCAACCAGTCCTGGTTGGTGCACCTAAGCTCCTCTGCCAGTCTGGACCTCACCTTCTTCTTCTTCTTCTTCTCCTGCTTCTTTCTGCTCAGCAGCTCGTCCAACTGCTTCTCCAAGTAAATGGATCAGATGTCACTGTCAGTGCTATGCAGGCCCTCCAATACTGTTTTTCTTGCACTGAATGGTCTCTCTTTAAACATCTGGATCTTCAGGCGTCTACAGAAACTGTTCTTTTCTATATTTAAAGCCTGCATTCACAACTTAACTGTAAATAAACACATCCGGGTCTTCCCCAATCAAAAGCTTTGGATGACTTTGTAGCAACAGGAAGTAGGCTAAATGTTTTTGGACTGGAGAAGGACACTGGAGAACCCAGAGACAACCTCCACAGACACAGGGACATGCAAACGTCACACAGGAAAGCCCCAGGCCCGGGAATCGATCCCATGACCTTCTTGCAGTAAGGTGACAGCGAAAAACCACTGCATCATCATGTCACCTCCAAACGCCATCCAGCTGCAGGAAAAGGTGCAGATGTCGCATTTCTGTGCCAATGGGCAGAAACTGGGCCTGGCAGTCGTTTCTTCAAATCCATTTGCTTTTTTTGCATCTTCTTTTGAAAGGGTAGCTTCCTGCTTTTCCCACGACTGAGAAGGAGGCTGAATGGTTTTGGTATTACTTCAGGATCAAGGTTGGTGAGGTTAACGTGCATGTTTTCAGTTCACACTGTCACCGTGTTGTCATAGCCGTTTCTCCCCCCACAGAGACAGACCGGTCGCCTACTGGTCACCTTGGGATTTCCTACCAGTCTCCTTCAGAAATATGGGAATATCCCATTAAAAATATCTCTAAATGTCACAACAAAAGTTGCTGCTGTAACCATGGTAACACCAAGCACTGGGAGAGACCATGAAACCTGGTGGACTGACAGGATCGGAAAATCCCCCCAAAATGTCCTGCTAATATTTGTTAAAGACAGACAATCTAAGCTTGTCCACCGCTGGGTTTCCCCACTGACAAAAAGGGAAGTCAAGGTGGTGAGGAGCCAACTTGGTACTCACAGACGATGACCTTGTCCGAAGTCAAGCCGTTCACCATGCAGCTGACAGAGACCTCGCCCCGGGAGCAGCTGACGGTGGCTGTGGTGGAGAGCGAGAACTGGCCACGCAGGTCTGACGTCGCGTTTGTTGGGTTGTCATCCAACACACTGTCCTCAGACACGCTCCATTGAAGCTTAGACTGCGGATAGCCGCCGTGTGACTCGCACGTCACAGTGTGATTGCAGTCAGAACAGCTGGTGCTTGTGACACTGGGTTTGCTGTAGTTCGCTGGAAGAAAAAGGAAAAGAGTTCAGGGATCGAATTCTCAGCACTTCCTTGAAAACTGAGCCAAGCATTGCTTGAGTTTGCAGGGACCGTTGATTCTGACACAGCTCTGACATAAGAGGCAAACTTCCCGTTTCTCACCTATGAGTTCAACCTCAGACTGTCGTCACTTAATGTGTGCGGTCAGAACACTTAGTCACGTGTGAATGAGAAAACGAAAAATCAAAATTGTTCCCTCCATTTTTTTTGGCGCCCTGTGATCATGTAAAATTTCACTCAACATTTGTTTTTTTTTACATTGTTAGAAAAGGCTAAAATGTTTTGGAGGCAAGCACAAAAATCCAATTACCCTGAATAAAAAGTGAAATGTGGCTTTCTGGGAAAGTAGTTATGGTAACTTGTCCACAAGGGAGGCTTTTCAATAGCCAGGACTGGTGGAGACATCTTAATAAATCAATAACAATTTAATGTTGTTGGTCTTGTGAGTTTGATAAGATAACTGAATGACATTAAATTCTGGGAAAAAAAACAAAAAAAAAGGTGGACACATTGAAATATTTTTTTCAGTACATGTAGCCAAATAATCTTGACAAACGCACTCAATCTCTATTAACTGGCCTCGATTGATCGATTGAGCTAGCATCATTTCATCTTTGCCCTCTTGGCTCTGGACAAAAAGCCCATCACAGTTTGAAAGGTGTTTCCCTCTTACCAGTGACTTCAATGTCAACAAATATTTCTTCTTGGCTTTTTTCTCCTGGTTGCTGGTCTATGTAGTCAGTTGTGCAGGTGTAACGACCATTGTGATCCACTCTCAAGTCGGACATGTGCACTGTTGTCTGCTTCTCAGGATCCAGGGAAGTGTTGGGATAAGGTTTATCTATGACCTTCCCAATATAAAAACCATTCACAAATTTGAGCTCATCCACTACGTTCTCTTTTTGAAAATAAAAAAATTGGATTGTCTTATTTGCTGTGCTTGGGCAGTTGATGCTGATGTTTCCACCAACTTCTCCCTTGACCACCATTGAAGCAGCAGCAGCAGCAGCAGCAGCAGCAGCAAGTTCTGCAAATGTAAGCAAAAAAGTAGTTGTTGGAGACAGACTGATGTTTCTGTCACTGACAAGCATGAACAAGGGTAAAACAGAATATACATAAGACATTTATTATCTTTAACCTGTTTAGCTGAGCGTTGACCAATTGGGGGCTGTGTGTGGGCGCGAAACAGAGAACGAGCTCGAAGGAGGAAAACACCGTTTTCGCTTTTGACTATTCTGGTTTTTGATGCCTGTTACTCTGCAGCCGTACGTGCGCGTCTCACATGCAAGAAAGAGGGCCAAAGTTTGACGTGATCAAACCGACCATTCAGCTTTGGCTCAAATGGCAGTCTTAACGACGGCTCCGTCGCCGTGTCCTTCGAAAACCTGCTGTGACCTTTGTGTTCTGCGTTAAAGTGAAGCGAGAACATCCCTCCAGTCCTGCGTCATCAGGGATCTCCGCTCAGAAATGCTAGACTTTCGCTTCTTCTTTTTGGCCCCACAAAAGCAAGAGCGTCACTTTGTGACGGCTCATAATTGTCATAATAAAAACGGTTTACATTTCTATCGCACATTTCTCTGCACTCAAAACACTACATTCGGAGCTCTGTGTTTGAAACAGCTTGACCTCCAGTAACCCCTCGTCGCTACAGCCCACCATGACCTCCTGACACAGACCCAGCGGTATTCCCGGAAACTGATAACATTTTACAGCCTCTACCATTGTCTTGGACGATCTGTGTGTTGCGATTCTGCTGGTTTGTGGCTGAGACATTTGAAAATGTAAAACCATCATATATATTTTTTTCCTGGGGCGGGGAGATCCAACACAAGAGATGTTTTCCATGTTTTGCCCCATGCTCGTCCTGCTTGGACTGCCCCTGTTGTCGCGGCAGACTGATCTAAATGGGTGCTGATTCCCCTTTGATTTAGAGCTTTGAGGGAGCAGTTACCCGGGAAGATGAGGAGACAGATCGAAGTCAGGAACAGAGCTGGCATCACGCATTTGGTAAACATCGTGTGTCCTGGGAGAAGAAGAGGAGGAAGAAAATTGAAGTACGTGTTATTGAAGTAATCTAAATTTATTTTACTATTTAAGTAAATAATTAAGTGAAAATAAATATGTTGACAAAACTGACATTGACAACCACCAGGAAAAGAAGATCAGAAGGAGTTTCCCCACTGCTGTGTAGTTTCAATTACTCAGTCATAACACACACACACACACACACACACACACACACACACACACACACACACACACACACACACACACACACACACACAAACACACAAACAAGTGCGGGTTCGCCACCTTTACAACTCAAGTTGTGTTTTTTTTTATTGTTTGTTTTTCAGCTCTGGAAGTCAAATATGTGACACATATGTGTCACAAACGGAAAGTGCGTTATGAATAAAAATCTATTAATATCATTATCATTATTATTATTACTACTTTACAACTCATCGCAGCAATCGCTTTTTTTCTCGACAACAAAACCATAAAGCAACCTCTGAGTCTCGCTGTCACACAACTGAGCGCCACAAGAGCGGCACCACATTTCTTTCATTTTACAGATGAAACGTCGCCAATTTTTTTTTGGGGTGGAGGTGTGGGGTGAAAAAACGAAAGAGTGAAAGAGTGTGCGCAGCCACAGACACACAAAGACACACACACACACAAGCACCTAAACACACACACGCTCACAAATAATTTCACAACCAGAGGAAACGACACAAATAGATCTTACGCCGCAGCACTTCCAGCTTGGAGATAAAATCCTGGCAGGTCACAAAAAGTCGAGTCGCCGGTATCTCAACAATCATCGACTAACAAACCTGCGGGCGCCTGCGGCTGATCGATGTACGTTTCCTATCTTTCAGTTTACACACAGCAGAACGTGAGCTGAAGGAGCTGAACGGCGACAGTCTGAAAAAGAGGGTGTTTTTAGAACACGCTTGCCTACCGTACTGAGCCTGTGAGGGAAGTCTTGAAAATGAAACTTTGCCTCCTGTTCCTGGCCTCTCAGCCGGCATGTGGGAGGGTCAATCCCGCCCACACCTACGTCATGAAAGAAAAACTTGTCAACTTATGAACAACAATGACACTACTGCTACTACTACTACTACTGCTACCACTACTACTACTAATAGTAGTATAATATTCTAAACTGCACTTACACTTTCAAAAACTTTTTTCTTGTTTTGTTATAGCCGATTACACACACGAAATGGAATGCAGTCCTAACCTCAGCGCAGCGCCAGACAGCAGTTGCACAAACACTTTTTTTTTTTTTTTTTTTTTTTTAAAAAAAAGGGAGAACAACTCAATTCTAAAGTGTGAGAAACAACATGTTGTTGATATTTGCTTTATCTTTTCAACTACCTGTCTGCCACCTGCATGTGCACAGAGAGAGCTCGGTGAGGGCCACTGGTGTCCCTGGTGGTCCAGTGGTGAGGATTCGGCGCTCTCACCGCCGCGGCCCGGTTTAGATTCCCGGTCAGCGAAGACATCTTTTCAAGGACCTGTATCCTGTATGAAGTCCAAGACTGTCAGCCTTACGTGTTGACTTGATGACTCATACAGCAGGACTCTACACTGTTTACTGCAACAAAGACTCCAACTGAGGAAGCTGCCTCAATTACAAGAAAAGCTCCCGGTGGACTAGACTGTCCTAGCGTGGTCCCTTTGGCAGTTCTTCCGCTCTGCATTTCCAACTCACTGTGATACTGAACAGGAAGCATTCAGAATTATAAACCAAACAAGAGTGACAACAAATGGTTGTTATGGTCACTTCAGCGAGGACCTGCGAGGGGTTGTGGGTGGAGGTGCTGTGTGGGGGTGTCAGGTTTCCCGCTCTTTAATAAGGGAATAAAAACTACAAACCGGCCATACAAGGTGAAGTTCAGTTAGGGCTTTCACAGTCTCAAAGAGAGGGAGGAAGTGTCATCAACCTGTCAACGCGTCCAACCTAAGGCCTTCAACAAGTTTCTAAATAACAAATTTGCAGCACTGGCCAATATAAACTGTGCGTGTACTAATCTGGGAAGACAATGGACAGAAACTGGAGAACTGTGTTTGTAAGACTTGGCATAGGAGGCAATCTCAGCTGTACAACTAGTGCACTGATGCATGTCAGTGTCGGTACCAGGTTCAACGAAGGCTTGTTTAATTTTCTTGTCTGATCTCCGTTCTATGACAAAGACTGATCATTTTAGTTGCTCATGTTAAATTAATGGAAAATGTGTCCCGTAAGTTCATATGAGTTGGACTTCCTTGGAAGCATGACACTTAAATAAGGAACAAATCAATCAAATCATTCAACCCTATCTCAAATCTCTTTTCCTTTGATTATTTTTAGCATCTGGTGTCGTCAGCTGCAGGACGGACAGAGTTCCACGTAGCTATGGAACGTTAACAAACTCTGATGAAACGAAAATAAAAACAGAGTATGGTCGGATACAATAACGAGGAAAGATTGCTTCCGCCCTCGCTGTCAACTGTGCCAGGCTGACACACACACACACACACACACACACACACACACACACACACACACACACACACACACACACACACACACACACACACACACACGTTCCCAACCCTGTTGCCGCCAAGAGCTCAGAGGGAAGCTGAGTAATTTGCCTTCCACCTCATCCATTTGTTGATGACAAATTTCTGGTGGGTTTAATCGCTTCTCAGCGTTAAGAATGTCGTGTGGCGTGTACACGTGCCCTGACAATCGGCAGAACGAACCACAACCGGTCGGGCGACCCAGAGTTCAGTGCTTTTATGTTGCAAACTAGATGTCCCCTCATCTGGTGCAGTCGCTAAGCGATTGTACAGTCATCACTACAAACAGACAGCCATGAGAACCGTGCATTTCCTCGCCAGCTTAATCTGTTTCTATCCATTCACCCATCCTCTATGACCGCCTACTCCTGGGTCACAGGGTCTCCTGGAGCCTATTCCTGCTTTCACTGGGCAAAGGCAAGCTCACACTGTTCACCACAGGGCCACACCAGTTTTGTCAGCCAGCTGTGATGTGTAGATGAAGCACTCCTCGTTGACGCTGACTTGATTATATAAGAGTAATTTTGTTCTAAAAGAAGTCAAGTATCGATCAGGCACCCAGGTCTGCCCCAGGGAGGTCCTCGAAAAGTTGGCTGAAAGCAACCTATTCACAGACATGATTAACTGCGTCTCCATCCTGTTTTCATATAGAATGGCCTAAGATGTACGGTACAAGATGCTTCAGACACCACAACAAGCAATGACAAACAAGCATTCGCATTCACACAAACCTCACACGCATGTTTCTGGACTGTGGGAGGAAGCCAGAGAACCAAGAGAAGAACCCGCGCAGTTACAGGGAGAACATGCAAACTCCACAAAGAAAACATCCCAGGCTCAGGAACCAAACCTGCGACTTTCTTGCAGTAAGGAGACAGCGCTAACCACTGCATCATCACTATCACCCTGTATTCTTCTCAAGAATCATCAAATTCTTGTGAGGCCTCCGAAATGTTTGGGGTTTTCAGCCATTTGGGGCCAGAATTTGATGTGACTGCCTCCCCCCCCCCGGCTCAAAGTCTTTTTGTCTTGTCAAATAAGTCCAACGCTACAGACGTTTGGTCCCCTAAGGCCAACCAGAGAGTAGGTGATTACTCATCGGTGCCACTGAGACAGAAAGCTTTTTGTTCAGTGTGTGAGGCAATAAAGAGTTTGTTTTTATTCCAGATTGAAAGATATTAGTCAGACTTTAAAAATAATAGAAGACCACACCCAAACTTCTTGTCTTGTACAGTGGCCAAGCCAGTTTAGGGCCTGAGGTCAAGATTTGTGATCATCTTTGATTAATTTGAACTCATAACTTGATGAGACTTGACTTTTTTGATGTCTCTTTAAGGCAGTCCAAACACTATGTTAGAAACTATAGCTATGCACAAATTAGCTTACATTGTTGATAACGTAACATTATCGTAACACAGTGAAGAGGCCAGTCACGCCACAACATATATAAGTTTTGTTAATAAAACAAAATGAAGAGGAGGGGAAAAAAACAGCCACACACAAAAAAAAGATGTGTGTCAGGCAGGCGTGAAATTCTCACTGTAATTGGGCCGAAGCTGGAGGCTCATTGTGGTTAGCACTTGTGTAAGCATGTGTGTCCGACGCTTGCACGGCAGTTTCGTGAATTATGTGTGTGCGTGTGCGTGTGCGTGCGCGCGTGCGAATGTGTACTCAACTCTTCACCACATTCTGTATTAACCAGCGTCGTGACGCTGTAGCGTCCTTGGTAATTTCCTCCTGGAATATACTCACCGCAAATGCCAAAGGTCAATTCCACATTTTCAATTCCCTTTTTCTGAAGGCCAACTCAAAATAAAGTTCCTGCTGACGCCGCTCGTCCGGTCGACAAAGATGTTTTGTTGCGCTACAACGGCTTTTTTTTTTTTTTTTTTTTTTTTTTTATTTGCGGCCGTGATCTGTTTAAAATGTTGATACAAGACAGTCGGGTAGTTCCGGGGTCAATTGCTTCAAGGTCTTCGATCGTTTTTCTCGGTGGAACTAATAGCCCAACGTCTGTCCGCCTGCGGTGAATAATTCAAAAAAAAAAAAAAAAAAAAAAAAGGGGGAAATCAAGACATTTGTCAACTTCCTGTTCGGGGAAGTCATGTTGATGACCCTGTTTGGCTGCGTTCTTTTTTTCTTTTTTTTTTAACCACTAGATGGCAGAATTTACTCATGAAAAGACTCGTGTCCGGCAACTGAGTCCAGTTCTCTCCAGTGACGAAAGAACGTCCAGGGTGCAAACTCAATCAAGCTCACACGCTTACATTGGTTTTGACCATGGGTGTTTACAACAGATTTTATTTGTGTGTTGTTGTTGTTTTTTAAACAAAAATGTTCAACCTTAAGCATCCAATCGAACCTGTTTTTCCTGTCATCAGACCCCCCCCCCCCCCCCCCCCCCACACACACACACACACACACACTCAGGCCGGTGGAGAAACTGTAATAAATCATAATCAGCATCACTCTCGCTCTTTCATGATGAAGATAAGGCAGGCATGTGCTGGCATGTTCTGAAATCTCCCCCTCAACGGATTTATTTTTATTTGCCCTGTGTAAACATCATTTACTTGCATCTGTTCTCCTAACACAGGGCAGGAAGTGCACACATGCACGTATCAAAGTCCAGCGCATCTTATAGGCCGCCGTCACGTCTCCGATGCTGCAACAGCCTGTGGCGCTGTTGCATGGACCTCTAACCGCGCAGGTGTGTGTGTGTGTGTGTGTGTGTGTGTGTGGCCACTATCAAAATTGATTGATCCGCCTTTCCGTGACCTTGGCGGAGAAAAGCTGGTGAAGATAAAGTGTGAGGTGGCTGAGCGATGCCAACAAGGGCAGAAGGATTTACAGCCTGATCCTCCTCCAGAGGGCCGCAGCCGACAAGCGATGTCGTGAACTTGATCTTGGGAAACAAGAAGCGGGTTAGTAAGTTAAGAGGCAGAGTCAGACAAGTGGAGGAATCGGACTAAATGCACTGTGACTGCCAGTGCAGACAAATAAGTCTTGTTGTCCGCCCCCAAGAGGGAGAAACGCTGAAATTGCTTCTGTTTGGTTTAATCTGATTGGCACGCCATTAATTGGTGTGACTCAGTGCTCCATTTATACCAGGGACACATAATACGCATTTAAGAATCACTGGTGTTGGCTGCATATCAGGGCAAACCGATATTTGAAATGGTGCTCAGGAAATTTCTGTGTGTTCACCAATTCAGGAACTGAATAGATGTACTTTATTGATTCCAAATTGGGAAACTACGCTGTTGTCGCAGAGCAGGTGTGGATGACTGAAGTCAAGCTGCGAGGAGTGGGGACCTGGAGACCTAAAAAAAAAGAGATTTCAAAAAGAAAATGACAGGACACACACAAGCTGAACCATCACAGGGTTTCCATTCCAATATTAAATGGATTGAATATCCATTTAATATGGATAGCCACACCCCTGAATATTTGTCAGGGGCGTTTCACATTCCAGGCACCGCAAGGAGAGGTGACAGTTACGGGAAGAAAAAACATTGATTTTCATAATTATGAATCTTTGTGAATCGTGGGAAAGTGGGAAAAGTCTTTGAAAGGCGAAAAGTCTGCATAGCCAGAAAAGCAATTTTAGAGGTTGCACTGGCAGTGAGGATGTAACAAATTTTTACTTGCTATACGCTCGTCTTTGCAAGTGTGGCACACTTCACAAATTCATTCCTGGACCTCAGCAGGTCCACATTCACAACATCTCCTGACTGGTTTGAAGGGAGGAGCCCCAGCAGGATGGACGTATTGTGTGTTTCCTTTTTCGGTCACTTTTCAAAGGGCTAATTAGTCTTGTTTAACAATGACTGCCGCTGAGAAGAAGGAGAAGTGAGTGGGGTTGGATGGGGGGGAGGGAATCAATAGTGCGTCTAAATGTCAGGCAGAACTTTAATGTCACACAGCCAAAATGTCACGATCATCCACAATGGCTGTGGCTTCGCAGGTTGTCCGACAGAGAGCGAGTCAAAAAAAAAGAAGGGAAAATTAACGTACCAAGCAAACATCCCTGCGGCACTCCACAACGTCACAGCTGATCTGACACTCATTATTTACCTATTATTCATTTTGAATAAGGTGAATGTCTGAGCAATTTGAAGCGTTATTTTACAATCTTTCAGGGCAGATTAACATGAAATTCCAAATTTCTACTTCAGCATCAACAGCTGGATGAGACAACCATTAAAAAGAATTCTGTCCTCTTCCTCCGCCTCCTCCACCTCTCTCCTCCTCTCATCTCCTCCACTCGCTCCTCGTCCCTAATCCCTGGCTGCTCTTTTGCCACTCTTTCACTCGTCAGCCACTCTTTTCCCCTCCCTGCCATCCTCTCCTTCCCTTTGCTTTCTATCGAGCGCCGCTCAAGGCAATAATTTGTCTTCCTGTGCCTGAACACTGATTGGGTCCTTGGGGAACACACAGGTAGAGTGACAAGGCGGAGGGGGACAGGCTGACTGGGATTGTGTGTGTGTGTGTGTGTGTGTGTGTGTGTGTGTGTGTATGAGAGAGTGTGTCTTTCTTTTTTTCCCAATACTTGCACTGGAGTTTCATGAATTATTTATGGACGCTACAGTGCGATGGATTGGTTGTGGACTTCCAGACCAAATCCCCCTTTGACAGGTACACGACTCTGATCGACACCTGAGATATTTAAGAGATCTGTGTGCATGAGTGTGCGTGCGTGTGTGCACGTGTGTATGTGTGTCTCTCTGTCTTTGGAAGCTTGTTACTTTGCTGAATGAGTGCAAATTTATTCAAACAACCTTTACAGACCGGACAGCTTGTTTAAGCCCAAAGAGGCTCTCGAGTGCACAAGTGTGAAATCAGCTTGGACACTTTAAAAGGTCAACAACCTGCAACATTTTATTAATTTATAACACTCCTAAGGGGGGAAAAAACTCACTACTTAATTTATGCTCTGATGAAAAGTTTTTTTTTTCTTGAAGTTCTTGAATGTTGCTATTTGTCCCTTCAATTCAGGAGCTACATGTTGTGCAAAATGATCTTCTAAATCACAGAATTGATAATAAAGAAATACATAAGACAGTAAGATCTTGTCGGTGTTGGTTTGTTTCAAAGAAAAGCTGTGTTGTGGATTTCAGGGGTTTTTTGTATTTCTAAGAATTTGACCACCCTCCCGCCTCCGTCGGCAACCTGTGGTTGCACAGTGTGCAGAAGCTGCAAACAATGCTCAGTTTACAAAAACAACCTGTGACTCAACATCCGGCATGATGATGTTAATGGTTTCAATTTGCATGTCAGACAGGATTTGTTGCATTTTATGCATTCAATTGTGTCATATTTGTTTCATTGTAAAGCCCTTTGTAAACTCTCTGCGTAAGAGGCTTTATAAATAAAGATTTTCCCCCTTGTTCTTGCTCCACATCTAATAAATGTGCGCTCAGCGGGGAGGAAGTATGCAATCTTATTGCATCATTTTATGGCCGGCCACCGTCACGGCATTGAATTACGTTCCATCTTTCTGTCTTGTAAAGACCATTTTGACAAATAGAGACCTTGGTGAAGGCGCTGCTCATCCCGCGGACATCTTTCATCGTCACCTTTTGACAAATATATAAAATGTGGACGGATGAGCAGCGCCGTCGGGGCTCAGGTGGCCTCTTTCATCTGTCCTGGGTTTTTTCATCCCTTTATTAGCTCTCTGGGGGTTCAGAGGTCATTGCACGTACAGCTGGAAATCAAGTGTGAGAGACTGATTGAGTGAGTTTCACACTACAGTGCTGCTCACACACAGGTTCAGTCTGAAACTTATATAATCAGATTTAATGTTAAGGCCTTGAATGAAAAAGAACTGAATCCAACCTGTTTCCAGTTCACAAAGAAGTCATTTTAAATCAGTTTGATTGCAGGATGATGCGATGATGCAATGAGCGGGACGACCTGTGGAGTAGCGTCAGCGCGCACGCCGAGTGTTGGTAGACACTTGGAGAGAGATTAGAGTCAACGCTGTGATGAATGCGGGTCCTTGAACCTGCAATGTGCTGCACTGGAGCATGCAATGCGAGCGCAAACCTGGAAACCTCATCAGCCTTCTTCTGCGTTGGTGTCTTTGAGGACTGGAGCATTCATCCTAAATACAAAACAGGCTGTCAGACAGCTGATTTTGTCCATGGCAGGCTTCCTTAGAAAAATGGTCGTGTAAGATGGCGGCTAACTGCCATCCCTTATTGCTCTACGTATATTCTTATATAATTCATTCTAAAGGTAGGGAAAACTAATTTCCTTATATTTCACTGTGAGTGTACACTTTTATTTATGTATTTACGGACAGTATGTTAAGCTTTTACCAATATAAAAATCATAAATTATAAAGAAAACCAAATTTTACAAACTGGACTATTTAGAATTTGATTTATAATACACATTTACCGTCACAAGGTTTATCTTTATGACCAAATACTTCATAATTTCAAAGAGGAGACACTGAAAATGATGGTGATTTGTTGATTAGCTGCCTGTGAAATTTATTTGGTGATTTATTTCTCACCCCTGGTGGGTCGTTGTATCAGCTCCGGAATAGCCGCCGGCAGCTGGAGACCCTGAATGCCTCCTGGGTCGTAGGCCTGACAGAGTGAAGTATGCAGTGTGTTTTGGATCTGGAAGGCTGCTGTGGAGTCGAGAACTGATGGCCGGGATCAGTGAATCCCAGTGCCACACATCGGCCCACCTGTGAGCCTATGTGGGTCATTAGAGGGGAAACACAACAACAACAACAACAACAACAACAACACGCACACAAAACTAAATATACACTCCAGTGTGAGTTATTGCCTCTATTTATATCTCCAGAGGATTGAGAGATGAAGAGAGGAGGAGGAGGAGGAGGGTGAGCGGTGGTTAGAGAAATGCAGGGAAATGGGGCAAGAGATGGAGGAGGAGGGATCCTGAGGAGGCTATGGGTGGGTGGGTGGTGAAGGTAGAGGGTGGAGCGGGGGGCGGGCTGGGGGGGGGGGGGTCGGGGGGGGCGAGCCGATGGGAAATTGAGCTGGTCAGAGCGAGACGTCCGGGACGACCGCAGGACAGCTGGAGTACTGCGCAACCAAGTGACATCCTCTGTTGCCATGACAACAGCCTCCACCTGAGTCGACAGTCTGTCCCGCACTCGCTGGCCTGCACAGACAGGACACACACACATACACACACACAAACACACATACACCTCGGCACATCAGCATCCAGGCCTCTCAGTACTCAGTCTTTCCTTTTTAAAGCTCATACTTGAAGCAAAATGTTCTTTTTTTTTAAATCTGAAAATCTGCAATAATTTACTTGCAGGTGTAAATCTCAGATGATCAAGTTTAAACTCTGCAGGGCAGTAAATCCTTATTATCATATCTGATTCCTTAAACATTAGTGTTTTGCCGCAGCACTGTGTGATGCTTTATCACACCAGGAGGCCCGATAATCAAACGCACCAGCAGGAGCAGGAGAACCAAAACTCGCGGGGCTCTCCGACCAACCGGGCCTCGTTTTTCTGCAGATGTGCGGAAAAAGAAAAGAGCTTGCGGAAGCAGAAATAACTCGTTGAACCAACAGAGACGGCTTTTAATGGCACACAGCGCACAACACACTCAGCACGGGGTGAACACGGACACAGAGCGGGTCCAGTACTGCAACCGTCCACTGGAGGGATGAGCCCCGAGAAGCCACGCAATGCACCAGAAGTGTTTCTCACAGCTACACTGAGGTAAGAGGCCACACGCCATCCAAACACACGATCCTTGACATTAAGGATGCTGCCTTGTGAGTTTTCACCTTCTTCCGGAGGATAATAAACCTTCTGAGGGCAGCAAACTGCAGCCAATGGATGTTTTATTTTGGGGTTTTTCCAAACTCTGTTCCCTTTTTCAGGCGCAGGGTGGAAATTTTCCACCCAGCTGACTGACGGATAACAGTGACAGGGTAAACAAAGAAGAAGAAGAAGAACTGGAGGAGGAGGAAGGAAACAATCTGTCGGGCGAGAAATGATAAACACGCTGCTATTACACACCAATACTGCCTTTGCGCTGCGTTGTATTTTGTGATACTGGATCCCGACGATTTCCTGTTATTTTCTGTGTCAGATGGACCTCAATACAATTTAGCCAACAGTGCAAGATAAATCTCTCTCTCTCTCTCTCGCTATCTCTCTCTCTCTCACACACATACACACAGCTCGACGCTTCTGAATTGGAAACAAATAGAACATCAAGAAAGTAATTTATTTCACTTTCTCATGTGCCGCTACTTTCCAGCGTGATGGATTGTTTCGACTTTCCCAGCGTGCTGTGGGTAAAAACTGAGAAAGGGGCAAAAATGACTTGAAAATATCAACAACCGGACCGTCCAAGTAGATCCAGATTCAGACTTGAATTCTCAGTCAGTTTGACTTCACCTGGGCCAGGAAACAATTCTTTTCCCCCAACGTGTTTACAATGTAATTAACAAAGAGACAGCAAGTGCTAAACTAGAAAAACACAGTTCCCTTAAAGGTGTTTTTTCAGAAGTGTGAGACACCATAATATAATAGAAAGATAAAAGAAATATACTACAAATGTAGTTTTTTTTTTTAAGCTTAAATAAATACTGTTGTGTTTAAAGTATTTCTATTTCATTCCAGCAGCCCAGAATCCAGTGGGTCGGCTCACTGCTGGTTAAAGAAATACAAGGAAATTAAGGAAACAGGGATTAAGGTTAAAATGGTTTGCACTATGTTTTCTTACCATTAGATGGTGCTAAATATAAACAAACTGGGCTTTTAAATCTTTAGAACGCCTACAGAATCCCTCTTATGTGTATCAGAGTGAGTGTTGTTACAGGCTTATTACAGAGTCTGCGAACGATCCGTCCCTAGTTTTTATTATTTCTTTAAATCCATCGTACTTGTTGACTCATGATCATAAACTAGCTTCTTTTATTCACTTTTCTGTGCACACACTGATGACTAGATGGGAAAAATACTCAATTCCCAGATTGGTAATTAAAAGGATTAGCAAACAAAGTGTGAAGGAGGTCTTGTTGTGGAGTCGCTGAGCTCCTGCAGGCCTCAAAACCTGAAAGACATTTTGTGTGAATATTATTCATCCAAACAATTTGTTGAACACTTGACTCATGTTGCCGGTGCCGGTAAGACACCAATGCACAGAAGGATCTGGATTCTTTCTGCTCGACGTCCCACACAAGTTCCATCAAAATAGTGGCTTTGTGCTGCAGGTGCGAAACGAATCCTCGCTTGTAATCAGGACTGCGAGTGTGCGTGTTTGTGTGTGTGAGTGTGTGAACGTCCGAGGTGACTCATCCACAACAGGCCTTTGGAGCGCTTTCAGGTAGGCCTCCACGCTCGCACGCTCTCCAGCGGGCGCCCACACACACAGACTAAACGGCGGCTTCGATCGGCCGAAGGTGGTGACGCAGCCGCCAGTTCTCATTCATGTCCCGCTCCCATCGCCGCTCCTCGCTGCTCCTCGCTGCTCCTCCTCGCATCGATTCCGTTTTACTGCGTGCTTAATTCACAGCCGGGCTACGCCTTCCTACCTTCCCTGCGCCTTCTCCTTCCTCGTTCCGGCGCCTGTTTATCGACCTTGCAGCACCAGGACTGATTCAGCTCAGGGACCCTGAGTACTAAAAAAAAAGGAAGAAGAAAGAAAAAAGAAAAAAAGATGAGTCTCCTAGAAAACCCGGCCACAGCCAGGGTGAGAATTAGACCCCGTCGCAGCATCTACACTTGCGCCACCTGTGACCCTCAGCTGCATTTTCACGCTGTCAGACTCTCACCTTGTCCAAGGCTGTCACCCAGAATTCCCCAGTGTTCATCCAGAGCCGTGACATTCTGAGTAGGTGGCTGATGGGACATCTGGAGCAGGGTGGAAAACCTTTTTTTTTTTTGAGAGTCTCTCGAATGAGAAACAGTTCTCAGTCTAAGTATGCAGATAATACCTCGAATAATGTGAATTTCATTAATACCACAATTTATCTGAGACACAACCTGCTTTACCAGCAGCAACCCTGACGGTGAAGTGGATGAAAAAAAAAACACTCGATTGTGCAACGTCACAGCCATTAATAAAAGGCCTCAGCCGCTCTGGCCTGGCAGCCTCAGCTAAATAAGCCAAAGCTCATTTTCTTCTCGGTTGGGCAGCAGCATGAATGTGTGTGGAATTCTTCAGCTATCACACAGGAAATAATTCACAAGAAGCTGCGCACGTCTGTGCACATCTTGCAATAGCTGGTTATGACTTGAGGTGAGCCAAAGGTCAAAGAAAAATTAAAACACTGTCATCTTCTCTGGAGATGTTTTGGGGCTGCTTATAGTGCAAATGAATGAGGGGAAAACGCAGTCCTGCTTCTGAAAACGTGCGTGTCTTAATGTTGCTCAACTCTTAATGAACTCTTGCAAACAGGAAGGACCCTGATGTTGGAAAAAATGGGGGTATCTTCATTGGAGTTTATGATCGTGACTGAATGTGAGAAACAAGAGCGGAGAGTCTGGAGCCGCCGTCCCATCACGTGCAGCTCATTTGCTCTTTATCCCGAACGACTGAGGAGTCTTGTGACTACAGTGCCTCACATTAGTTCCTCCCTCTGTCTGCCTGTCTGCCTGCCTGCCTGCCTGTCTGCCGCTCTCCATCTTTTTCACGGTTACATACACGGGGGAATCCTGTCTGAAGTCAAGACAAACCAAACGATCCCTCGACAGCCTGTTGCCTAAGAGACCGGCAGGAAAGTGAGATAAATCTCAGAAGTCTTCTGATCATCGCGGCCTGCGTGTGTGTGTGTTTCAGTGAGTGGGAGTACAGAGACGAGGGTCGGCCCTCTCCGGCGCGGCACCTCGGAGAAAAATAATTCCCGCGTAACACACAACCTCCGTTCTGTCTCCTCTGCCCTCCGTTTTCCTCTCACAATTAGTCACAATGGAGGGCAAAATCAGAGCCGGTTATTATTAATTAGTGAGAGGTGGCGGCGCATTCCTTTTCGCCAAAACGTTCTTGCCCTCGACTCTGAAACAGCGCCGACGCCACGGGGACTCTGCCGAACGAATTGTTTGTGTGTTCAAAGGAGGCACAGGCGTCAGTCAGCGGCTGGATTTAGAGATAATTAGAGAGTCTGAGGTTCCAATTGAAAAAGGTTTGGATCGAAATCTTATCTGTATTATGTGGGAACTGCAAAAAGAAAAGAGACAAGACTGGCTGTTGTGATTTAGCATTGATTGCTCCTCTGAAAGATCTGATGCAAAACTCACCCGAGCAGACTTTCCAAACACTGCTGTGAGAGCAGAGAGGAGGAGAGTCGGTCTCTTACCGTTGTTGTTGGTAAAGACGGTGCAGCTCTGCCGTGCGGTAGTCACATGGCGGGTCAGCGGCGGGTCAGCAAGCATGAGAAAAGGCTGTAATGCTGTAATGTGAGGAAATTCTATGTGAAATTGGATTTTCTCCATCTAATATCAGGTCTTTGCGTAACACACATACTGCAGGGAAGAAATGCAAAACTAAAATAGTTTTAACCCAAGTTTTCGACAAGTTGAATAGCCATTTGTTTTTGGGGTTTTTTCAACAATCGAGCTTTGCTAGACCAACCAAACACCTAAAGCCTTCAGATGATTCCTCTGATGGTCTCTGATTGGACCTTCTGTCAGACCCATGTGTTCAAATATAAATAACTTAATCAGGTAACATCAAATGAGAATCAGCGCAAGTGTGATATGATCCCTCCAACTCAAGCCAACCTCAGCCATAATTATCAGTATTACAGAATGACCTCGAGAGTCGTTTTTCTTTAACATTTCCACAAACGTACATAGATTTAGTTGAAAAATATCAATATATTTAAATCTGTTCATTAAAAAAAAAAAAAGTATTGCCATCACTTACACAAATACCTCTGCAGCTGGACTGAGTGGCGCTTGGTGATTAGAAATTAAAACAAAAACAAAAAAAACAGCCCGATTAAAATTCATTGCTGTAGCAAGAACACAGCATTTCACATAAATTATCTCATGTGGTTCAACTGAGGCTGCTAGAGTGAAACAATTAGCAGTCAATTAACCCAAATTAACCCCATGAAACAAAGATTTTCCAGTGTTCCACTAAAGAAAAGAGACTTTCTGAGATGTTTCCCAGAATTCCTTCCCCGATTCATGGCTACAGCAGCCAAAGGAAAATATCCTTTCATAGGGTGAAGGCAGGGTGGCACCCTGGGCAACTAGGCAGTTCATCGCAGAGCCACATAGACAAACAAAGACAAACAACCATTCTCACTCACCTACGGTCAATAGGAGTTTCCAATTCACCTCACATGCATGTTTTTGGACTGTGGGAAGAAGCCAGGAACATGGGGAGAACCCACGCAGACACCGGGAGAACATGCAAGCTCCACACAGAAAGGTCCCAGGCCCGGAATCCAACCCGCAACCTTCTTGCTGTGAGGCGCTAGCCACTGTGCCACCGTGTCGACCCCCAAAGGCAAATATTTGATATTACGATGTGTCTTTTTTTCCCCAAGAAAAAATTCCTGCTTGATGGCTATCTGGCCAATGCCAGCTGTTTGCCTAATGTCAGCTTATGAGATGTTGTGATCCTCAGCATGACGTTGCCCTTCATCTCCAGCATGAACACACTGTGCCTCAACCAACCAGGTGGGGGAAAAAGAAAATCACATTTTGGTAAATAAAGCTATAGTTTATTCATATTTGTGTACACGTATAGATGTCTTCTTGTGTATATAATTTATCCAGTAATTACAAATAGTACAAATATTTCACAGTGGAATATAAATTTGTTGTAATAAACATGACATTTTAAAGATATAAATGTGCTTCTTGGTACTTTTTTTTTTTTTTCTTTTTACTGCATAACCAAAGAGGCGCAAAAAGTCACATGGGTCAGCAGGAGAGGAGAAGAAACGGTGAAACAGAACGACCGAGAGGGGCGGAGACCTCACCGGAGCGTCAGCTCGGAGGAATGCTGCCTTTTTTCTTGGGCATGCTCACACACCTTTGTGTGTGTGAGCATGTGTTCATTAGCGGCGTCGCCATGGCGAGGAGAGTGGTGGCGTGGCGGTAGGGAGTCGCCCACGGGGTGGCCTCGCCTTTGACGAGCCGCACGCAGCTGCATCCATCTCGCTTTCTCTCTCGTTGTCTCTTTCAGTCCGGTTCATTTCATTAGCCAGATGCTTCTCTGTCACCATCATACCCCGACACACACACACACACACACACACACACTAACACACACACACACACCATCCAGGCTGGAAAGGTGCTGGCACCCCTGCACACGTCTTCAAAAAAAACACACACGGCCAAATTCGTTTTTTCTCCCCTTCATCCTGCTGCTCACGGACAAACTCGTCTTTGTGTCCCCGACGCCACACAGAAGGACGTCCAGCTGTCAGCACGTCGTTACTGGGACCTGAAGCAGGACGAGCAGGTCCCGCTTTTGTCCTTCTCCAGCTGGGGGGAGACGGTGTCGGGCACCTCTGATTGGAGCATGTCCTTCTCGCTGGCAATGATGTGCTTCACCAGGCAGTTTGCCGCCTCGTCAATGTTGATGTTTTCCTGAGAGGGAAGTTGGAAAGAAAAGACAGACCACAGCAATGAGTCTGAGCTGGTGACCAGGCGGCTTTCTGTGGGTGAGCTTGCATGTTCTCCCCGAGCCTGGTCGGGTTCTGTCCAGGTGCTCTTGGACATCGAGCTAATTGGCACCTCGAATGAATTGATGGATGGATGGATTCACGGATGGGTGGATGGATGGATGGGTGGATGGATATGTTTCAGCCAGAGAAGTGAAAAATAAAAACTTTAACATATGCAGACGATGCACTTACATACACGTGAAAGTCAAAATGTTGGAAATTTGCTCCTAAAGCTAATAACAAATATAACACAAGTGCATTTAGCATTTTTGCAAACACAAGCTATTGCAGTTGTAGTTTTATTGGGATGCACATTTCCTAGAAGTAGACTCTAGAATTATTGAGCCCTAATCCTAATGAAAGAATTTGGCTAATTTTCCTTCATTTTAATTTTTCATCTGAATAAATCCTGTCATCTTCATAAAAACATTGACGAGCGTGCAACTCATTTCCTCCTAAACCACAAATTCGAGTCTCACTCAACCTCATTTTGAGCAAATCTGCTACAATTTCATCCTGTTCTCGTCGTTCCAGTCAAAAATCTTTCTGTGAAACAGGATTTCAGAAGAACAAAACGCTGGGGGACTTGAAGAATCTTTGAGCTGTGAGGAGAAAATTGCTCTGGGTGTTGGCTTCGCACCGGGAGTTGAACGCAGCGGGAAAGAAACAGCAGACATACACTTGATGAGTGTTGCCAAACGCAGCAGAGAAAATAGAAATGGAACTGTAGTATAAACTCTGTATCAAAGGAGCAAATGACTTGTTGCCCTCTGATACAGAGTTACAGGCACTCAACACACTGGGATTGATTGCAGCAGAAGTGACGCTGAGGTTAAAAATACCCAAAGTCTTACAGTTGTAATAAATAAATAAATAAATAAATAAAAACACACTACACACTTGTCCGTGGTCTTGTGAACTAAGACCAAACACATGGCTTAACAGAGTCCCCGGCACTGGCTGACACGACAGGCTCTACCTCGTATCGTTGGCCGGTTTTGAAAACTCACATGACTGCTTGCATTGGCTCACGTTGAGCCTTTTCAATCCCTTGTTTGTCACCGCGTTCTCCGCATTACTTCACAGTTTTGTTTTTTTTCTCCTGCATTTTCCTCAGCAAACCCTCCCGACAATGACCTGCTTTTGCCTTGTATTTTGGGAGCACGTCAACAAACGATCGGGTTAGGGAAAGATATTACTCATGATACTCTGGAAATGTATACTATACATACTATGGAATACCACTGGGAACTCTTACTACGTCAACACTCTTTCCAAAAAGCATCTTCAGTTCAACAAACCGATCCCTTTCCTCATCTGTTACAATTTGCCCCGACTGTTTCACCTGCATTCTAACTTTGATGCAAGTACACACAGACTTGGGTGCGTGCTCACGTGCACGCCCCCAGTCTATTTTCTCCCATGTGCCAGGCAGGTGTGAGATTCCAGGTCCACATTAGTCACTGTAGTCAGGCTCGAAGCTGCCGGCTTACTGTGGTTAGCGCTTGTGTAAGCGTGTGTGTGTGCGTGTGTGTGTGTGTGTGTGTGTGGGCGGGGGAATCCTCTGCTCTTTTCAACTCACTCCGACTTCAACCGTTTTCTCCCTCCATTATAGGGAACAAAAACTGTCTCAACACAGTTTCTGGTTTCAAGACGACTATACGTCTGATTATTGGTTTGTCCACTTTTCCCCCCCAGTTCGACCCACATTTGGTTTTCAAATGAGCACCGAGTACATCAGAGAATGCAGGCCAAAGCTCGATGTGGAGAGGATCTTTGAGGCCAGCTGTATTTTTCAAAACCAGACTTTTGAACGTCTGGTCGGCCCTTGTTGCCTGTCTGCACCAGCCACAGCTTGGCAACGCTGGAGTCATCACTTCCTGACCCCGGCCCGTCCTCGGTCCTTGCAGGCCCCTGTGGTCTCCACAGCCGAGCTGCTCTCGAGTCAGCTGCGTCCAAAGGTCGCGAGCGGGACGGGAAGGTCGCGCCTGCTGACACCAGGAAGCTCAGAGCTCCTGTTTGAGGCTAATTCATATTCACAAGCACCTTCCTGCAGTCCCTACTCTGTGTGTATGCGTGTGTGGCCCTCTCACCTTCGCCGAGGTCTCGTACCAGCCTACGAAGCCGTGCTCCTGGCAGAACTGCTCCATCTTTATGCCGTTGTTGGTCAGCACGTCTCGGCCCTGGTCGCACTTGTTGGCCAGCAGGACGGTGGCGATGTGCTGCCCGTTGGCCAGCGTCAGCTTGGAGTCCAGGTCCTCCTTCCACTTGGTGACGGCCTCGAAGGAAGCGGGCCTGGTGACGTCAAACACGATGAAGGCGCCCATGGCCTCGCGGTAATAGACCCGGGTCATGTTGCCGAACCTCTCCTGGCCTGCAGACGCATTGAGAAACACAGAAGGAGTTGACAATGACGAGGTGGAAAATAGACACCAAAAAAAAATCATTGGAATCAGCCATCCATGGGTGACCTTAGTTGAGCTCTTGAAAGATTGATTGATTGGTCGGACAAACTCCTTTCTGTCATATTCAAAGTGGACTTGTTGGGCTTCTGTACTGGCAGTTGTGCTACTTCCCAAATGCAGAGCTTCCAAACAAAATCAGGATGTCATTTCAATTAGATGTCAGTCAGGAGTAAAGCATAAGAAAAATCCCTCAGCTCTGTTTCAGGTTCTTTTGTTGTTGTTGTTTTTTTTACGTCAATATGTTGTCCACTTTGGCAAAAAGTGCCTCTCTTACAGCATCCACGCTAGTCCTGTTAGCAACGGCTATGCTAGCACAGATTTCTGCCTGTGCGCTCTGTCTTCTTGTGTGGTTTCTAAAGGCACTTTGCAGCAGAGCCGTCTTCCCGCTTTTGGGCACAATTAAAATGAAAACAGATTCCTGTGAAAAGGCTTCAGACCCGAGTGGATTTTACAAGGCAGACGTCAGACTTAAAATCTCGGTGATCCAGCCCAGTCGCAGAGTCAATCGATCAGTCAAACACACACACAAACACACTTGAGGTTACACGCCTGTTACTACGCTTTTAGAAAAGCCTCAGAAGAACATGAGCTGCAGACACGGAGGTGAGACTTGTCCTCAGCCGTGTGTGAGTGTGAGTCTGTGAACTTGAATTCCTGAGGGTAAAAAAAAAAAAAAAAAAAAAAAAAAAAATGAATTCGATGAGCTGTTGCAATGCTGTGACCGCACTCAATTTCTCAAACTGTATCGTCAGTCAGAGCAGCGGCCTCAGTCACAGTCAGGGCTGAAATATTATTTTCAACACCGGCTTCAAATCGGATGTGTGTTGAGCTGCAGGGACATCTGTCTCTTCCAAGGACGTCTCACATTGAGGAGGAAAAGACTGGACTTGCATGAAGAACTACTGCCTTTAAATAAATAAAACTGTTTTGAGCAATCTGTGCATTGCAGTTCAAAAGACAGGAAATCGAAAATACAAATTTTTTTTTCAAGAAATGTAAAAACTCCAAGCCAAAACCTGACATAGCATGTGTTTAACAGTTTAGGTCACAACATCAAGTTATGTTTCGTGTCTGCTTGGTCCAACTCTACAGATCATAACCCTAACTAACTATAAAGCTAACATCCCTGACCTTGCGTCTGTGATAACACAACCCTAACTAAACCACAAAAACTGAAAAAAAAAAAAAAAAAGACACAGAGAGCCGGACTGAGAACTAACCAGGCCACTTAGCGCTGCCTAATGTAATGAACGGACTAATAGGAATAAATGAGGTGAGCCGAGCCGCTGCCAAATGTTTCCACAACCCAACACGTGTGTTTTCGGAAATCCAAAGAAAAACAGCAGCTTGTAAGCTCTCCCCCGATGAACCTTTAGCCATGTGTTTTTTTATATGGCAGGCTCTTGCAGCTCGTGCTGTCAGCCTGATGGAGCACGCCAGAGAAAAATGGCCAACAGAAATAGCAATACCAGCAGTGACTCCAGTGGCATGAGAAAAAAAAAAATCTAAAAACAAAAAATAGTTCTGCCCAAACAGAAACCAAAAGCAAGATAACAGCTGCTGGAAGACGTGAAAGTGTTTCTGATTAAGGACAGCTGAGCAAACATCACTGGTTGGAGGGAATGTTCACTTTAATCCACTAGATTTATATCACATTTCCATCTGGCTAAGAGCTCCTAGAGCCCATTAGAACGGGCCACACAGTAGAACAAAAAAAACATTATGGGGCAGACCTTCTGTCTTTGCCAGGAGCTGCTTATAAGGTGACCAGATAACGAGATTCAGCTGGGAGCAGCAGGTGGTGGCTGATTGCTGCTGATTGGGCTGAGGAGGCGTGGCCAGAGGGGGAGTGAGCAGGTGGAAATTTTCCACCTGCAGAGGTGGTTCAGACTCATCGAGCACGACGTCAGCTCCAGCGTGAGCACGTACAGTGGGGCCTCAAGCAGTCTCTCAGAGGGAGATACTGCACCTCCCTCATCCCCCCTCCTTGGGTTCACAATAAAAAGCTTTCTGTGCACGCCGGGCCTGGACCTTTAAATCACACTCACATGAGCCGCAGACATATGACTGGAGAGGGCGCACAGGAGGGGAGGAGAGAGAGAGAGGGAGAGAGAGAGAGAGAGCAGCAGGTCAGGGAATTCTTAGGAAAACCTCAGCCGACACTCATGTGAGATGTGAGTGTTGTGGTGCCGCCGGTCGGTTCGCAAAGTCAAAGGCCTCCATTATGTCTCGCCGAACGCCAAAGACAACCGGCAGATTGAATGATGACCGAGGGGGGAAGAAAAGACACAAAAGTCTCTGAGTCGGCCTGCAGCTGCAGGTCCGTGCACCTTCACGTAACCACAATACAGGACGGAGAGACAACGGCTGGGTTATCCCGGCGCTCGCTCTCTCGGAGGCCCCGCGGCGTCGTGACGCTCTGGTGTGAAGTCACATGACGCGTAAAAAAAAAACAAAAAAAAACACAAAGGCCGAGGCTCCATTTACGTCTCGGCAGCAACGTTAGGGATTAAATTTAAGACGAGAGGTCGCACTGATGGAGGGTAATTCAGTAGCGGCAAACGTCCCAAGTCATGCGTGACTTTGAGTCCTTAAGGGGGGGGGGGAGAAAAAAAGAAAGTTTCTTGTAGCTCATGCGGACGTGTCGGGCCGGAGCACGAGACGCACTGCCTTGAGATTTAAAGTGGTAGATGCAAACATGTTGTGCACTTGAACGAGACGCAACAAGGCCAAACTAACTGCCTTCGTCCTGATCGCTGCAGTCTCAGTGCATCATCTGCAGGGGGAAAAAACTACTCACTAAAAACTTTACGGTTCGCTGCCTTTCTCAGTGAAATAACGTCACACATAATAATGGAAATAAATAATGCAATAAATGAAGCTCTGGTGAAAACTTTATCCATTCTTTGTGAGTTATGTGCCCCATTCACCCTGGCTTGAGAAAAAAAATATGCATACGTGTGTCTGTCTGTGTGTAATTCTTCCAGAGTACTGTTTCCAGAAAATGTGATTAAAAAAAAATTAAACATTTAGCCTGCAGCTATTTTGACTTTGTTTGTATTATTCGACCTTTTCTTCCACTAATTTCCTTTTGAAGGTTTTAAAAAACAAAAGATATTCAAAAAAAAAAATAAATAAATAAATCAAACTAGGCGACACGGTGGCGCAGTGGTTAGCGCTGCCGCCTCACAGCAAGAAGGTCGTGGGTTCGATTCCGGGGCCCGGACCTTGGACCTTTCTGTGTGGAGTTTGCATGTTCTCCCTGTGTCTGCGTGGGTTCTCTCCGGGTTCTCCGGCTTCCTCCCACACTCCAAAAACATGCATGTGAGGTCAATTGAACATTCTAAATTGTCCGTAGGTGTGCATGTGAGTGTGAATGGTTGTTTGTCTCTATGTGGCCCTGCGATGAACTGGCGACTTGTCCAGGGTGTCCCCTGCCTTCGCCCTAAGACGGCTGGGATAGGCTCCAGCAGACCCCCGTGACCCTGACCTCGGGACTAAGCGGGTATGGAAAATGGATGGATGGATGGATGGATGGATAAATCAAACTACCCATTATGACCTGTGTCTTCAAATCCTCAATAAATAAAAACTAATAAATAAATAAATAAATAATCAGTTTTACATTTTTAAAGCACTCGGTCCCAGTTAAATCCCGGCAGGGAAAGAAGGACCTTGCTGCAGTGTTTCGGTGCTCGCTCGGCGGTCGCTCGGTCGGTCGGTCGGTACCTGCGATGTCCCAGAGCTGCAGCCGCACCGTCTCCTGGTCCCAGTTCAGCACTTTGAGCGCAAAGTCCACGCCGATGGTGGCGCGGTAGTTGGGGCTGAAGTTGTGGTGCACATAGCGCTTGATGATGCTGGTCTTGCCCACGCCGAGGTCTCCGATCACCAGGATCTTGTAGAGATGCTCCTTCTGGTGGTTGTTCTGCATGGCGGCCGAGGAGGGCGAGATGAGCTGAGCATGAATCCACCGGAGCGGAGCTGAGCGGAGGGCAGCACCGGCAGGAGAGACGTGGAGGCCGGACCCGGAGGTGGGGGGGAAGAGGGTCCGGGAGGGATGAGGAGGAGAGGGGTCGGCACTGAGAGAGGGAGGGGAATGGAGGTCCGGCCCAGACCGAGACGTCTGGGTCATGTGACTGACTGAGGCACGGCGGCCCTCCCACGGGAGACCTGGATTTGACTCGTGATTAAAGGTCCCGTACTCTGCTGAATTATTATTTTTTTCTTCAGTCTTAACTCGTCTCCCAGTGAGCTCCAGAGGAGTGAGAAGAGTCCATGTTTAACTTCTCTTGATTTGACCTGACACGTAGGCGGAGCCAGCACCTGGCTGGAGGTGCACTGTAGTCACCAACCAGGGAGAGGTGTCAGTGTACATTGTGATGTCATAAAGGTCTGATGTGTGTTTTAGCGCTCACTTTTACTTCTTCAGAGGAATGAAGAAATAAAAGAAATGTATTAATTAAAAACAACAACAATCATTTCCATATCTGGGACTTCACCAGTTATTTTGGATAATTTGGACCTTAATGGGTTTAATAAGATTAAGATAAAAATAAGATTAAGATTAAGATTAGCCATAAAAGCTAAAACTAAATGAAGAACTCCACAATTTAAGGGGCTCAGCCTTCATGACAATACAGTGACAGTTACTTTTGCTCAGTCTCTTGCGGTGTGTTGTCAACTAATATTTTAGCAAAGATGCACGAGATCTTATTTAAATTATAGGCAACATACGGCATGATGGCTCATGTGACACAATCAGACAAAAAAAAGCACAGTGCTGAGAAGCTTTTATTGTGTTGAATTTCTAAAAAATTTGTGTGGAAATCCCACAGTGCACATGGAGACATTTCCCCTGGCAGCATTAAGAGAGACAATCACTTAAACCCTTTACATGATCATAAAATCCCTTTAGAAAATGTGACACGCGGCAAAACAATTTCAATTTGATTCAAGGAGGTTTCATTCATCCCTGAGAGAAAGAAAAAAAAAGACAAAAATGCCATTCGGGCATCTGGCGGCAGCCTCCTCTCATATTGCTTCCCTTTGAATGTTTTTCTTTTTAATTCACAGTGCAGATCATTCATTGGAATTTCCGTTGAGAAATGGCACGATGAAACACAGATCAAACGTTTACTGCAGATCCCTCTAATCCCACTAATGAATCCCTCCCGATCACTCCCCCTCCCCCGACTCCGACTCCGACTCCGAGACTTTATCCCAGGTTGGCGATGGGCGTGGCGGCCACGGCGATGCTCTCGATGGCGCACTCGTCGCTGCCCCGGCGGATCCTGAAGTAGCCTTTCTCGCCCCAGTTGCTGCCCCAGCTGTTCTTCACGATCCAGAACTTCTGGCCGCACTTGGGGCACTTGCCGTAGCCCACCAGCAGCACGGCGTGGTTGGTCAGCTCGAAGGGGTTGCAGCTGTCCCTGAGGCCGCTGTGGTGGTAGATGCCCTCCTTGTAGTTCATGAAGTCAGAGTAGACCTGCGGGAGGAGGACGAAGGAGCCGTGAGAGAAAAGTGTCAGTATAGGGACTTGGAGGCACCACGGTGGCTTTGATGTTTTGCTTGGTATAGCACGTTACACGTCTATTACACTTTGTCTGATGTTAGAGTTATGCGTTTGTTGTATATGTTGTATTTTTGTGGTGATGTGCTTCATGGGGATTTTTTTGTAAGAAACAGGTGTCTCAGATGCAAGACAAATTTCAGGAGCAATTCTGACAATCAAAGTAATCATTCAATCAATCAATAAAAACTAGCGAGAGTGAGAACGGCGAACCTCGAAGGCCACGCCCATCGGCCCGTTCTTGACCAGCTCCAGCATCATGGCCTCCTCGCTGCAGCCTCCGTAGAAGCCGCCCACGTAGTTGTACTCGGCCGTGTAGATGCGCTGGCAGCTCTTGGGGACGGTGCACCGGGAGTCGCTCCCAGTGTACGGGAAGCACGACTCGTCCACGATGCCGAAGTCCTGCGCGTACTTTCCAATCAGGTAGGGGAAGCCTCCATCGCAGCCTGGGGAAGGAGAGCGTCGATGAACGCGAGTGTCGCGCAAATTTTTCAAAATGCGTTTTGAGGCTGAAGCTGGTGTGAAACCAGGGAATCAAATTATGTAAAAATGCGCAAATAACTGCGAGATATGAGGCAGTGAAGCCATCGCAGGAGGCTATTCAGGCACAGACTTTAGTACTTTAAACACAACTTGCTTGTAGGCAGAAAATAAAATACGGATATCAAAATAGAATATCAGCAGCGGCTCTTTATTACTAATACATACATTGTTTTTAGTTGGTAGAATTTTTTTTTTTTTATGATTATTATGTCATTCAGATAGAAATTGCCATTTTATCAACAATAAGCAATATATATTTTAGCCACCAGGGGGTGTCTGCAAAAGATGAGCATATCAATTCAGGGTTATTCCTTGTGGATACAAGACACACACAAAAACTCATTATCATACGATGATGTTTCATGGTGTCGTTTGTCATCGAGGGCAACATTTGATGACGGTGTAAAACTCAAACGTGCCGTGCATCACTTCCTTCTCACTTGGTGCAGATGGATTTGAGTGACTTTTACCTTGCGAGTACTCGGAGCAGGAGACCACCTGCTGCGGGCTGAGGGTGGGAGTCTGGCTGTTGTTGGTCAGGATTCGAATACGGGCCTCCAGCATCCCCATGGTGGCGAAGGAGTAGCAGCTCCCACAGGAGGCTGCAAACACAAGAGGGCAACTTCAATGCCGAGCACCGGGCGAGTCTGAGCCGTCTGTTTCCCGTTTGTCGGCCGAGTCGTGTTGAACGATGTCCAACTATCAGAAAAGGAAGCAGTAGTTTCTTTCTGCCTCGTCTGCCTTTTCTGGCGGTTTATGGCCAAACTGTGGCAATTTCACAACCTGTTTTATGTGAAAAGAGCAGCCTAGTATCTGCAGCCCGTCACTGAACTCACTGTGTGTTCCGTTCTGAAAAACAAGCTCTTTTTGACATCACAAAGAGCACCGGCACCTCCCCACAAGCTTAGTGGTCAATCACACCCTCTCTTCCCCACCCACCCAGTCTCACTGCGAGATTTAGGTTCAGCGCAATTCTGGGGGTAATGGAAACGCAGCAAACGATTCCATCCCTGATCCCGACTCGTTCACCTCGCTCCTCCCGCAGCCGAGCGGACAGTGAAAAGCGTCGACCCAGACGGAGGACGAGCAGCACAGCCACAGCAAGTGGTTGGAAGGGCTGCTACTCAAACACTCCGGGCCTCTCCACGTCCTTAAACCCAGGCCGGCAAGAGGCGCGCACACACACACACACACACACACACACACACACACACACACACACACACACACACACACACACACACACACACACACACACACACACACACACACACACACACACACACACACACACACACACACACACACACACACACACACACACACACACACACACACACACACAGGAAGGAAGCAGACTGAGAGTGACCGCAGTCAAGTGTGAATGTAAAGCTTCAGCTTTTCATTCCAAGTTTAAAGTTGTCCTGCTGGGACACCTGCAGCGGTGCAGTTAAGAAAACGCAAAAAAAACAAAACAATCAAACAAACAAAAAAAAACTTTCACCATCCATCACTCGTCTGTCCAGAAGATTACTGTCCACAATCCTTTGTTTTCCGGACATATCAGAGACGGTGCCTCGCACAATGTCTGTATGCAGGAGGTGCCACCAGATCTCACTGAACGAGTCACTTAACGAGTCACTTAACGAGTCACTTAACGAGTCACTTAACGAGCCACTGACGCGGCAGCTCCCAGCGGGACTTGCCGCCGAACTCTCACCTTGGTTCCGGACGGGGCTGACGAAATTCACTCCGTCCACGTTCCTCCAGTCCCAGTGCGCAGGAAGGGCCGCCGCCATCTTGGCCAGGTCGGCGGTGACGGGCGCAGGCCGAACACGCCTGAGGGGGCGGAGACACGGTCACACCGAGACAACTGACATTCATATTTACAAGAGCATGTTAAAAAAAAAAAAAGTTACTTAGGATGGGGCTGTGCGATCAATCGAAAAAAGGAAGATCTTAAGACTGATTTTCCTCTCGCATGCTCCCCCTGCTGTTATTTTACAAAATGTTAAAGTTTTGCACTTTATTCATTCATCGATGTTCAAGATGAAAGAAAAACATTTTATTTTGAAAGGGATGTTTTGCTGAAAGACATTTCAGGTTGTCGGTTTATCCACAGGGGGATTCATCTGTGTTTGCTTCTTAAGTTTTCAGTTGCGCACACACACACACACACACACACACACACACACACACACACACACACACACACACACACACACACACACACACACACACACACACACACACACACACACACACACACACACACACACACACACACACACACACACACACACACACACACACACACAGTCAAACCTAAACAACAGTAATAACATTTAAAAAGGAAAAAAACCCTCCTGTGCAGCCTTGTCTTGCCGGCACCGGTCTTCTAGAAGGCGTGATGAGACAGAAATACTAACTTGGGTATGCGTGAGGCGGCGCCACCTGCCCGGTTATGGATCTCCTGCAGGGTGAATGTTTCATGCTCCGGGTACGGCACCGCCTTCCAGAAATCCTGCTGCGCGTTTATACTTTCGATGAAGTCCATGTTGTGTTTGTACGGCATGTCGAGCCAACTGGTGAGGTGAGAAAGAAAATTAGCAGTGACTCACGTCTCCACCAGAGAGGGGAAAAGAAGCCTGGCCATCCCCTGCTGGAGGAGCAGGAGACGGCGGTTCAGCTACCTGCTGCTGTGGAGGGGTTTGACACTCGTGTGGGGTGCAACTGGTTTCACCTTCTTCCCGGCAAAACAGGCCCAGTTGTTTCCCAGGACATCGTGGACCCAGCCAGGCAGGGTCTGGTCACAGTAGCTGGTCACCTTGCTGCCCTCTTGAGAGTACTGCAGGTGTAGACAGCACACAGCAGTCAGACTCAGAGACAAGTAAACAACTCTGATCAAATCTCAAGAAATCTCAAGAAAGTATTTTAGATTTTCAACTTCCAAGCTGAAAAAACACACAACTTCCTTCTTCACACAAGCCTGGAAAAAAGATGAATGAGGAAATAAAAGTAGATGTGGCCCTGGTGTTTTGACGTGGCTTTCGACAGGCGCAGAGTCATGTGATCCGTGAGACATGAAACCACACAGCTGCTCCAGAGCGTCGCCATGTGTCCGGTACAACTCAGAGCGGCAGAGCAAGTGAGTCAGGCCAGTTTTGTAAAGACGCAGCAGTTTGTTTTGACAAAAGACAAAAGCCAATAACTGAATAGTTTGCACAGGGTTTAATTGCTCAAAAAATAAATAAATAAATAAAATAAAATAGACAGTGCAAGCACACAGATAGATGCGAGTGTGACATGAGTGTTTTTACCTTGAAGAAGGCAAACCACTTGTATCCATTGAGGACGACTTCGAAGCCCTGGTTGTAGATCAGCGTGAAGAATCCGGTGTTTCCCAGGTCGTCTGTGGCCACGGACAGTTTCTGCAGAGTCACAGTCACGGTGCTCCCAGTGGTGGCTGAGCAGAATTACAACAGTGAACAAGGTCAAAAGTGTTGGACTGCAGGAAAAAGCAGCCACGCTGTTGAACTACAGAGTGATTTTTCAAAAACTTTGATTGCAAGCAAATACCAACACATCAACTGTTATAAATGAACACTGCGTTTAGTTTTGAAATCTACAATAAACCTTTTGCGTTAAGATGTTACCACTTTACAAAGGGTTTACTGATAGTTGATTCTTTTTGATAAAAGGTTGTAATGAATTGTCGAGGTTACTGTGGGAATCCATCTTACTCATCTTTTCTCTTTCTGTTTGCAGTGAATGTCACAGGAAACATTGTTTCCACTGCAGCAGCGTGGTCAGACTGAGAATCCCACCTCGCCACCGCTGAGAGGTTCACAATGAACCAGTTTAGCTTTATGTTTCATCATTATTTGAGTGAAGCACTTTTGAATTCTTCCTTCAAGTAACCATCAACGATCAACATTTCAATCTATTCATTCACCTGCGGCAGGTCCTCAAAGCTGCAAGCTACTGAGCTCAAAGTAATACAAAAACTGTCAATAATGTTTGTCCCCCCCCCGCCCCCCCCAACAGCTTCCATATAACGAGCCAGTGATTATAAAAACATGTTAACAGTCCTAACTTTACATCGTAAAAATTACACAAATCTCTTTTTTGCCGTATGAATCCGCATTAAAAAAAAAATGCAACTCAGCATTTTCATGTTGATACTTGTGTATTTTGCGATATCCCTCTGGGATTTGAGTTACTCCACACTCTCCATGTCATGTGATGAAATGAGAATCAAACCAAACCAGATTATGCACCTGCACAGACAAGTTGCACACTCGTCCTTGTTTCAGACTCAGGTGCTTTTTCTATTTTATGATTTTGTTTGTGTTTTTTTCCACATGTGCCTCTTTATTCATTCATTTCATTGTGAGCATCACTCCAAACGTGTTATTAAGTCTCTAAACTAAACTATTAAACACTGTCAGTAAAAGTATGTTATCCAACAAGCAGACTGATCAACAATAATCACATAACGAGAAAACATACGATTCCCTTTCCACCAATTATTCAAAGAAGAGATTTCAGTTAAAAAAAATAAAAAAAAATAAAAAATAAAATAACATCAGGGTCGCAGAGGTGTCCCGTATTTCACAGTAATTTTTCTACTTCGGCCCATTTATTGACCTGCACTTGCACATAATCATATGATTATGAGAGTCAGGAGCCAATCATGACCAGAGAGACACCTGTTGACCAATCACTGCACACCAATCTTTACCTGCGGCGTCACGAGACAAATGGTGCAATTAGCAAAAAAATAAAAAAAATAATGATAATCTAGAAATCAAATACTTTCAGAATGAAGAGCTCGAGCTGATATTGGGCGACTGAATTGGTCATCATTCGCAAGTCTCAAGTCAGATAAAAAAAAAAAAAAAAAAAAAATGAACTTGTGATCTCAGTCTGACAAAAGGAGGAAATGGATGCGAATGATCACAAGATCAGTCACCAGGCGTTCAAATAGAATATGAGACTCTTTGAGGAGAGCTTTCTATTGTTGTACTTCGGTATCGACTCCACAAACGACGAAACAACGTTGCTTAATGCGCCAAACGTCGAATAGCATCACCGTTACTGTGGAGCCTTGCAGAGACGTTCAACTTAAGAACTTCTGCAACCTTAGACGGCTGCTGAAGTCCAGTCAGACTGGTGTCCTAGTCTTGTTTTTAAGAGGAACATTTCCAATAGCTCTCGCCAGTCAAGCAGTGAACCCCAGCGGAGAAGAGGCCGCAGTCTGTTGATCAGTGTATTGATCGTCCAACTTTTAGAAAACTAACTTCACCGCGCAACACCTGCTCACTCCTACCTTCAACGGAGCAGTTGACGCTGCGGTCGTGTCCTCCTTTGGACACCTGGAACACCCAGGTGCCCAGAAGGTCCTCGTAAGAGCAGTTGGCCGGCGTGTCACCCCGACAGCCTCGCGCCAGGAGGAGGGAAACGCTGCAGCACAGCAGCAGCGCGCAGCCCAACTTCATTGTCACTCAGGCGGATTCAAGCACTGCCAGTCAGTCAGTCGGTCAGCCAAACCAACCAGGCCTGCGTTTTTAGTGGAGAGGCGTTTCACCCGGTGTCTTGTACTTTGACTTCCCTACTTGAAGTTCTCCTTGCAGACTATTTATAAAACTCAAAAAAAAAAAAAAAAAATCCCTCGACCAAAGAGTTGGTTCTTCGGTCAAGAGCAATAGCCGGGGTGTTAGCAGCGAGCGGGCTAGCCGCTATTCGCAAACCTGGTGATGATGCTGTTACGCTGTTGGGGAAACCACACCTAACAGACGCTTCGGCGTGTATGACCTCCACGGTGAAAACACAACCACTAATAAAAGCTTAAAATTGATTGTGGGGCTCTTTTTCCAGCGACCGTCTAGTCACCAACTCCACAGGAGGAAAGACGAGGCAGGGTAAAACATTCTGCCGCGGGTCATCTTTGGTGTGGTTACCTTTTTCTTTCGGTTTCCTCGTCACGTTAGGCGGGCATGCGCACTGTGCATGTAAGACGGGAAGGAAAAAAAACAAAACAACCGGAAATGGAAGAAAAGTTGTGTCACTTATCTCGGCAGAGGATCGACTTCTTTAGATGACCAAGGCCCACACATCCGTTTGTTTTTAGCCAGCGAGGTTGACAAAATGCACATAAATACATACAGTAAAAATAAAATATGAATAAAGTTTTTTTTTGTTTTGTTTTTTTTAAAGAGCGAAAACTGTCAAACTGGCTGAGGGGAGCAAATGAGGTTGCCAGATGATTAAGTTCACCCTCAGGATGTTTTTCAGTGTTTAATGGTACACAGTTAGATCTGAAGTCGCAACTTGACACTGTGCGTTGTCATAAACAGTATTGCGGAATTCACATAATCCCTCCGTCTGACTTGTTTCCCTGCGTGTGTGTCAACCCCTTTTCTGATAGGTCTGCAGTTAAAGGGGCTGAAGAGCTTATTTTAGGCAGCGGGCACTTAAGGCAGGCTTTGATCACCATGGCAACCGTGACATGGACTGACTCATCTCCTTGACAGACCATAATAAGCACTCATCTGAAGTAGCGACTGAAGAGGCATTAGTCATGCAGTCTCATTAGAGCCATTACAATGTGTTTATAGTGTGTGTGTGTGTGTGTGTGTGTGTGTGTGTGTGTGTGTGTGTGTGTAGCGCTGTGCACCTATACATTCCCTGATTAATGTGAATTGTGTGTGTGGCGCAGGTGTCTGCGAGTGTTTGCACATGTGCAGTAAGTCAGAGCAGAGGGAGGTGAGCAAGTCACGCAGATGGAGGGACGAGGTTCTGAATGCTGAGAGCCCCGCTGGGCTCCCTGCGCCAGTGACTCACCCAGACTTGTGTTCCAATCTTGATATTGTCCCACTCGCTTCCACTGACAGGAAATTAAAATTCGAGTGATTTTCGCTTCTGGGGCGCTGCTGCTTTCTGGTTGGTGTCCGTTCAGTCTCCTTCACTTTCGTAGTGAACTGATTGGGCCGCTTTTTGCCGCCAGATTGTGTGTTTGACCGGCAGCTAGAGCTGGCAAAAAAAAGTAATAAAAGTAAAATTAAATTAAATAAAAGTAAGAAAGTATAGGTTCCGAAATGTACTTTTTTTTTTTTGCTATTAATGAAACAATACACTTGTTGAATCATTTTTCAAAAAGGGAAATGTGACAGAATAGTTTGGAACTGAACTGCCACCAAAAATCAGACACAACAGAGTGGAGGTGAGGAACACACACACACACACACACTCTGCCTCTGATGTGAAAATCGACCCATGCCTGTCATCCATTGGCCTATTCCTGCTTCACTCCCACCGCCCTTCTCTTTCTCTCGAATAAAAGTGTCATTTTCACCATTTACCCCAAATTTACGTTTGAAAGGGGCAATTTCAGTCCTCCGGTTTGGAAGGGGAATAAAAAGAGGAGCGAGGGTCAAATAAAGGACGGTGAAGCGGGGACGAGGCATAAGAGAATAAGAGAGTCATTTTTATCCTCTTGACCCGCGGCGGGCCCTTCATCGGAATGAGTGAAATGATGTTTGAGGCTGATTCTTGTCTGCGTGCTGTCACTCTGTCACAGCCGCTGCCTCGCTGACACCGACGGAGACGGAGGAGGAAGCCAACATCACGCCGTCAAGGTGCCGTCTGGCGCCTTCTGCCGACAGGTTTTCCGACACGTCTGTCTCCGACTGGTCAGTCCAGGTACTGCGGACGGCTCAACTGTGAGTCTTATAAATTCACAGCAAGCTGCACGTTGGGATGCGGATCAACTCGACCATGCATCCGACCCGACACATTTTGCAGTCGGGAGCAACGCAGCTAACGTTGACCTTGACCTTTGACCTTGCTGTGTCCCAAAGGGCTGCAGGTGAGGTCTGAAGAGAATATCTGTGGACCAGGTAGTCTAACTCAAAAATGGGACAGACAAAAATATTTATTATACACATTTTTTTTAATAATAGTCTCAGTAATGTTTCAAAAGTACACTTACACAATGATTCATCAATGAACAAAAGAAAAAACATAATTCTTTCTGTATTTAACAGATCTTTTTTTTTTTCCTCCTTTCATAATAAATCACATTTCCTGTTTGGTCTTCACTGCACTGCCGCCAGAAGGTGTTGCGAGGATTACTGGGTGCATCCCAGGAAGAAAAAACAAAACAAACAAACAAAACAAAACTGGGGCAGAATCAAGTCACTCACAAGTCAAAAAAGCTTGTGTGGTTCCCTTTTTTCCTAGATTTTTTTTTTTTTTAACTTTAGCAGAAGCTTCGAGGGTCTTGTGACTTGTCTGATCCCTTTAATGCGTCTGCATCTTCTACATTTTTAACTGATATCTTTCAAAGTTCAAAAACAACTTTCTGTTTGTCACTGGGGGATTTTTGCATTAGATCTTTGCCAGTAAATGCTTCAGCAAGAACATCACGCATGCAAAACCTGTGGCGGGCACCTAAAAACATCATTTACCATAAAAAAAAAAAATACATATACGCTTGTGCCAGATTTGTTTTTGTTTTTTGCAGATCTTACAAAAGAAAATGTGAGATTTGATTCTTTAAGCAATCTAATATTGAACAGATTGAATTAAAAACCAAATATCTCGCTTGTGTGAACTCCTGCTCTTGTGTTTTGTGCACTGCTATCGGCCCACTCTGCTCTCCCCAAAAGCCACAGAGCGGCCCACAGAGACGTCCTCGCAGGCGCCACCGCCGGCCAATTTGGAAAGAGAAGATAAAGATTCATTAATTAGTCGATTCATTTGGCAAAAGCAGCCCTTGTTCTTGTCGCCCGTCGGCCTGTTGGGGCCTGTCAACGAGGCCCCAGCCGGCAACAAACAAAATGTGGAATCCTGCAGATTAATTTAGATATAAAAGCTTTTTTTTTTCTGTGAGGCTATGAACATTTTATCTGGTTCTGTAATGGCTGTGACTAGCTTTAAGCTTATTCCAGGGCATGAACAGTAAATGAACGCTTTAAAAAAAAAAAAAATCTGTCTAAAGCACAAACCCCCCCCCCCCAACTCATCCATTTGTCAACCCCCAGAGGGGAAAAAAGCCACTTAAATCATACAGCAATTTGCAAACAGCCACATATTCTCGCACTGCACATTTCACAAAGCCACGTGAAAAATACCAATAGAGTCAAATACCCAGATATAAAATTGCCTTTCAATTATCGTAGCGATATAAAGCATCAAATTACATTCTGCAGTTCAGAACAACAACAGAGACCCCTAAAAAAAAAACAAAGTGTGCAAAAACAGAACAACAAAGTTTAGAAAGTCAGTTCAAAGCAACTCGTTTCCTATTAAACATCCCCGCAGGGTGGATAAACACTGCAGTCTGGAGCTCCCCCTCTCAGCTTTCCTTTCAAAAATGTTGCCATTGTTTTAACAGGCTATGAATATATACATATATATGTATATATTTATATATATATATGTGCTAGTGTTTATCCACCCAAACTAAAAATAAGTAAGTAGAATAAAATAAAAAACCAAAGTGAGAAGATGTTGGCACTGAGTGGAGGAGCTTCATCCTCACAGCACCAACCGAGTCCAATGATAACGCTAAACACAAAAAGTACGCTCGTCAACGTCTCGACAACGTGAGAATCATACAGGATCATTCCAGGCAAAAAGACCCAAATTCCCAAATAAATATTAATAACTTGACATAATGAAGAACAATAAACCACATTCTCCCCCACTCTTTTCCCTTTTCATCCAGTCGCCCGTCATTGTTCCGTAAACACGCTTTAATCTATATGCAGATGAGCTGCTGTTGTATGTGTCTGAAATTCTCTTCTTTTTTTTTTTAAATGTATTTTTTAATGCTATCTATGTTAACGCACTGTACCAAACGTTCACTTATAGAATTCTAAAAATAAAGCTCCTGGCAAAGAAGTGGGCTATGTGGACGATGTGGTGGGACTGTAAACATCTCGTCTAGACGACATTCATCACATTCATCTCCTCGCCTCACCAGCAGGAGGACGACTCCCTCTGTGTCCATCCCGCTCCCCCGTAGCCTTCACACCGTAACTAATACAAAAGTACAGCGCCTCATCCATGTGTCCAAGGGCGATGACCCCCGCTGCCACCACTCTCCGACTACCCATCATGCCCTGCAACAACACTGTGTGATGTCAGCGCTCAGTGTGGTGGAATTCTCCCCTCCAGGAGAAACACTTGAGTACATTTCATGAGCCATTAATGCACAATGCTTTTTTTTTTTTTTTTATCCGCCACTTCTGCTATGTAAACAATATTCCTCTGCACACACACACACACACACACACACACACACACACACACACACACAGCTTGACATTCAATATCACCACACTTTTTTGTCTACAATCCTAAAGCCAAACAAACACAAACTCCTCTCTTATCAATCATATACGGACGCAGATGTTTTATTCAGTGACTCCGCCTCCTATTTGGTCAACCTAAAATCGTTGTTTTTGTTTGTTTTTGTTTGTTTTTGTTGCATTTTCTGCAGGCCAAAGCGCTGGTCTCTGGTCAAACCTGCCGCTTTTCATGGCAAGTGGCGTTTATGAAATCCCGTGTGAGGGGGAAATAAAAAGGTAGATATATATACGCTGAACACACTTGACTATCTGCTGCAGTGCATAAAGGTAAAGACCATGTTTTACTTGTCAAGTGAGCTTGCTGCCAGGGAGCTCATCATCCCGACAGCACGTTGCTGCGGCTGGTGGGCTGGTGGGCTGGTGGCTTTGGATGGAAGAGAGTCCAGGATGTAAACACCATCGCTGTCAGTCTGGTCCAATCATTCTGCACCAGAGACCGTTTGTTCCGCAATAAACCAGGTTTGAAAGCGGCCGCACTTCACGCTACTTCATTCAATCTATTCAAATTTGATTCTATTCAATTTACTCTAAAGGCAGGAAGTCGTCAGCTTTACTTATCATTTAAAGGTTTGCAGATCCAAAGGTTTTAATAGACAAAGTAAAGTATCTTGTCGACCACATCGGAACAGTTTTTCCCTTTCCAGCTACGAAACGTGTGCGTCAGCTTATTTCTAAGTCTTGATCGGATAACGATTGTGCTGCTCTAGACAATTATGTACTCTCATTTGACAATGTATATTTTTTCAAAGATCTCACTTCTCAAAGCTTTCATCACCCGGTGCACAAGAAAAGTAAAGATGGACGAGACCACTGCAGTCTGCTGTTGATTCCAGTCCTGACAGGTTGCCCAGCCTGATGCCTGCTGGTTGTTTACTTGGTAAACGTAGTTTTGTGTCTCAGATGGAAGCAGCGCTGAGGCTCCGCCGGCCGCCTGTCAGGCTGGCAGATTAAATCTTGCTCTGCAGGAACTTCCTCTTCCTCAATGACACAAGCCAGGACAGTTGGAGGGTCTCTGGACCTCCGCCTGCGTTCACGTGTTCAGTTTAAAGGTATAAGATAAATTGCCTTGTGTGTGTTTTTTTTTTTTTTTTCAAATCATTATTATTATTATTATTATTATTATTTGTTATTGTTTGCTCTGATCAGCGGATGAGTATGTCCGGATTAAAAGCATTTTTGAGTAGGGAGAGTGGGGGTGGGGGGGATTATCAATCCAATTCTTTAGAGTGCATTTAGAAAAATAAATCTGCTGTCGAGGACATTTAAGGGGCGCCGTCGGCACGGAATCATCATCTGCACGGCAAGCCGAAAGATTTGACTCGTCTTTAGGCCGAGGAGCTCGAGCCGCGGAGCGGCGGCTCTGAGGAGCACGCAGCGATTCTGTCGATGCCCAGTGCTGAACCGGCCTGATGAATAAACAGGAGGGACACACAGTGGAAATAAACGGCTGGTAAATTACACTTAAGGTTCTGCAGTTTGTCGGTGAACTTTTCAGACATGAGAAAACCTAGTCCTTTGGTTCTAAATATTTTCTCTTTGCATACACACTGTAACCCAGCCCTTTGTGATGTCACAGAGGCTATTGCCACCTCATTAATACCCCTCTCAGGTCAGTGACCACACCTCCAGCCAGGCGTTGGCTCCACCCTCTGAGACCAACTTGTTTTTTGTCCCCCTTCCATGAACATGGAAGGTCCAACCAACACGGCACAAGTCTTAGCACGAGGCTGCAAACAGAGGGCTAAGTTTGCTCAGATAATCAGTGACACTGCTTCCCCTCGAGTTTGAAGTAAAAATAGGTTGATTTTTTGGGGGGGGCTATGAATTATGTAATCCGATGGAGTCAGGGTCTAATAAAAAAAAAAAAAACAATAACAAAAAAAACATGATCTGAAACTGACCTTTAAAATCGAGTCACATCATCAGGCTTTTCCTACACAACATGTATCGTGTTTTCTTCTGTCTCCAAATTCAGCCATCTGCTAGAACAGCCCTCACATCCTCGACACATCACCTCAGTCTGAGGACGTCCGCAGGGGCTCATTAAACCTGCCTGTTTCAAGCCCTAATTCTCTGCCAATTTGTCGTTGCGTGATAAACCTGCTGCTGCATCATTGTGTAGCTGCGTGGTTCTAATTGAAGACGCCCCAGCGCCGAGCCCTCGGAGTGAGCAGGGAGGGAGATAAGCGTGCGGTAGATGCGAGAGCCGATCTTGTCTCTCTCGCTCCCCGGCGGGGAGGCTGATAACGGATAGTGGAGCTCCTCGAAGACCCCCCCCCCCCCCCCTTCCCCCAACACCCCCCAACTGGCTTCACCATCCCCGACAGCATCGCAACAAAAGGCGTCGGGAGCAGCAGGTCAGAGTCCCCGAGCTGCTGACGACAGACGCGTTTTGAGAGAGAAAAGACGGCACTCTGAGAGACGAGAGGAACCCGAAACACCCAGCACGCCGCTGTACATCCGTCTTATAGTAATTGTGCGTATCCATATATATGTATATATATATATATTTTTTTTTTTTACCGGAAAAATACATTTCTGTCCTAAATAAACACACACAAAACGTAAAAACAATGGCACCTCCCTCCTAAACATCCCCAGTTACTGTTTGAGCAAAGGATCAGAGTAAAAGTCACCATCTCTCTCACTACAAGCCACTAAATATTTCCTTTTTATAGTCAAAAAATTCTTCAGAAAAAGGCTAACACAGTTATCGACTTATCGATCGCCCGTCTCCCTTGTTGAGTCGTCCACCAGAAGTTACAGGAGAACCAAAGACAAAAACCATGAATCTAGAAACAAAAAAAGCCACTCATTCCTCGTATACATATGTATGGGTAATATTGCTTTTACACTGGAAAATCTGGAGTATTTATATATAAAATATCTAAAACAATACAAACAGTTTTTACATGTACTTTTTTCAGCAGTTTTTCAGAATTTTTCTTTCATTATCAAACCACTTAGTTACCCCACGAGCTCTAAGCTAAACCCTCCCCAACCCCTTTGGCACAATAATCATAGTAATATTCTTTATCTTTTATATCATTAACGTTACAAGACTTTAGAATAGGAATGGTCACTCACACATTCAGAGAAGCAACACAGGCTGTGTAGTCCTATCACATGTTGGTACTGTATATTGTAGGTTGTTTTTTTTTTTTTTCCTGTATTTTGTTTTTTCCTCTCCGACTTTGTTGATATGTGACATTAAAAACAAACAAAAAAAAATCCAAGATCTGAAGCAAATACAGAACGGCCTCGGCTTGCCCTTAAGTATTTACAGAACCGCTTGGTCTGAGAGTCGCTCTGGCTGGCTACTGGTGGAGCAGAGCGGAACCGTCGGCAGACGCAAAACGCTGCGCGGCGACTTGGAGACGATGACGGATGAGACAACATGAGGTCTGAGACGCTGCTCAGTTACATCAACTTGGCACGACAGCTGGACCGTTTCCCTGCAAGTTCTGTGGATTCACCTCACCCGTCCATCTGCTGAGGAGCCCAGAGAAAGCGTTTGGAACTTGGAGGTTAAAGACGTCAAAACGGGTCAATCATATCGGCAGTTTGTTTGGGTTTTTTTTTTTCAAGCTTGTAGCCTGAAGCCTTCATCCTCCTCAAAGTGGGGTCTCGCGGGACGAGATTTGACGAGAATTACAGCTTATGCGCTTCACACCATTCAGTGGAAACACCTGCAAATCTCAATTGTACTTTGTCGAAATTTTAGAAATATCGCTTCTATTTTGTGAAAAAACCTGTAACGGAAACGCAGCTAGTGTTGCAGCACCCATGCTAGCCCTGTTAGCAGTCGCTGTGCAAGCAGCCACACTTTATCCCTCTTTGTCTCTGTCTTCTTCTGTGGTTTTTAAGCTTGCGGCAGCTGCTTTGGTTATGGAACCCTAAGATTGAGTTTAAACGCTTTCTCTTGGAGCTCGAAAAGATGGACGAGCGAGACTTCAGAGTCACAGTCACCTCGGCACGCCGTTCGGTGAAAACATTCCCCGCATTCACAAAATTCCATGTTTGGAGTTTGTTATAATTTTCCAGTTTGAGAGGCAACGCCAGGGGCCCCGTTTTTCAAGGGCGTCTTGTTGAGAGCATCCGTCGGCACGTCTGGCCTCCCGGTGCAGCGCTGAGCGCTGGAACTATCATCAATCTATCAATCAATCAATCATCC
>NW_027466170.1:2340000-2375000 GCF_046127955.1 Nelusetta ayraudi
CTTATTGATGCAGCCGTTTCACAAAAACACATTTTCTGCTTATTTTTCCAAACAGTAACCTTGAACACTAAGTGACGGCGCTGCCGCTGTATTTACCGTCCTAATAACAGGTTTACTGTCAGACTGTCTGTCGGTTGCTCAGCTTAACGGCTACGAAGAGACCTCACAGGGTTAAAAAAAAATATTAAAAAAATCACTATGTATTGTCTACAACACGTCTCGTAAAAGAATAGTGGGTGTAAATATTGCATGAGAAAACTAAACTGCTCCCATAGACACCATACAGGTCCCCAGACTTCCCTCTGTTGTCTGCGAGTGCATGAACAGGACGACAACGTGGTCATGAGGACGAGCCAGAGCCGTTTCAGTATTATTATAGTTGCCTTGGTTACCTGCAGCTTTAATATACCGTGTCCTCAGACCGAGGCTGATTATGAGCGCAGATCTCCTAATATAGCACATAGTTTGGACAGGCAGAGAGAAACAAGTGTTTTGAAAGCTCTCGTCCAGGCAAACATTCCCACGTTTAGCAGTTATTTCCTTGCTCCAGGAAAAAACACTTTGGATGAGGACCTGAAAATGCCACAAAATGCTGAACATAAATGGAGTTTAAAGGCAGGTGGCAGCGCAGAGAAGAAGACAAATTGATGTGATAACGGCGTTATTAAGCAGAAATGTCTTGATAAAAAAAAGGGCCTGGGGTGAGAATTCATGATTCAGAGACAATCTGGGACGTCAGAGCGCTGCTCCTGGGGAGCGGCTGAGGCCAGATGTGCTGCTGCCTGGAGTCATCTTATCATTATTTCATCCCTCAGTTTCATAAAATGTTCAGGAGAATTTTTTTTAATGTTGGCCTGGGGCCGTCACACCGGGCAGCAGAGGTGTGTCGTGTTTAGACACAAAGTTGGAAGTTGGAACTGGGAATGACGTCAAGGCTCCCATTTGAATCCAATCTAGGAAGGTTCAGCCAACCAGCTGCCGGGGTTGGAAAACCAGGAAGTGGGAGGGTATTTAAGGGCCTATTTGAAAGTCTATTTCTAGGACCAGGTGGTTGTGTTTTTGCGGTTCCTTTTCATAGGGTGTGATTCAACAAACTAGTGTTGTCGTCAAGACGGCACCAACCCAGACCAAGACATTAGACTTGATCGAAAATCCCAAGACGAGACCAAGACCCTTAAAAAGTGCTCTGGAGACCAGTACCAATCTGCTATACCACAACACTCCAAACAAACTCATCAAAAGATTGTTAAACTCTTTTGCAGAGCTTCCTGAGTGCTGTTCTGCACGCCTGTGCTGAGAGTGACAGTAAGGACAAAGGGAGCGAAGCCGAGCGCTGCCTCACCTTGGGCACAAACATGCAGCACAGAGCCACGGTGGCGCTGAGGCTGACGCTGAAGCACATGGTGATGATCTTGTAGTTGGAGCCGAAGTAGATGGGCACGAAGGCCAGCCAGATGATGCAGGTGGTGTACATGGTGAAGGCGATGTACTTGGCCTCGTTGAAGTTCGCCGGGACGTTGCGCGTCTGAGCGAAGGAGGCAGAAAAAACAACGGCAGTGTTTTTTTCTTTTTCTTTTCTTTACAGAGGGTTTGTTTGCTTCGGCCCGACGCACTTATTATTATTCCCATTACTCTGCTTGAATGCCGTACATAAAATACACTGCTGCCGCTGCTGCTGCAAAAGCAGCATTTAATCGGAGGCTGACTTTGCAATGAGTCGAGGCCTAATGGAATTTCAATGAGCGCCGCTGAGAGGCTGCAGAGAATTAAACAGAAACTGTTTACACAGTTTAAAGAGGAGCGGGCGCCATAAACAAAGGAACAAATGTCACCGTTGCGTACACAGCACAATATGTCACTTTGCATATGTTGAATATTCTCCATGGATTTCGTTGAATGACAGAGTGTGATTTCAAAGGGCGCACTGCCACACTGCTGGCTGCTACCTTGAAGGCATAGAAGGTGCAGCTGAGGATCAGCAGGCAGTTGTAGCCCAGCGGGGCGACCACGGCCAGGTTGGTGGTGTTGCAGATGAGGTTGACCTGCCGGATGCTGGGGTAGTCGTGGATCACCTGCCAGGGAAGACGGAAGGGAACAGGAAGAGGCAGCAGGTGGGATTATTTCCAGTTGGGTGTCATTTTTTTAGTCCCATTTCTCTCCTGCAGCTGATAATTAACTTACATTTAACCTACACTTACTTGGCAAAGTGGAGGCAACACACTGTTATTAAAAGAAGTTTTAATTGCAAGGTTTTCATCGCATCAAATTCAAATTGCATAATTTTACAACTTTTCAGGGAACGAGATAATAAAAATAAAAAAACACCACAAAATCCTGGAGAGACGATGAAACATTAAGAGGACGCTGTCAGATATTCAACTGAATCCTGAAAACTGAGCTCTTCTAAAGACCTCCTGAGCAGGAGGCCAACCAGGAGGGACGGACGGACCTTCAGATCTCAGAGGGTGGGATCTCACCTCGGGAGGCTCCATGAGGAAGAGCGCCACGATGATGCCCAGCTGCAGCAGGATGAGCAGGAAGGCGATGATGAGCTGAGCGCAGGCCGACATGAAGCGAGGCTTCTTGGTGCAGATCTTCTTCTTGCTGCCGGCCAGGATGCGGGCGATGCGGTTGGTCTGCGGTCGGAAACGCAAAACACCGTCCAATAGACATCCTGATTGTTCACTCACACACGCGCTGCAGTCTATGACACTAATATTATAAAATATATGATATAGCTAATCTGTGTCTCTATCCTGTCAGTCAACTCCCCATATTCCATATGTGTTCCTTCATAGTTTGGATGCCTTGAGTGACAATCTACAATGTAAATAGTGCTGAAAATGAAAGAAAATCCATTCAATCAGAAGTACGTATGTGTCCAAACTTTGCATGGTAGTGAATATAATACACATATACGTGTGTGGGTGCGGGCGTCCACAGCGAGGGATGGGAGATATTTCCCCCCATCATTACTTCTGCTGCTCATTATTTCCACAACAATGCTGACCAGGGGCAGGAGGCACCACGGAGGTGGAACTAGAGCAGAACTGTTCCAGACTGGCCAAGCAGCTGATCTGAGGTCAGCTGGACGGTCCTCACCTTGGTGACGAGCGCCGAGTAGCTCATGGCGGGAGACAGGCCGATGCCCAGCCGCTGGATGTAGCAGTGGACCACGTGAGGCTTGGCGATGAGGCTGAAGGTGCACAGGTAGCCCAGGCAGATGCCTGCTAGGATGATGTAGCACAGCTCCCGGCTGGAGGACTTGACCACCGGGGTGTCCCGGAACCTGGCACACACACACACAAACACACAGTGATCGGTCGTCATTAGCTAAAAGTGCTGATTGTGTTTGCAGTCTGGCTTCTGAGGAGTTCTGCACAGGTTCCCTCACATGATGAAGACGGCGGTGACGAAGAAGGTGGCCAGCTGGCCGAGGCAGGCGAAGACCACGGCGGCGATGGGCTCAGGGTCTCCCCACCGCAGGTACTCCACCGGGATGGGATCGCAGCCTGCAGATGTTCCACAAAAGAGTTTGATTTGTGCTGCGGTCAGCGTGAACATTTCAGACAAAAAGATTCAGAGATGAAAACAAAACATGGACTGTTCTGTTAGAAACAAGTGCTTCACATGAGCAGGTAGGACTTTATCTACTTAATGCTGAAGGGGAAAAAAAAAAAAGAATCTAATTCCAGGTTATTCTGGTTTCAGTTCTGCTGTAAAAGCCATAATCAGGAAGATATTGGTGCCTGGTGGACCATCATTTTCCAGCCATCGCTGATTTTCTTCCTCAAATATCTCCTAAACGTCTCCTTTATCCTCATCACTGCCACTGCCACTCCTCCTCCTACCCCCCCCCCCCCCCCTCTTCTTTTCTCTCCTTCCTCCTTCACGTCCTCATCAGTCTTCTTCCTCCACACCGGGCCGGTGTCATTAATTAAATGGACACGCTTCCGGCTGTAACCACCTGTGTAAAACCCCTCACACACTCGCGCAGAGACAAAAGCTGCCGAGCGCCGGAACTATGAGCGATCTGGACGAGTATCATCAGTGAAGCTCAAGTCAATACAGGGAAAATCGTTGTCGTGGCATTAAATGAAGGGTACACAGCTCCCGAGGGAGCAGTAAGACGCTGACAGAAAAATACATCCGCTCCAATTGTTCTGCACAAGATCTATTCGCCACCGGAGTTAAAATGACATGAAATCTTTTGTGCAGTGTGTGTAAAATACGCCGTACTTACGCTGAACAAACCAGCTGTACATGTTCTCACAGCTAAACACTGTTTAAAGGTTATTTGGGGTTAACCTGGATTTAATGTTACATCCTAATTACGTTTAAAGGTCATCTTGTACTCTATTATTTTTTTTTTGTCTTGAAGGGGCAGAAGCTGCCACGCACCTCCAGTTCAGCAACCGGAGACTAAAACACACATGGATGTTTGACTCTCAGCTCAGTGTGGAGCCTCCAGGAGGGGACGGAGCTGTTTGAACATCCGAACTCTCTCCGACGCAGAACTTTTCCTTGATCAAATCCGCGAGCTAATCCTCTTTTTTTTTTTTATTCTTCTTCTTTTTTCGACGCCTTTTAGCTTTCCTGCCTGCTTCTGTCAGTCTCTCCATTCATCCTCCCTTCCGCTTCCTCTCACACCTTTCCAGCCCTCTTTTGTTTTAAGAGCCGTTCTCACTCTCACCTTCTCCCTCTCACTGCGGTTTGGGTCTCCTCTCTGTCCCCGCACCTCTGTCCCCCGTTTCATCTCCCCCTCCTCCCTCAGCTTCTTCATCTCTCCCTTGCTTCATCTCGCACTCTCTTTCTATTCTTCCACTTTTTATTTTTCCTTTTTCCCTCCTTGCGTCGCCTGAGGGAGACGGATCAAAATGTGTAGCTGGAGGAACAGGGCAGGCAGTTTGTTTACACCTCATTACTATTGTTTCACACGGCCCCGCTGGGGGAACAAGCGGCACTTATTGCCGATGAAATGACTCACATAAACGTACTCGGGCTCGCACGAACAGCACAAAAGTTACACATAGTTAACCGCAGCCGCAATTCTTTAATTCTCCGTCTGCAGCTCCGCTCTCCACCCCCCCGGCTCCACCCCACCCCGCCCCCCGCCTCTCCTCTCCGCTCCCTGTCCGCTGAGGAGGAGGAAGCGTTGGCGCCTCTGAATTTTGCAGCCTCCGTTAATGTTTTAATCATGGAGCCAGGCGGGAAGCGAGCAGCCGGTATAATGAGCAGCAGCGGAGCAGTGTAACAAGGCTGGAGATATCCGGGGCCTCCTCAAAGGCTGTGGAGGGGACATAAATTTTCTTTGCGTCGGGGTTGAAGCGTATTTGCATCGAAAGCTGCTCTCGATGCGGAATAATTAAAGCGTCACCTGACCACGTCGCAAAAACAAACCCAACGGAGGAGTGAGAGGAAGGACAAGTGAGTTGAGGTTGCAGCAGCACAGCAGTAATAACAGCTGAACACATCCCAGGTATTGATACGGAGCCCTGTCGTAAAAATAATCTTGCAGGAAATAAGAGGGTGGTGGATTTTTCTAAGCGCCACTGTGAAGCGAACAAATCACTTGGAATCCAATTCAGTCCTGAATCTTTTCGACAGAGCCTCAGTTTGAAGAGCCAAGAACTCTGCAGTAGAATTCAGAGAAGCTTTTTACGTCCCCCCCCCCCGCATGGGACAGTGTCATCTCACTGCAACTGCAGTGCATTCAAAATGAAACGATCGCTGGTCGGATCCATTTTTGGCATGATGTGTATGAAGCTCAATGTCACATTTATATAAAAGAAGACTTTATAAAAGGAAGTTCTGGTTTAGCGGTAACCAAAATAAATGGACTCAACACACATTTTAGGAGCTCCAGTAAAATCAATTAAAGAGGACAGAAGACGAGAAGCCTGAACCACTCGGGACTCTGCCAGAAGCCGCCAGGAAATCAATAACCAGGCTCCGCTGCGGATCGCGCCGTCCCTCCTGCACTGACACTGTGCACGTGCAATCATGATACTTATTGCCAGCATACGCTACTTTTTTCCCCCCAATGGGGCGCCTGCCATTCCGCAATTTTTCCTCGACAGAGCGCCTGCACCCCAGAGACAGAGCTGACTGACCTGTGAGGTCGTCGGTCGGCCACGTGCCCAGTTCGCAGGCCCGGCAGGTGTACTCGTCAAACACAAACTCGTTCTCTTTACACGGCGTGCACGTCCAGCAGCAGCTCACCTCGCCTTTGCGGATAACCTGGGAGGGAGAAGGTGTCGAACATGAGAGCGCGTCCATCACAGGAACAGATCTCAAGGCATGAAAAAGGATTAAAAAAAATGTAAAAAACACATGTTTGCGATATTTGGTCTTGCCTTAATCTGTCCTTTAGCGCAGGGCTCGCTGCACACAGACTTGATAATTGAATCTTTGTTGGGCCAGATTTCATCATCATCAATCTTCAGGCCTCTGTTGTCCCAGCTGCCCACGTTAATGTAGTCGTAGTAGTCCTTGCCCATCTTCTTAAAATTCATTATTTCATACCTGCGGATGAAGGACGAATCAGTGCGAAGGACGAACCCGACCCGATTCCGAGTCAAATCACGTCACCAAGAAAACGGCACGGCGCAGCGGCGGTCAGCGTCTACCTTCCAGGTGAGTCTCCGTTCTCGTCGAACAGGATCCCCTCTCCGGACACGCCGGTGAAGTTGGTCTTCATCAGGAAGTCTAGAAGCTTGGAGCCGTCTATCGGCCGCATGGCATCGCACAGGCCCTAAGAGAAGGAGACAGGAACGTCACAACCTCGTCACAAATAATGTTCATGTAGCAAATTTGTATAAACAACTATTATTTTCATTCGTTGTGTTTTGTTGTTTTTTTTGCATTTCTAGATGAATTAGACAAGAAGCCAATATTCAGTATCAAGACACGATGACTGATTGTATCTGAAAGTGAGTCCATTAAAAAACTGTCCCCGATGAGAACAATATCAAGATTAATATGTCAAAGCCAACTGGTGCCTTCTAATTTTGGTCACTTCTTCGAACTACCTACTAAAGAATTCCCTGAAGAACCGCTCACACCCTGAAGCTTTCTCTTCTCCAGGCTAGAAATCACTAGAAACTTTGAAGTGACATAATAACTCACTAACATGATGAGCCACATCTGGGGCTCAAGAAGTGCTTTGGCCTAAAATGAGACGGTGTCATTTCCAACTTTCAATGTCAGTTGTTTGAGACAGCGATGCTCTTTCACATGAGTTTTGAAGTCATATTAAGTAAGATTTCATGCCATCTAGAGTTGCAGTTCTTGGGACAAACACGCAGCCCCAGGGGGACCTGAGGAACTCATCGACCTCCAACCTGCTTTGTCCCTCAGGTAGACGCTCACCTGGAACCCTGGGCAGAGCACCCGCTGCATGTTGTGCAGGCCGTACGCCATGGAGTAGATGGCGTTGATGACAAAGCCCATCTTGGTGTCCTGTGCGTACTGCTGCCGGAGCGACTCTCGCTCTGCAGGGGCGGGCGGGGTCGGTGGAAAGAGGAAATGGAGAAGAGAAAGGTAGGTAAAAAAGAAATCACTGCAAACCGGTGCAGGTCTGGTACCAAAGTAAGTACACAATACTGCAAGTCTATGTTTTTCTATATCCTTTTCTTTTCCAGAAAAATGACCATGCTACTAGGACTATTGGCCGTCATTGTTGGACACCACTTGTTGTTCATCAGCACCGAATGAGCAGAAACCGAGAGAAGGAGATCAGATGGAGGAGAGAAAAGCAGGAAGAGCAGAGAAACTCTTCATCTTCCTCCCTGAAGATCAAAGACTTCCCTCTCCTTCCTCTCCTTCCTCTCCTTCCTTCTCATCAGCAGCAGCCCTCCCTCCTCTTCTCATTCACCCCCAGCCGGCCGGCCAGCCAGCCAGCCAGCCTCGGTTCGCTCCATGCCTGAGTTTCTATTTCATGTCCAGTTTCATTAGAACACGTAAGAGCGGGGCTCCCTTTGATGATGCCGACTCCACGACGCCTTTCCCCCCCCGTGCACAGAATGTGAAACGGTGGCAGAAAGCAAAGGGCAGGCGAGGAAGAGGAAGAGGAAGAGTGCACGCTCACCGCCACAAGGAACATCTGCAGATGAGCCGCAGAGCTGCGCGCGCCCGGCCGCTGTTTGTGTGGGTGTGATTTGCATTAATAGCGGCTATTGTGAAAAAAAGGTCAATACAAATGCAGATTACCACCGTCGCCTCTGATGTTGAGCCAAAACCAAAATAAAGTCCCCTGCGTTTGCAAAAAAAAGGCTGCATCCGCTTCCGGTACTCTTTCAGATTATTTTTTTTTTCTCTAGTGGCCACTCAAGGTACTGCAGCCAGAGATCCCATCCGGCTGTGAAAGCATTTTTTTCCCCCCAGAGACTGCAATACAAAAATAAATGCTTACGGGTTTTTCCGGTGTATGCGTAAGCTAGCTAGCTAGCTAGCAACTCCATTGAAATGAATGGATCGTGGGGGTGTGGTCTGAACTCACTGCCACAGGTGCGGTTGTACTTGCTGCTCTCCTGCAGGTGGCCCTTGAGGCGGCAGTGGAAGCGGTGCTGCCAGAACTCGGGGAACCAGGGGTTCCTGGGGTTGTTCTCCGGCCGCAGCTTCAGGTAGTAGTCGTCGAACCACTTAACGTCGGCAGACTGGAGCTTGATGGTGATACCGCCGGCCGCTTCCCTCACGTAGCCGTCCGTCACGTCGTAGCGGTCGGCCCAGCCGTCACTGCAAAGACGGAGGAGAGGGGAAGAACCTCAGTCCCAATCAACGAATCACTTTGGAGAAGTTTTTTATTAGCACATTACTTTCAGTTCTTGTAATCATGACTTTTTTGGGGGGCATAATTCTGGGCACACGGGCTGTGTGATTCCAAGCCAATTAAAATTGAAGGTTAGTATAATGTCACAGACTCAAAGACATTCTGAACCACTAAAATAAGACTCTTGCACTTAATTGGCTCTCCACTAGTTTAACTATTCCCTTTACGTAGCGACTTCTCTCTTCTGCGGGAACACTCAGAGTTCATTGCATAAAGCAAAATCAGCCACGTGTCCCTCAGGGCCGGTCCCCTATAGGATTTAGCATCGCCGGTTGAAATAATCAACCATATTACTTGGGCCAGCACAGCACATGTAAAATTATAATGTGATGCAATGCAGAGGTGAATGGAATTGGTCTTCACAGGCCATTAAGTTGAGAAGCTTTCTTCAAAAATTACAATACCGGCTGTGCGGGCACGCTTGTGTGCATGTGTGTGTGTGCACGAGAGAGGAGAGATGACGCAATTGTTGAAATTAAATGTTGGGGTCAGGAGATGAAGCACATGGGCAGCAATAAGTCATCATAAAAAAATAAGTCCCATTTTCAGACTTACACACACACCACACACACGCACACGCACACACACACACACACACACTCACACACAGCACATTTTCAGCGAGTGGCCCAGTTTCCACCCCGGGGAACAGAGTGAGAAACAGAAATGTGGGAGTCAACAAATTAGGGAGCATCACTCACACGTTACATCATTACTGGTAATCTCCAATATGCACCAGGTATTAACGCTGCACAAACACACACACACACACACACACACACACGCACGCAGTTATTCTGTCGGCTGTGCAGACGATCCGGGTCAGAGTGTTTTTGGCTGCGCGCCCTGTCAGACACACAGCATCAGACTCACAAAATGTGCGTTGTCGCGTCGCTGCAGTTGCAAATTTCCTGGGGAGGAAAAATTTGGGGGGCTGTTTTTTTTTTTTTTTTTTTTTTCCTCTCCTCAAGGAAGCACAGATGGCTGTGTGTGTGTGTGTGTGTGTGTGTGTGTGTGTGTGTGTGAGGGAGAGAGACAGCCAGATTAAAAAAAGAAATGGGAATAGATGGAGGTGGGGGGGGTTGTGAAAGACAAATCTTCTTCCTTCCTTCCTGCCAGCGAGGCCTGAAGCAGGAACTCCTCATCCTCCTTCAGTGGAAACTGGCTCTTCTTCTTCTTCTTCTTCTTCTTCTTCTTCTTCTTCTCCGAGCCTCTCCAGAGAACTAATCTCATTTTCTCCTACAGTGTCATTCGGTCTGGATGGAGTGTCTCCTACGACTCCTGTCGACCCTCTCCGACCATTTTTTAAATGTCGCCTCTCGTTTGTTGCCGTCTGCTGTCGTCAGCTCGTCACCCTCGGCCTCTGAACCTCGGCGCTCATCAATCCCAGCGGAGGCTTTTCTCAACCACCATCCAGTGCAGGCAGGGCTTCCATCATGCCGCAAAATTCACTTTGATGACTCTCTTTTAATTATAAAGAAATTAAATGAACAATTATGCTTAACGCACAAACCTGAATCCTGAATCAAACTCCCGAGTCGGAATCAAACTCCCGAGTCAGAGTCAAACTCCTGACCTTCTGACGTTAACCACTACGCCAACCTTTACAGCTTCTTTCAGGCAATACGAGCAGTTTCTTATTTTCACCAGAGGGGTCTCTGTTGTTCACCCAGCCAGGAGTCATACAGACATCGGGGAGCAGAAACAAGCTAGCTGAAACAAACACAACTTCACACTGAAAGTCTGTGGCCTCGCACAGGGGACACTGATGCTTCTGTTCTGAAGTCACAACATCAGGTCGGTGAAGGGGTGAAAAAAGTAGTTTGATAGCGGGGGAGAAGAAGCCCTGACGGCCAGGAGGAGGCACTATAAACAACCATTGATCGTCAATCAGCGCTGTGCAGCTGATGGATCTCCTCCGTCTCTCTCTGGAGACTGTTGTGTTTTTCGAGCCTCCACTCCAGCTCACACCATCGACCACCTCCGTCCGTCAATACAGGCTTTATTCCTGGTTTTCATCCATTTTAGAAGTACACAACACAATTTCCATCCTTCTTATCTCTGCCGCAACACGCACGCACACACCTTTTCAGTCCTTCTTTTCATTTATTGTCCGTGTCTTTCCTCATTAAATTGCCTGGTTCCTCCACTTGTCACCTGTTTGGCCGGTTTCCAAGCACATCCCACCTGCGGCTCCCTGAACAGCCAGAACCACTCTCAGCAAACCACACAAACAAACCATATAAATATATATATATATATATATATATACATAAATATATATATATATATATATATATATATACATATATAGATCCAAAACTGATCTATAAAAAAAAAAAAAACAGTCTTCCAGCCCAAAAAAATCAGAGAAGCAGCACAGAATGATTATTTATCAACAAAAAAAAAATGCGTGGATCTTCAGACAACAGAATATTTATCCCTCTGTTTAGAAACTTCTACTGTAACACTCACGCTTCACTTGCTGCTGAAACACCTGGCTAACCATGTTGAGAGATTCCAACACTGGAGGGGGAATCCGAGCGCAAGAGAGAAAGAGAGAGAGAGATGGAGAGAGAGAGAGAGAGAGAGAGAGGGAGGGAGAGAGAGAGAGAGGGAGGGAGAGAGCTCTGCAGAATGCACACAGAGTCACGTGCCGCAAAGATTGATTTTGTGTGTTTTTTTAATTTAACTCATACAACAAACATATATATCTACTGATCGACCTTCATTGTATGGATGTGTGTGGGCGAGCAGGTCTTCTGGGTGAATGTATACACATAAAGTTTCTGTGTGTGTGTGTGCGTGTGTGTGTGCGTGTATATATATATATGTATATATATATGTATATATATATATATATATATATATATATATATATATATATATATATATATACATATATATATATATATATATATATATATATATATATATATATGTGTGTGTGTGTGTGTGTGTCCACTGATGGATGACTCTATTCTAGATCACAATAATAGATTTTAATAGCATCTAGTTTTTGTCTCTCTCTCTCTCTCTCTCTCTCTCTCTGCGTGCCTATGAGCCCAAGGCCATCGCCATGGTTTCCAGCCCACGCTCAACCTGCTGTCTGTACTCAGCGTCTCATTAGAGTACATTGAATTTTAATTATATGCACGCACACACACACACACACACTCTCTCTTTCTCTCTCTTTCTCCTGCTCTCTTTCTCTCACACACGCACACACACACACACACTTACTTTCTTTTCACAATTCAATTAACATGAGGTGGCCCGTCTCTACCCATATTGGAAATGCTGCGGGCATATTTAGTACAGTAGGCCAGTGCATCAACTTAAGAACATTTTACAAACCCAATTCCACAAACTGACTCCTGCGGCAATCTCCTTCTTCTCCTTCTGCTTTAAATTCTGTCCATTCGCTACATAAATAGAAAGTGGAACTCATTTGCAGGCGATTGTTAATTTGAAGTTGTTTCTTCTCGAAGTGATGAAATCTCAAGCAGCAAAAATGGAATTCGGCCAGCAGGATTTTTGGCTGCTGCTGCTGCTGCTGCTGCTGCTGCTGCTGCTGCTGCTGCTGCTGGAGTTCACTTGACAAGTCGACGTTAGCAACCGACCAACTCAGCCATTATCGCAGCTCAAGAGGGAAGTAATGGAAATTTCTTGGAATGACTCTGACTTGCGAGAGACAAAGCAGGTTTAGAGAAGATCCTGGAGCGGAGCCCTGCAGAAGGTTTTCTTTGCACGTCCCAAAAAGAACAAAGTTGCACCTATCGCAGAGTGTTATCTGGATTTTCTTACAAATTTAGGATGTTTTACTCGCATTTCATGCATTTTTTTTTTTTTCAATTAGTTTGGAAACGTCAATTTGTCTAATCAAGTTTTAGGCTGAAGAAGTGAGAAGAGGGAGTTAATAACGATGGAGATTTAAAAAAAAAAATGTAAAATTTAGTTTGAGAAACTCTACACTGCAGTAAACTGCACAGCTGACATCAACGTTTGCTTATCTGTGCATGGCAAACACTGAAGCAGCCTGGCCGCGAGTGGAGCAAATATTGACCGTCGCACTTTGCAAACATGCATTTGTGCTCACGTTACTATAAAGACTTGACACTGCAGCGGTGTTCAGACAAACTGAGCAGCGCTGCTGAACTCTATTGCAGGTATTCAGGATGCGTCGACAGCTCGCTGCATCGCATTTAGATGCAAAAAAAAAAAAAAGAAGAGAAACAGCTGCATAATGCATACATCTGTAAACCTGATGGATAATGTGCTGAACTAATGGTGTGCGCTGTTGTTGTTGTTTTGTTTTTGTTTTGCAGGCACAACTTTGAGTTTCACTTGAGACCCTATTTTCATCTTTGACTGCCGAGCTACCAGAAAAAACCTCTCGCTGCAGACATGTAGGTTCTCTGGAGACCTCGCTGCTGCTGCTGCTGCTGCTGGTTACATTGTTTCCTTTGTGCTTTAAGATGCTGCTCAAAGAGACTTCCATAAGTATTGATCTCAGCTGATTCTTTATTATCTTCAAGGCTCTGTTCAGTCTCTTTGTATGAGACATGAAGCAGTTCAACTTTTTCAACTCGTGCAACTTCTGCATTCACTCGAGTTTCTTGCATGGTGAAAGATGGGTTGTTTTTTTTTCCTTCTCACAAATATTTAACAGTAATTTAGCTGCTACCTAATATTTCTGAGCTCTTATAACTTTGTGCACCCGTCTTTCATCTGCATGAAGCCACTCATATGATTTTTATTTTTCCTGTGTTATTCAGCAAGACCGAAAGAGGGAAAGTGTCGTGGTGAGAGCGGCGATGTTGTCTGCTTTGGAGATTAAAAATGCTGAGCTTCTCTTTGGCAGTGAGCAGGGATGGGATGGGATCAGGAATGAAGGGAAGGCAGAGGGACGCAGCATGTTGGATGTTGTGGGGATGAAGCCAGACTGAGAAGGTTTGGACGTGTCCAGAGGAGGGACAGAGAAGATGTGGGCAGGAAGACAACAGGCTGGGTGGGTGGGGGGGGGGGGGTTTCGAGGATGTAGTGATGGATGCAGGGAGTCAGATGGAGGCAGCTGATTGGCTGAAAATACTGAAAATAAATAAAATACTGCTTTTACATACAGATGCACTACAAATGGAGACGTGCTACAAATATATATATATATATACTTATATATATATATATGTATATGTATATACATATGGAGACGCTGATACACACACACACACACACACACACACACACACACACACACACACACACACACACACACACACACAAAGACACACACTCACACACACATGGAGGTAAACGGAGGTGTTTTAAGATGTGTTGTGTGTCTCCAGCAGATCTGACTGGAGCAACACACACGCTGCAGCCTCATGTCTGAACATCAACCCCCCCCCCCGACTCTGAGGGAAAATGAGCTGATGATATTTAATGAGGGATGGCGCCGAAGCGTTTGAAGCTCCACAGTCTTTGTTCATTTGTGTTTCCGTTTCCCTCTGACCTCTCGCCCGCCCGATCGCCCGTCTGACAAAAACAGCGGCTCCGCGTTCACAGTCGGCGCCGCTGCTGCGGGAGAAAGTTGGCCCGTGATCGCGACGGGGCAGATTACGTTCGCCGCTGAGCGGGAAGGGAGAGGTTGTGAGGGCGGGAATAAGGTCGTGGATTTTCTATTGGCTAAATATTTGAATCTGATCTGAAGCCGCGCTGCCAGTGGGTCACTTTACAAATTAATGCCTGCTGCCCCGACCCCCAACCCACCCACTCTCTGCTGCCATGGCAACCTGGCAGAGAGTCTAGATGAGCATCTGCTGCTTACAATCATGACCACACACACACACACACACACATGCACACACGCACACACACACACACAGAATTATTCAGCAACACAGAGATGCAAATACAAGAAAACAGGGCAGCAACGCCGAAGTTCAGCAGCAACACCTTCAACTTTGGTGTCTGTCAGCTGCAGCTGCGGACACAGCAGTCAAAGCAGATGTTGCCCAGAAGGCATCGTGAATTTGGCTGTGTGGTGCACAAGCCCACGCTGTCAAGCCGAAAGTTGTGTCAGCCAACGAGCTAATATTTTTACATGACGACCCCCAGCGTGATCGCACAGCTCATTTTTGATTTATTGACTTTATCATTTTGGCAAAGGTAAGAACTATTGCTCCTTCTCCATATTACAAGGCCCCAAGTTTTCATGCTGAGCGCATGAAAATCTGTATTTCGGCAATTTACCACATGTAAAATTGGACTTGTGCTTCAGCGGCTCTGGACAGCCTCACTCACTGCTGCTGCGGCTGATTATGACAACCTGTAATATACTGACTCAAGGTGGGTTTCACAGCGCAGCTTTGAAAAACAAAGAGTCACTTTTCATGGGAGGTATTACTCACAGCGTCTCATCTATCAACAGCCTTTAGTTCAGACAGAGGTCAAAGTTCATTACTCTGCCAAAAAAAAGGGGGGTAAAACTCATTAAGGAAAATGTCAGAGGTGGTTCACACACACACACACACACACACAGACAGACAGACAGACAGACAGACAGACAGTGGAACTAAAAAGGGAAAGACGGAAATGCAGGACCGATCTCAGTGTGTGTGTGTGTGTGTGTGTGTGTGTGTGTGTGTGTGTGTGTGTGTGTGTGTGTGTCCAGCTTTCTAATTACATGAGTGATCGGACCACTTTACACGGCCATCATTCAACAACAGGTGGCGCACTGCCCACCGGTCCGTCATCGACAGCCCGCTGAATCATCGTCCGTCTCTGTTTTTCTTCCTCTTCTGTCCTCTTCTCTTCCTCCACTTCATTCAGCCCATCTCTATCAGTCACATTGACCTTCTCCCCTCTTTCCTCACTCCCCCTTTTTTTTTCTGTTAATTCGGTCTCGGCCATTGTGACATCATCATCCGTCCAGCCAATGAGCGGCCGCCGCTTGCACGATTACATATCTTTTTTGGTTGATGTTGTTCATCCTGCTGTTTATGACTCAGACTATTACTTAATCGTTCACGGAATCCTAACCATGTTGGCAGATCGTCACAGAAATTCAGTTACCTAACTGTTGCGAAAAAAAAAAGAAAATAAATGGCAAAATATCAGGGAGCGTCTGACACCAGCTGACAGCGACGCATGATGTAATGATATTTTTGAAAGAGGTGTTCAGACAAGATGAAGATTTAATCTTTGTAAAAAAAAAAAAAAAAAATACATGTTCCAAAATGAGGCTGTGAGGTTCAACAACACAGCACAGTTCTAGGAGGAAGTTAAATATGAGAAAGTTGCAAACAGAGGGCTAATCACGGGCATGTGGTGAGGGTTTTTTTTGATAATTAATAGTATCAGGCTGCGGATCCTGGGATTTAAAAGTGCAGTGCCACACATCTTTAAAGTCAAACATCAGTTTTTTTTGTCGTATTCCTTCCTTTTCTTTTTTTTTTTTTTTTACATTCTATTTTCAATCAGCCAGCAGGGACTGAGGATCAGCATCAGGCACTAACCTAAGAGATGCCCTCCCCTCCTCAACTGTCTGGAGAGATACGTCACACAGCGAGACAACCTTCCTCTTACTCACAGACACACACACACACGCACAACAACAACCACCGTTGGAGCCCGCTTCGGCCTGCAGAGAGTGTTTCATATTTTGGCAACTGCACTGATTTCCCCCGGGCTTCGGACGAGGGACGCTGATTTTGACATATGGCAGGAGGACAGAAAGAAACCTGTCAAGGCGGGAGGAGGGTGAGGGGGTGAGGGGGTGAGGGAGTGAGGGAGTGAGGGGGAGAGTGTCAGGGAGACGGCACAGGGGGGAAAACTCTGCCTGGTTGTTGTGCCTCTGGGCAGCAGCAGCATGGAGGGGGGGGTACCAAGTAAGAGGCGGAGACTCCCACTTGGTATCATATATGTGTGTGTGTGTGTGTGTGTGTGTGTGTGTGTGTCCAACAGTCAAAAGTTTGGACACATGCTTCTGATTTGATGGTTTTTCTAGTAAAGATAAAGCAAGGCAGCCTCACCTGGCTGGAAGCTGCAAGAGGTATCAGAGAGTAACGGTACTCTTTGTGACATCACCAAGGGCTATATTTGCTTTTGTGTGTATTCTCTAGAAAGTGCAGCAAGGAAGGAAGGTAAGGACAGACTTTTCTTTCATTTGTGGGGAGTTGACTGACGGGGGCACAGACACAGATTAACTCTGGCCAGGGGAATTTTGCACGACAGGAGACAACCAATCCAATTATAGCAATGATTGAAACATCCTGACCTCAGCAATGTTTGTTTAGCGCTCAGACGTGCCCGGGAAGCAGAGGGAGGTTAATTGTTTTGCAGTTGAAGTCACATAAAAGAAAACGCCTGTCCTCCAAAACATTCTGGTGGCGGGCGGTGAAGTTGGCTTCAATGTAGCGTCAACATTCAAGACTGGAGTCGCAAAACTTTATTTTTAATGGCTGCTTTCGTTTCGTTTTGGTTTTTTTGGGGTTTTTGTTTTTAATTAGCAGGAAGTAGACGCGAGGGATGAGTTCTGTTAAGTGATGCATCTTTCCGTCAACAGCTGCTATAAACAATATGATTATTCATTAGGGACAAATAAACATCACAATATTGAGACAATGGGATTTAAAACAAACAACATTTAGGAGATGGATTGTGAAATAAAGAATTATGTTGTTGTAATCAGTCGTGGGTTAGAGCAGAGTGGGGGGAAATTATTCAAGATAGAAAGTGAAGTTCAGAAACAGCTTCGCTACGATGACCTGAGTGATGTTTATTTGCCTCCTGCAGCAGGAAGTGAAACAATACGTGTCTGTCATCATTCAGATTCAGATTCAGATTCAGATTTCTTTATTTGCCATTGTGTAAACACGTAGGAATTTGTTTTGGCAATGCATGTGTGCATTTCAGTTCTTTTCACATATATATCAACTAACAAACATACAACACAGTGCAATGCGGAAGTAAACAAAGACCATATATATAATAATATATATATATATATATAGATAGATAAAGTGCATGTTGGGATTAGTTAGTGCAAGGTATTCACATCATTATCAAAAGCACACGAGGAACGGCCATAGAAACAAACACGTATCTGTTTACTTGTTTATAGCTCTCCAGTGTTGAACAATGTGAAAATATGACAAACAAAATTAAAAAAAAATGCTATTATAAATTAACCTGCTGCCTTTGTGAGGCCTGGATGTGACACTTGACGCTGCAGTTTGCTCTGATGGGTCGTTATAATATATTCCACTCACGCCGCCAGAGTCTTAGTCGCACTTTTATTTAAATTAACGGCAGCCAGCTCGACTTTAAGCCCGCTATCTGCCGGCGAGCAAATAAAAAGAGCCAGACGGCAGGAAACACTAAAATCAGGAGCTCGGAGGAGAGAGGCGGCCGAAAATAAGTGGGGAAGGGGGGATGGGGAAGGAGGGATGGGGAAGGAGGGATGGTGGAAGGAGGGATGGCGAGGTCGGGCGAAGGAAAAGGAAGGAGGAGACGGAGGGAAGAGAGACGGACGAGTGTAGATAACAGACATTATTCCCCCTCCAGCTGGGGTCTTTGTCTAGGAGCACTCAGCTGTGCCAGTAGTACACACACACACACACACACACACACACACACACACACACACACACACACACACACACACACACACACACACACACACACATGCACCGAGTTATTTTGAAGACCCCTAAAAACACATCCACACTGATTAAGTTTCTGAAGCAAAAAAAAAACAAAAAAACCTGCACACCTGTCACTTCGCCTTTCCACCTCAATATTTTGGAGGACGTGTTTTATTGTTTTTCTTTTCTTTTCGACACGGATTTAAAGCCAAGGAAGTGCAGAGTCTGGAAGGGAGGTTAATGACGACAAAATCCACATTCATGAGGGAGGAAAAACTGTCTGTGACTTCTCACAAACTCTTGTGAATTTCCATCGGGGATTGATAAATTGTATTAATAAATAAACAATAAAGTATTTATCTCTGTATCCATCTTGCTAAATTTGTTATCTGCTGTCAGTACTGTCAGTACAGTAACTGATTTGTACACCGTCGTGTTGTTTACCCTCCTCATTCAGACATTCTGACGCTTCAATGGTGTCGAGGTGCCAGGCAGACTCCCAAACAAGAGGTATGATAGAAAAATGAGAAGTAAAACGGGCCCAAAGTGAACCACACGGTAGGTGCCGGTGATTTGTCACCCCACCCGCCTCCCTCCCCATTATAATCAACTCTGTTGGATGGACGACGATATAAAAGGTGGTGAAGGTGTTTTTTTTTTTTTAATATTCGGTGAGCAGTTGGTGGACGAGCTCGAAGGGAGGCGAGAGCAAAAAGAGGTGCAAGGTGACGATGATGTCACGGGGGGGGCGAGTTATCGTCGCAGACGGAGAGACAGACAGTTTATTCCCGCAGGTCACGTTTTGCTGCCGCACACATCAAAGTGTCGCCGGTCATGCTGGACGCTGGCTTATCACCCGCTGAGCTAATACCTGCGTCTTCCCGTCTGCCCTGCTCCTGCCTCGTCTCTATCACCCCGGCCTCAGCCTTTGGACCCCTGGCAGCCTCGACCTGGTTCCGGCCGCTCCCATCGACCCTCTTAAACCGCTCCACTGTTCCCAAGCCGAGTTATTGGCGTGACGTTTGCGACGCCGCTCCCAGTCCTGGTAGGAGAGCTCGCCGGTGAGTCAGCGCTGCCGACACTGTCCGGCAAAGACATGAACGTTTTGAAACACGCAGTCGAGGACTGAGGTTGTCAATCTGCAGCGAGTGGGCGACTCATTTTTCGGCTGCATCAATCAGCCCTCCAGACCTTCTAGACCAAAGTCTGCAACTTAGCTTGAGTTCAGTGTAACTTTATTCTTACTGACAAAGGACTTAATGCACATTTCATCAGTTCCCAGTCGACGATACGATGGCAGAGAGCTGCTGAAGTGGACATTTCTGCTCTTACATTCGATAAACCTTCTCAATTCTGAGACTGGAACCCAACACGGCAAGCAGCTTTCAATAGAGAAGACAACAAATGTGATGTTTCTTTTCCCAGAGCTCTGTTGTCGTCAGAGTTTTAGCGAGCAGCAGTAACAACAACCTTGATGGCCAACATATTTTTTCTGACACGGAAATCTGAGAAAAATGTGATGAGCCATAGACTTCCAGTTTGCTTTCAGTGACTGAAGTTGGATGATTACAATTTTCTTCTTTTATTTATTTATTTATTTATTTATTTATTTATTCCACTAAACATCTCCACCAGAACGCTGTCCAGCAAGTCGGGATCCGGTTAAATCTGAGCAGCAGACTTATCTCTGGTCATCAGAAATGATCCTGCTACTCTCATCAGCAGCTGCAGCTTCCATAAAAAGCACGAGTGACCAGATTGACATGGCAGCGATACACACTTATGTCATAATACCTCCCTCCCCCGTCTGACCAATGACGTGGCGGCGTCATCGCCTCTACGACTGAGACGTTTGAATTTGTGACACCGAGACACCTCTGCCACACACACACACACACACACACACACACACACACACACACACACACACACCCACACACACAAAATGAGACCACTTCCATATCCATGGACAGACGGTGCTGTTAAACCAAATGACGAGCCGCCAGTGCAGCAGTTGGGGCTATTTCCTGTTTTATGTCATGGCAAAAACGATATTGGTTGGGCTGTACGCACACATGCAGACACACACACACACACACACACACACACACACACACACGCACGCACGCTCTACCAACAGCCTGTCTTTTGACAGCAGGGATTAGCAGTGAGAGGTGCAGCTAATGCCTAGTAACGAGGCATCCAGCTTATCGCCCACTCAATCGCGTGCAAGCGTGTGTGTGTGTGTGTGTGTGCGCGTGTCTGTGCGACAGAGAGAGCGAGAGAGTGAGGCAGAGGGAGTGAGAGAGTGTATAGATCCGCAGCAAATTAGCTGCCTGTTATTCTTGACTTTAATGACACTCGCGCATCTCAGCCACTTCTCCGCCGCTCTTCCGACCTTTCATTTTCTGGGCTTTGTGCGTTTGAACAGAAAAAAAACACACAATCCATTTCCACTAACATGTGTCGGCTGCCATTGGAAATACGGCAGCATGTACGGAAATGTGAGGCGGCAACACACTCACTCATTAAGACTAATAGCTTTGGCATAACAGCATTAGCGAGCAAGCATTCCTATGTGGATTAAATATGCAAACAATTTGCATATACATGAGCGGTTGGGGTCAGAGTGAGAGACAAACACGGCGGAGCGACGTCCGATCCCGCCGATGACGAGTGAAGCTTTGATGCTGCAGACACAGTATTTGTGGTTTGGTCGCTGCAGATTTTCTCTTTGCAGCTTAACTCAAAATAATTCTGACGTGAGTTTCTTGCCAGCAAGATATTTTCACTAATCTGTGCACATTCCAGAAACTGGCGGCTGGTCCTGGGTGCAGCCCACCTCCTGATGTCGGCCGCGGTTTAGAAAAAATACATAAATAGTTTACGATTAGGTACGATCTTGTCTTTATAACTGCATTATTACTTCTCCATCATGCAACTACAACAATTGAGTGTATTCCCGTTATGAATAACAAGAAGAGAGGAAAAATAAACTCTAGAAATGAGTTTGTATCTTGTGAGTGAACGCACCAGAAATTAGACTCGTACCGCTTTCACTTATTTTGCCTGCTCACCTTTTCAGAAAGTGCATCCTTAAACACAACGCTCGGCCAATCAACTATTTGTGACATCACAGAGGGACATGGAACCTGTGCCAGTTGACAGTTTGGTTTTGCCAACTATGACCACCTAAAGAGGATTAGGGCCCCAAGAAGAAAAAACAATATCACAGGAAGGAGACTTTATTCTCGAAATCTCCAGTTTGATCACAAAAGTTTGACTTTATTCTTTCAACTTTATTTTCGTAATTTTGACTTCAGTCACGAAATTTTGACTATAAATTCGAAATTGCAACTTGAAAAAATAATTGTGTCTTAATATTTTTTTTCTCTTTTTGTGGCCCCAATAGTAAACTAGCGTTACCAGGAAGCTAAAACCAAATTATATTTTTTTTTGTGGATGGCTGTAAACCTCGGGCTAAAATATGCTTTTTGGTTCATGATCAAGTTTTTCTTTCAAAAATAAAAATAATCATCCGACCGAGCCTGTCAGGCAGAAATAATAGTGCAATCTCTAAATGGGTGGAAAAATTGTGCCTCATGAACAATAATGTTTGTGTTTTTTAAGAAAATAAAAGAAGGAAGGAAGACAGAAAGTCATTCATTAGCACTGTGGGCCTCCTCCGGTCTCTGGGTAGTTTTTACTGTGACAGCTGCTCTCTCATCACTCCGTCCCCAGAGTTCATGTTTATTCTTTTCACTCCTTGACACCAGAAAGCTAATAAGCATGTTGATATGCGGTCACTCACACACACGTGCACACATATACACACACACACACACACTGCACAAGTCCAGTGGTGCTTTTTACTTTATTCTTTGTGAGTTTTCTAACGGCGGCTACTTTTTTCAGGGTGTTTATCGGAAGGCTGGAGGAGAGCCGAGTGTTTGCGCCAGCGGCTGGAATAATCCCCCCTGGTTTGTTTTTCAAAGATTCTCTGAAAACAACACTGCATATATGCAACTAATAAGGCAGCAAAATTTTGCTGCAGAGTTCTTCTTTTTTTTTTTTGCTGAGGTCATGTTATTACAGGCGGTTGAGAGAATGTTTTAAATATTTTTTTAAAAATAACATCACATGTTTGTGGAGATGAAGCCAGAGTGCGGAAACAGTGGAGATCTGGGCAGGAGGACGCTGAGGGTGGAAGTGGCAGGCAGGAGGAGCAGAGAGGAGGATTGATGGATGAAGAGAAAGAGGAAGTGAAGTCAGTTGGTGTGAGAGACGAGGATGTAGAGAGATCAGAGGATTGGATGGAGGCAGCTGATTGGCTGAAGGCAACAGCACAAAGGAAAAGGAGAGGAAGGTGAATGCATCTCTTCAAAACTTTGGTCAGAGAAGTTCCTTCAAAAGCCTTGAAGACTTTCCACCAGATCTCATCGGAGACTTCATTTGAGGAAAGAATCACCTTTTCACAAAATAAAAGCGCTCTTTGTTGCTTGTTGCTGTTTGTGTTTCACTCCGCTCCCGCTCATGCATACTGGTGTGTGTGTGTGTGTGTGTGTGTGTGTGTGTGTGTGTGTGTGTGTGTGTGTGTGTGTGTAGCATCAACACACACCGGAGCAGTGAGATGTTGTGTTTTGTGTTATTTTTTGCCTGATTGAGTCAGTGGACAGCGGTGACACACACACACACACACACACACACACACACACACAGCCTCGTTTGTCAGTGTCACCGTGTTCCAGCACTGAAAGCGCAACCCAAACAAGCCCAAAGTAACTGAGAGAGGAGAGAGACAGAGAGAAAGAGAGGGAGAGAGAGGGAGAGAGAAGCGGCAGCGGAACTCACAGATGTGAGCGCCGCAAAAAACTTAAACATCTTGATCCCTCCCTCTCTCTCGCTCTCTCTCTCTCTCTCTCTCTCTCTCCCTCTCTCTTTCTCTCTCTCTCTCTCTCTGTCACAAACTTTATCTCACTCTATCTTCGTCTCTCTATAATTTCCCAGCTCTCCGTCTCCCGCGTTGCTGTGGTAACAAGCCGTGCGGGGGTGGTGATGCGGCACACATCACCCGCGTCTCGCTGAGCTCACCGGAAGAGTGAGAGAGAGAGAGAGAGAGAGAGAGAGAGAGAGAAGGAGAGAGAGGGATAGAGGGAGGAGAGAGAGAAATGTGAAGGAGACAGAGACAAATGGCTGGGACTCTGTTGCGCATGTGTGTGTGTGTGTGCACGCGCTTGTGCGGGTGTGGAATGAGGAAATCGATTAATGCCAACTTTTGCATCCGCTGACGAGGGCGGAGACGGCGGAGTCGAAGGGAAACACTGTGACACTACTGTAGAGGAGCTGCTGCTGCTGCTGCTGCTTCTGCTGCTGCTGCTGCTGAGGTCACGTTTGTGTGTCTGTGGTCACAAAAATGAACCGAAAGCAGGGATATCGAAGAGGGAGATTAACGGTCAAGCGTCGCTGAGCCCACTGGCCTTTTTCCTTCGTGAGCCACAAACAAGAAGCCGTCACGCACACACGGGCTTGGAAAAATGTCAACATCTTATAATGAGCTGCTAGTCGAAGGCAACACACAAGGAAGGAGCCGTGCAAAAGTAAAGTAATAAATAAATAAATATGAAAAAAATTCACCATCTGGTGGTTAGTTGGCTGCACTTTGGGCCACAAACTCTTCACCCTAAATGAAGATGCAAACGTCAAATACCCTTTAACATGTTGCCAGAAGATGGTTGCTGCTTCCTCTGACAAGCTGAAAACTAAAAGTTTATTTTTTTGAAGTTTGTTCAGGACTTATTGGTGCATGTTGCAAAAAGTTCCTGGTCCCGAGAAAAACTCCCTTCACCAGTGTTTCCTGCAGGCAACATCCACCTGCCAGTCAATGCCCACTACATCCTTTACTTCCCTGGCTGCTCCATCCAGCTTCAAAAACAAGCCCTGTGTGATGTCACAGAGGGCAGTCGTTCCTCTCCCTACCTGATGATACCTCATCCACCCAGGTGTTGGCTCCGCCCCTCTGTTCTCGGGAGGCTGAGAACGGAGGGCTAAATGAGCTGCTTTCTGGACGTCTACTGTATGTATCTGCTGGGGTGAGTTAATGGAAGGCAAAGTCAGGTGGTGTTTGCACCAGCAGAAATCGTCAATCACGCTCCCAAAAAATGAACCGAGCTTCGTTTGACGGATAATTCTCTCTACGCTACAGGTGTCGGGTTCGGGGCGCCGTCGCAAATCGCTCCATTTCCTGGACATCAGCCAGCGCAGAGCGGCTCACTTCATATTTCACTCAGACCGATGACCCATTTCTTACCGGTGACCCATTAACACAAAGCCGGGCACGGCCAGCAAATTGCCCGAGCGATTAGAGCATCTTGTTTCAGCATCGGGAGACCAGAGAATGAGAATAAGTTGGGGAGTTAATGACTCACTCACTTTTCCTGGAGCCGCAGCTGTTCAACTCAACGTCTCTGGCCTCAAAAGAAGACGATTTAGAATTTTTTTTACTGCCTTCATTTTTCTTCGCGCCCTTCTGCACTCTTTTTTTATGTTCTACCAGAGGTCCGAGCACAGTTCACACGTCTCTTAATTACCTTTTGTCTGGTTCAGGGTTGGAGCTAAATTAAGGGAGGCCAATTCATTTCCTGCCGGGGCACTTCAGGAGATAGCGGGGCCATCTCTTTCGCAGATGGGCCTTTCTAATGCGTGATGAATGAGAGGCAGCGGCAGCGGCAGCGGCGAAGAAAGAGGCTGGAAAAACTGCCGATGATCACGCGGCCGGAGACGAGATAAAGGACGGCGAGAACGGGGGAAAATGTCAGATGTTGGCAGCGACCTGATGAGATATTTGTTGTCACGATTTCGTGGCGGCTTAGTAGCAGCATAAGCACGATTAACAAGGAAAAGCATATCCCAAAAATAAATAAAAACCCCTCAGATTCCTGCCTGGATTACGATAACAAAGTCCATTAAAGGGATTATTTTTTTCTGTTTGTGCGTGCGTGTGTGTGTGTGTGTGTGTGTGTGTGTGTCCGTTTTGTACGTGTATGTGAATGCGCTGAGCCACTGCACCGATGTGACTCAGCTGGTGGCTTAATCCCACAGTGTAAATCTGAGAAAATGAGCATCACAAAACTAGAAACAAACAAAAAAAGACAAACAGACTTTGCTGCTCACGTGACGCAGTTTGTCGAGCCCAAGATTTATAAACATGAGAGAATCAAACCGGGACTGACGTCATTTTCATACCTCTCAGCCTCCCCCCCCTCTTCTCCCCTCTGACTTTTCCCAGCCTGTCTGGCTGCCCACCTCTCCCCTCCCTCACATCCCCTCTAATTCCCAGCACTTTTCCCATTGGAGTGCCGTAAGAGGATAAGGCCATTCCCTGGGAGAGCAATAAGAGGATGAACGTGTGTGTAGGTGCGCTGGCGTGTCAGCCCAAAGCAAAGCCCTGGCCCGCGCACCCGCTGCGTGCGCATGCATTTTTTTCAACCCCCCCCCCATCCCCTCCCCATCCTCCCTCTCCCCCTGCATGCTGCAACACAGCCGAGCCGACGCGCAATACGGAGCGCTCTTCCCGGGAACGCCTGTCAGGAGACGCGTGCGCGGAATGCAATCAGGAATTCCTGCGTGTTCTCCTGCCGGATGTCTCGGCAGTTTTTTCCCTCCAAGTGCGCAGATTACCAGCCGGCCATTCATCAGCCCGTCTCCTAGAGAGGCAACAGAGGGAGGAAAGCACAAATACGGAGCAGCGGCAGACGTGCATAATGATCTGACGTATGGAGCAATCCGAGCAGTCATCAGCTGATGTGCTGACCTCCTCACGTGGAACCGGGATGAGCCGCTTTCATCCGCCGCTGGACGGCCTTCTGATTGATCAATCACATTCTTTATCAAAACCCTCATATGCCAACATATGCCCCTAGACATAATCTTCATCTAGGAAGTGCACAGCTTTCTTTTATTCGGCGAGGGGGGCGGGGGGAAACACGCAGCCTATATGGGGATAATGAGCGGCTCCGTCGACAGCGGATCACGGCCCCGCAGGACAGAGGAGACGAGACACCAGAGAAGAAGAGGCAGGGACGGGAGGACATGACGAAGAACCGCCGCGCGATTAACCGCCAGAGCAGATGGCTGGAAGTGGAGGTCGGCCCAGGGGCATTTTTTAGCTCGCGACTCCCTCGAGTGAATCTGCGTTTCTCCATCAAAACCCGGCAGTTTCAAACTATAACACGCATTGCAGTTTTTTGGAAGGCTCTTCTCTTCTTTTCTTTTTTTCAATTATCTGCGTCACACTCTCCTCGTCTCCTCTAGACTGTAATTAGAACCGCCTACTGGGTCCGCTTAACGGTATCTCGCAGTCTCTCTCTCCCTCCCTCTGAGGACTTTGTCACACGATGCGCAGTGCCTGGGTTCCCGAGCTGAGGGATCAGTCTAACATCTGGAAGAGCGCGGTCAGAGTGCCAGTGTCGACTCCACACTGCGGACATGAAACTCGCAACCACACCGACGCGGCGTTCCAGTCCATGTTTGTCAGCTGATCACATATTTGCTACACATAGAGTTGTGCGTGCTGTGTCTATTGCTGGTGTCTGAACTCGAAGCCTGCAGGTTCAAGAGGGATTTTGTGCAACAGGAATTCTGCCACTGATGTCGCATCAAGACCGACTTTAAACACGGTGAGCAAACAGAAAACAACTGGAGGTGGCGGCATCAAAAGACGAGTGGCATGTCAAGAAAAAAAACAAGCCCGATGCGGCTTCAGAGAGACACGAAGACGCCCCGGACAGAGGATTCTTTGATATTGGTGGATTTAAGCTCGCAGCCTTTTGATTGGCTACCACACGCGGACAACAGAGACGTTTGATTCGGAGTTTTCGATTCGTCGCGTGTGTGTGTGAAGATGTTGACAGAGTTCTGTGATGCGAGTTTGACTCCTCTGGCACCGAGGAAGGAGGAGATCCGACACACTTTGCATGATCAAATCCTTTGTGCTGTCAAACTCACGGAGAAGATAAAAAAATAAATAAAAAAAACATCTGACGCAACAAAACCGTGTCAGGGAGAATAACAGAAAAAAACTGTTTCATAAAGTGAGCTTGGAATCATCTTCATCTGCACCTGCACGGCTTCAGGCTGGACTGTGTAAGTGATAAACTGGTAAACAATCTGGGTTTGCTTGTTGCACAACTGACCGAAGGGGTTTGAACCCAAGTGAAAAAAAAGACACATCTATAAATATTACTTTGGGTAGAATTCATTGATTTACATGGCAACATTTTGACCTCCCTCAAGCATAAAACTCGCAATTGTTCAACTTTTCTCTCCCCAAGTTTACAGGGTTTGCAACAAGTTGTCGTCGTGCGAAAAACCTGAAAATTCCAATCCAAGGATGTCGAGACGTGATGATATTCCATCAAGCACACTGCAAAACAGCCAAAAGATCTCTTCATCACGGCAGAAAGATGTATAGGTCTGCTGGACATGTTTTTCACTGTAGGTTATTTCCCTTTTGAAAACGGCAGACTTGCAATATCACAATATTTACAGATCCAGAAGAAGAGAAGCAACACCCACACACGCACACACACACACACACACACACATATATATGCACACACACCTTCGCAGATCTCCAGTGTGATATGTTACACAACTAAGACGCTCAGACCCAGACAATGTAAAACAAACGGTGACAATCAGCAACAGATGAGCTTTCATCCATCCATCCATTCATCCATCCATCCATTCTTCCATTCATCCATCCATCAATCCATTCATCCATCCATTCATCCATCTATCCATCCATCCATCCATTCATTCTTCCATTCATCCATTCATCCATTCATCCATTCTTCCATTCATCCATCCATCCATCCATCCATCCATCCACCTCTTCATTTCCCCCAATGTTTTAATCAGCAGCGGCCTTTTGTTGCACATTATGAAAACAAACAGTCGACTTAATTTTCATCATTGCCTCAATTAAATGACACCAAGCAGCTCTTGTTTTAATTACGGCTGCATTAGAATGACACTGAGCATGTGCCGCACAGCGCCACGTCGCAGGCGCACAACTGGAACAGGGCTACGGTGTCAGCGCACACCGTCTAGGTGACTGAGTGTGTGTGCGAGTGTGCGAGTGTGTGTGTGTGTGTGTGTGTTTTCATAAATGTGCTCACAAGTTTGCTCAGGCAGATTCATGGCGAGCCCAGCGGTGAGGCGTAAATTCTGCTCCTGCAGCATCGGGTTTGCTTTTCATGTCTGACAAGGAATCTTTCGTTAGAACGACAGCTGAAAGGCACACACACACACACACACACACACACACACACACACACACACACACACACAGTTTACCTGCTCTATTTGCTTTCCTCTGCCCACGACTGCTAATCTCTCCCGTCGTCTTTGTCCTTCTTTCGCATTTTCACGCTTCTCATTTTCTGCCTCTTCTCACTCTCTTCCTTTCCTCATCAAGCCTTTGATCTCCTCTCACCTCTGATGCAGGTGCACCATCCACTCAAAGCCCATTTAGGGGGGGGGAAAAAGGCTCAGATGTTCTGCCATGAGACGCTTTTTTAACCTGTCCCGATTTACATTAACGACGAAGTGCCGAGCTCAGAACAGAAGGCTTGGATGTTAAATGGAACACAGCAAAAGGACACATTTAAGGTTTTTTTTATGTTTTTGTAATGGCAGTTTGAATCTCTGACAAATCCACACAGTCAGGTTGCCAGAGGCAGAGAATGAGGGATAAAAATCCCAGAATAGAGGATTTATTTTTTCTTGATTTCTAAAACTGCTGTTGAATTTTCCACATTTGAAGGGGGGGGAAACCAACAGGGGGTGTGGTGCCTAACCTGGGAGAGGTATGAGTGCCCTTTGTGCTACACATCACAAAGGTCTGATTTGCAGAACTGAGTGGTTGAGCACAAACTTTCTGAGGAGTGGAGCGAGTAAAAGAAGGATGAAGCTGTTTTGTTTCTGTGAAGCTCAGTGACAGTCAGTGAGTTCACTGGTAGAGACACAGACAGTGTTGCTGCCAGGAAACACTGGTTATTAAGTCCGTTTTGCATATCATGTGACCTCGAAGGGGTTTGAGTTCAATCCCATACACACTTCTTTACATCATTTTAGTGTTGCGCAAAGCAAAGGAAGGAGGAATTTTCCTTGTTTTTAAGGAATTTATTGACTGGATACAGACACGATTGACTGTTGGGGAAGTCAATTCAGGAATACGGAACCTTTTAAGTCGTGGAGAAGAGCCTTCGAGGGGCCGGGACTGGCAGGCTAACAAAGATAATAAAACAAGGGGATTACAGGACGCGAAAAGTCGACTCCGTCGGCTCTAATGAACCGTGAACACTGAAGCATCAACAGACCCTTCGTTCCGACTGTGCTGGAGGTATTTTACAGTCATTTGACAAGTGGAGAGAGAGCAAAAAAAAAAGAAAGAATAAAAAAGCACCTCGCAGGCTCGCACACAGTACACATTTCCTGGCGGCCGCCCGCCCACACATGAACAGACTCACCCACGCTTGCACAGCAGCCATTCACACAAGCGGCGTGCGCATGCGCCACATGTTGGGCCCCGGCTCCCGCGCTGGATTCACCCGAACGCTGCGCGAGATATTTCCATGGCAACAGCAGAGAAAGAGGAGGAGAAGAGAGAGGGAGGGAGGTGGAGACTGGAGCCGGAGGATCTCCAGAGAGTCTCCCTCCCTCTTTGACTCTTTGATTCAAACTCTTCTCCCTCAGCTTCATTCAACAGGACAGCCATGACTTTAAAATACGGCAAAAAAAAAAAACGAGGCAGCGGCTGCGGCTGTCGCATACGAGCGATGTGACCCTCCGCAGCGCAAACAATGAGCCGAGGCCTCACATGAACTGCTGTCATTATTGCACAATGTTGTGCAAGTGCGTTAAGAAGGGGGCCAACATTTGGACTCCCTCATTGTGATTTTCTTCCCCCCCCCCCCGCCAGATTCTGTTGTGAAACTGCTGCATTTGAGATGATGGAGGGGTTTAAAAATAGCACGGACGGAGTGGGGACACACACACACACACACACACACAGACACACACAGCGCAACGCGAAACAGCTCATTTTGTTGGCTAGGAACCCCAGAAAAATAAAGATGCATTTGAGAACCAACAGCGGTGGTCAGGCAGGCTGGTTATGATTTTTTTATATTGTTATTGAACAGACTCAGTGTTTCTCATTTGACAACTCAAACGTATGCCTTCTTACACCTGCAAGGGAGCAACGCTGAACAAGTGGCGTTCGAGATAGATTGCTTTTTTTTTTTGCTTTTTTTTTCATTTGTGCCTGGAGAGACTCGTTCACTTCGCCACAAATAAAAGGTCGTTAATTTGATTTACGGAAAAACTAATCGCATGGGGGACGCGGTGAATTTGTACTCGCGAGTGTGTGAGAGCGGGAGTGTGTGTGAGTGTGTGTGTAGAGTAGGGGACTTTGTGCGTCCCATGTGGCATGAGATATTTATCTCAGCCCAGCTTTTCATTAATGGGTCTGTAGCCAACTGGCACCAAGAGGAATTATAGGACAGAAGCAATCAATACATTCAAGCTCAGCCGTGTGTGTGTGTGTGTGTGTGTGTGTGTGTGTGTGTGTGTGGCTTTCCTTTCCAGTGAGTGATTTTAACTCACTCAAGTCGTTAATGTCCTCAATAATCTTTATTTATATATTGTGTATATATCAGTGCAGCACTATTGCAACGTTACCACCATGACCAGATGAATCCTTTTTACTATCTAACATGTAAAAAGTACAGCAAAGATTCTGCTTGCACAAAATGCATACAAAATAATGAATTCAATTCAGTATTTCTAACTTACTTTTAACGGACTCTGCGAACACAATCACCTGCTCTTTGATATCCACCACCACTGTCCACTAGTCTAATACAAAGTTAATCAAGGACTGGCTACTTGATGAGTCACTACATTTAAGTGACCAACATAGTGAATATTTCAAGCATTAAACATTTCAATGGAAATCAAATGAATGCCCTCTCAGGGAATTAGTCACAGTAATTACACAAAAAGACACACACATACCGTACACGCAGTGACAGGTGATATTAACCCAACAACCTCTGTAAAATCAATCTGTTGCCAATCCATTATTAGCGATGAGTGATTAGCGGACTGCGATGGTTCCCTTGTGGCTCATAAAAAGTGACTAATGTGGTTTGCATTAGTCTTAAACAGGAAGGAGGATTTAAATGGAAGTGACTAATGGTTTTGCCAACATTTCTTCTGACTCACTAGTTCACACCGTCTTGATATCTCCGTTTGAAAAAGCCCCGCATGGAGACTTTGGGCCGTTCCGCTCCATTAGCGACCGCTTCTCCGCCCTCGCTAACGGAGCCATCATCTGGGCGCCGCTCGCTGTGATGTAATTATATCGGCGTCACTGAGCTAATCACAAGTTCTTCTCCAGCTGCCTCCTCCCTGGCGAAGAGGTGCAGCCGGCCGATAGCGTCACATCATTTACAGCCACGCTGACGATAACCAGGGCTGATGTTCAATTAAACTGGCCTAATCAGAGCAGGGCTGCCGCCTGCGGACGGGACGGACGGCGAGATGTAAAGTAAACCTGCTTGATTTGTGAGTGGTTCATTTTTTAAGGTGGATCAGCTGTGGTTCATTTTCTTTTCCAGGCATAGATCAGAAGTTTAAATGGTAAAATGGTAAATGGACTGCACTTACGTAGCACTTTCCAGCACCTTCACGCTGCCCCCAAAGCGCTTTACAATGGCCTCTCATTCACCCGTTCACTCACACAGTCACACACACCAATGGGTGCCATGCAAGGTGATGCCAGTCCCATTGGAAGCAAGTTAGGGTTAAGTGTCTTGGCCAAGGACACAACAAGTGAGATTTGATCCGCCAACCTTTCGGTCATTGGACAACCCGCTCTACCTCCTGAGCTACAGTCCTTTTGATGTCTTTTTACAATATTGAATAAAGTTAGGGTGTTAAAATAACAACAGACCAAAAGATGAGAAAGATGGACGGTGTTCCACATTGACTGGCTGGGCTGATATGGAAATGCTTGGTGAAAATGTGTCAAAAGATATTCTGGGATCAAATATCCAGCGACACTTTTGAAGTTTTGCACTTCTTTTCTCTCTTGAGATGTATCCCTGCTTATAAATTCCCTCTTTTTTGCAGCTATGCTCCACTGAACTGCTACTCCGGACCAGTTGGAAGCTACAGTGGGGCCCTTTCATGGGTTTTTCCCCAGTTGTGTTGCTTCAGGCTGGCACTGAGAGGAGTTCTCTGCGTAATAACATTTGAAGCGATGGCCTCAGTACAACCCTTTGTTGCTGCTCGCAAGTTTGAATAACGCAGGTCGCGGCGCGGACAGGATCTCCCCCTGCCCCCGACACTTTAAGTGAAGCCAAGCAATCATTCACAGGGTGGAGAGAGAGTGTTCAGACGTTACCTTGCTGTCATGAGGACGAGGACAACGATGACAATGAGGATGACGGCGTGTGTGATGAACACGGGGGATAATGAGCATCATGGCGGCGGTGACAACAAAACTGCTATGATACAGACACACAGGCTCAGATCGCTGGGGGAAGAGTAGAATAGGACAGAATGGAACAGCATTAAAATAAAATGGCATTTGAATGTGAATACGGACTTATGTGAATAATCGTCCCAATCTCCTCAACGTCTATTCCCGCTGGCTTCCAATCTGCCAAATTCTGCGTTCTTATGTTACGCAGTTGGTACGGCAGCATAAATGCGAGCGGCTCGAGGGCAATTTTCACTTACACACTTGAGTCACTCACGCATATACACACACACATTTGTTGAAGAGTCTGTTTGTGGATGGTTAATTTTTTGCATCCTCTTTGTAGGAGGAATTCATCCAAGTGAAAGCAAAACCTAAATAAATGAATTAGCAAGTGGTTCCGCATGTGTTTTTGTGTGTAAATTCATAAAGGGCTTGATGCACAGTCAATTTGGGTGTTTAGCACCATTTGGCATCTCAAAACACACACATTCTCTCTCTCTCTTCAGAAAATATCTGAATATGATCTGGTTTACTCGTGGGAATGTGATTAACTTACTCAAGTATGTAACGGAACCACAATGTTCCTTTCCAGAAAGCAGCAGGACTCACAGTTCATCAGTTCAACGTAAAAAAAAAATAAAAACAGCGAACCGAGCAGCGGAGGCTCCACTGACCTGCCGATGAGCAGGAACTCTCCCACCACCCCATGCCGCCTCATGGCCATGAGGATGTTGCGGACAGTCATGCCCTCGCAGAAGCAGGCCACCACCCTGGCCTTGGGCAGGTGGGCCCGCAGTCTCTCCAGCAGCCGGTCGAAGCTCTGCTGCCCGGCGTTGCTCCAGATTTTGCCTGTCGGGGAGATGGTTACAAAAAGAGGGATGTTCAGTAATGACCTGTGTTACCATGACCCCCCACAATTGCAGAAAACCTAAATTTTGTAATTAAAAAAAAAATGGTAATGGAAACATTTAAACTTGAAAAAGAACCCTCAAATATGGCTAGATAATATGGAAACACCTGCAAATTGCAATTGTACTCTGGTGGCGAAATTTTTGAAACATGGCTTTGATTTTGCAAAAAACTGTCATGGAAACGCAGCTAATGACGGCAAACGGACAAACAGGCTGCGGCCTCACCAGAGTGGGCGATGCAGATGCCTTCTTTGGCCGCCATGTCTTTAAATGCCTCCATGCCACTTTCACCGTAGTTGCCTGGAGGGGAAGAAAAAAAAATGTAGACGTTAATGATGCGTGGCCTGTTAGTTCGCTCAGGCCACGGGGTCATCTGACCGCCGAGCTGCTTCCTGCCTGCAACAGGCTTCCACCTTATTTCCTGCAATTATGTCTAACTACGGCCTGGATGCTGCTGCACCCGCCGCCTCATGCTTCCCCATATCGACAGAACGTTAGGCTTTCTATGGTGCCTGCGGAGGGCCACAGACATTTCGGAACAGCGCCGGTGCTGACTCGTTTGACTCACACGGTGACGTGAAGACATGATTCAGACTTGAGCGGTTCCAGCATTTGGCATTCAGGTGTCCACACATTAGGAATGTGACAGGAGAGCGATGATAAAATTGTCATCGTGGATAAACAACAGTTTGAATTGACGGATTATTTCAAGCAACAAAAAAAAAGAATTCTGGTTCAGTGGCAGAGGAAAAGAGTTGATGTAGTGGAGGGGAGAAAAGTGGGGATCCGAGTGACATTGAAAAGTAACATTAAAGCTGTCTGGGTGAGAGCAGGTTTCACAATGGAACAGTCTCCTGGTTTTCCGAGGCCACAAAAGAGAAAGACAGCCGTTCACTCCCTTAACTACAGCCAGGTTAGAGCTGCCACTCAGATTAAGGTTCATGTGTCTGGAGGGAGTTGAAGGCAAAGACTTGAAACAAAGTTGAAAGGTCCAGTGTGTAATATTTAGTCTGATTTACAATTTGTATTTTTTGGTAAAAGCTGAATACAATGGCCAT
>NW_027466170.1:3712500-3872500 GCF_046127955.1 Nelusetta ayraudi
TATTTCTTTTTTTCAATGAGCGGTAGTGGGGGGGGGGTGAAAACGACAACATGGACAAATGACTGCAGCGATGCAGGCGGCCACATTGTATCAATTCACAGGCGCTCAGCATTGATATCTGCCTCATGGTGGCGCCAGAATCAGACCTAATTTTCTTCCCTGGTGTGAGACTGACCACTGTCCCCATGTGGAGGCGGTAATATTCGAGATCTTGTCACTATGCAATCGCAATGAAATTTTGAGGAGTTTCTTGGGTTTCACACAGAAAATAAGAAAATCCCAAAAATAGAAAATAAATAAAAGTAGACATGCAAGTTGTGTTTTTTAATAGAAATCCAGCCCACTTAAATAAGTAATACATATATATATAGATTGACAGAATGTAAAAGATACAAAACCCCTCTGCATTTAAAATTAAACTGAATGTAAATTGTGGACATACACATGTACTCATAGTTTGGTCTCATCAGGTGCAGACGTGACAGGAAGTCTGTTGTTGCAGTGAGGTTAAAAAAAGAATCTGTCGCCCTCCTGTCACCAGCCTGCTGGTCATGAGGACTGCTAATGAGGCCTGAGTGTCAACAGTGTGTGTGTGTGTGTATGTGTGTGTGTATCAGTGTGCGTGTGGGTGTGTGTCTGTGTGTGTTTGGTGTGAAACCACGTGGACCATCGTGTCTGACAACGTTAGGACGTGTCGAATGATACTGTTGGGCAACAGACCGAGGAAAACTATCTGGCAGGCTGGTGTGTCCAGTGTGTGTGTGTGTGTGTGTGTGTGTGTGTGTGTGTGTGTGTGTGTGTGTCACTTCCAAGACATTTAAACTAAAAAAGTACAGTAAAGTAGTAAAGTTTCCTGCATACGTGAGGTGATGGTGTGATGACTGAAACATGTACGACTCCTTCCACAAGGTGGCGATATGTCCATTTAGCTTGTCAGAATTCTCTTGTTAGCCGATGTTTTGGGACCGCAAGTCTGCAGGACGAGGGTCACGCTAGCCAATCACAGCAGGGTATCTGGTGCGGGCCGGGCTTTTTCGGCGATGACTCGGTGAGGAGCCCCAACGCAGCCTACACATTCATTCATTGTGTCAACACAACCAAGCAGACCACCTACATCTCTGTAATTCTTCGTTTTCAACTGCAAATTAGTTTGGCTATGCTAGTTTCACTAACCAAACAGCCAACCAGCAATCTTCTTCTTCTTCTTCTTCTTCTTCTTCTTCTACTGCCACGTTAGCAGTGTCAGCAGGCTTCTGGGTGAAAGATGAGGCCACTGAACTGTAAACACTCAGGGGTAGACCACGTCCAAACCACAGTTGTCTGGGTGTGTTGCTTCAGTGTCATCAGTATAAAATTTCCGATGCAGAGGTACAGTTCGTGTTTACACGGAGTGTAAAAAGTAGTTGGGCTGTAAAGGCACAGTATGAACGACCACTTCTATTTATACAGACAGTACATGTATGTGTGCAAGTTGCACAAGGCTTCTTCTGACGCATGCACGCACATACACACACGCACGCACGCGGACACGCTGAGAGGACAGAACGGCCCCCTGCCCTTCACGGAACCTTGAATTATTCATGTTGCGACTCACCGCCAGCCCTCTCAGTTTGCTTACGCAAGAGGCTGACAGATATGGATGGGCCGCCGCTGCTCGCCGCGCTGACCTGCCACGGCCACGTTCCACTTTCTGTCGCTAATGAGGAGGAATCCACATCTGGCTTGTGTGGGTTCTTGTGCGTGTGTGTGTGTTTCTACGCATTCAGGCCATCATTTATCTCCGCCTTCCTCAATGTGGGAATCTTTCACCACAGTAAAACTTCTGTCTCTGGTGCGTCAGCGTGGCTGTCTTGGTGAGGCCGGGAGTCGCTAAGCTACGATACCCCCCCACACCCCCCACACCCCCTTTATAAACGTAAACATTTGCTCATCTGTTCTCGCAGGTGTCAATTATGTGAGCGCTGCACCAGAGAAGGTTGTGAAGCTGAAGAAACGTTTGTCAGCCGTGTTTCCGCGTTTGTGTGTCGGCCGCTGCCACCATCAATCAGCAGGCGCTGTTTGTACTGTGTGTGTGTGTGTGTGTGTGTGTGTGTGTGTGTGTGTGTGTGTGTGTGTGTGTGTGTGTGTGTGTGTGTGTGTGTGTGTGTGTGTGTGGACAAAGGACCAACTCCTCAAGACAGATCTGCGTGTCTGTGTTTTTCAGAGCGCCCTCCAGAGTTCGCCATGGGGACTGATGCAGGCGCTGGAGCAGCAGGTGGGCGAGCTGAGGGTCGACGCCGACGACCCTGGCGCCTACGACGGAGCGCCGGGGGACGCCAGCGACAGCCGACCCAGTTCAGGTAACATCTCCAACAGCCGCGCAGAACTTGTAAATCTGCTTCTCTGAACCCGACAGAAGTGAGAAAAGTTTGTGCTTGTTTTGTCTGCGTCACTTTGAAGGAGAGCCTGGGTTAGAACAGGCATCGCCAGGGCCCTCTGTGACATCACAAAGGGTCTGCATATCTTCCAAACATGTCTCAGTTGGAACAGGAGGCTGTAAACACAGGGCTAAATCTGATGTTTTCCTGAACATTAGCTCAGAGTTCTTCTATATGGTTCGTGCTCTCTGAGCGCATCACTGGAAGATGTTTAGAGAACCCGGTCCACTTCTGACTTTTGTAGTCTTTCATCTGCCCATATTATTGCTTCACGCTCCAGTTACTGGCAATTTGGGCCTGTTTGTGAAATGTGGTCCGACGCTGGCCTGCATCTGGAGTGCATCGTGCATATTTTTAGACTGACGGAACGGTGGATGAATGAGCCACTCGTCACTCCTTTGTGGTCTCTTCCTTTCTTTCTTTCTTTCCTCCCTCCAGGTTTCTTTGAGCCCAGCGAGGGTCAGTCGCCCAGAGGAAGATCTGAGCCCACGGAGACGAGTCCCGTCTGGGCTCCCAGCAGCGACAGGCCCAAATCTGTGGGTGAGTTGAGGTGGAGGCTTCTGCCTTATCAGCAGTCAGTCAGTCAACAGTCAGTAGTAACTAACTGCCTCATTTGGGTTGAATAAAGTACTTATCTGTCTGTCTGTCTGTCTGTCTGTCTGTCTGTCTGACTTACTGACTGACTGACTGTCTGTCTGACTGTCTGTCTGACTGTCTGACTGTCTGACTGACTGACTGACTGACTGACTGTCTGTCTGTCTGACTATCTGTCTGACTGACTGACTGTCTGTCTGACTGTCTGTCTGTCTGTCTATCTATCGTCTCATCTCGCAGGTGAACTCCTCAACGGGGAGCCGGTCCTGCACGGCACGCTGCCTCGCTCCTTCTCCGTTCCGTACCCGCCTCTAGAGGGCATCGCTGAGGAGGGAGCGCCCGTGGACTCCTGGCAGTGGGAGCAGGCCTGGCAGCAGCATCATCATCAGCAGCAGCAGCAGCAGCAGCAGCAGCAGCCGCCGCCTGCAGAGCTCCGGCTCAGCGAGGAGGACTACCAGCAGGTGGTCCGGGTGGAGGGATACATCCTGAGCCTCATCCAGCGCCACATGCTGGCGCCGCGGCCGTGCCAGCCCCGCACCTCCCTGCACCCGGAGCCGGCCGCCTACGCCTGCCCTGCCCCCCCGGGCCACGGCCCCGCCCACAGGAGGACCCCCTCGCTGAGCGCCGAGCAACGAGCCCCCGAGTCCCACGTGCTGCCGCAGCTCGACCTCCCGCCCAACCCCCAGTCCCTGGGCTGGGGTCGCGACCTCCTGGAGGGTGGGGCGCCCCCCCTCCCCCTGGAGGAGGACTGCTACCTGGCGCTGGCCTACGCCCCGCCCAGGCCGCACTCCCTGACCGAGAGGCTGTCGTCACCCCCGCTCCCCCTGGAGGCCCCCCAGCCGCTGCCGCCGGTGCTCCCGCCGCCCCCCTGCTCCTCCTCCGCCTCCCCCTCCCAGCACTACTTCCTCCCGCTGCCGCCGCCGCCGCCACCTCACGGCAAGCACAGCCTGGTCAGCGCCCAGTACGTCCCCGTCCAGGGCTGCCACGCCCCCGTGCGCTCCCCCCGCCACTACAACGCGGAGCAGCCCAAGCACGGCCGCACGCCCGCCTCGCCCGACCACCCGCCCACCAAGTCCAGAGGCTCCAAGAGGAACCACGGCCACGAGCGGCAGCGGGCCAAGAGGTCCGGCGGTGGCAGTGGTGGCAGTGGTGGTGGTGGTGGCGGTGGCGGCGGCAGGGCCGGCCGCTCCCAGTCGGAGAACAGCCTGCTGGGCCAGCGGGTCCTGCCGGAGCGCCGCTACAGCACAACCGAGAGGCACCAGGGCCGGGCCGACCCCGGCCAGAACCAGGGTCCGACCGCCGGGCAGCACCCGGCCCACGGCGAGGGCCGGCGCTGGTGCTCCAACCTGGAGCTGAGCCAGGACGAGGGCGAGGCGCCGGCCGGCCCCGCCCACCGCCGGCCCCACCGCAAGGCTCGCCACGCCCACTCCTGCTCCCAGAACCAGACCCAGAACTACTACCAGCACCACCATCACCATCACCACCATCAGAACCACCAGCAGCAGCAGCAGCAGCACGGCCAGCGCCGGCACCCGGACTACCAGCTGAGGGCGCCACTGTGCCAGGAGGAGGAGGGCTACGGCGGCGGCGGTGGCGGCGGTGGTTGCGGCGCGGCGGCGGCTGAGTCCGAGTCCAGCATGAGCGAGGTTTACTCTCCAGCCTCCAGCTCGCTGTCCAGCGACTCGGACGAGAGCGGCGGGCTGGTGTGGCCGCAGCAGCTGCCGCCGCGTCTTGTCTCCACCTCCTCGTCCTCCTCGCCGTCGCCGCAGACCGCCTCCGCCGCCTCCGCCGCCTCCTCCTCCTCCGCCTCCGCCTCTGCCTCCGCCAGCGCCGCTGCCGCCGGGGCCGCCACGGCGCACAACCCCGCTCAGCCCAAGGCCTTCGTCAAGATCAAGGCCTCGCACGCTCTCAAGAAGAAGATCCTGCGCTTCCGCTCGGGCTCCCTGAAGGTCATGACCACCGTGTGAGGAGCAGGTGGGACTCTGAGAGACGATGTTCTCAGCTTCTTCACGCTCTTTTCCCGTCTGGCTTCTTCTGTTAGCAGCAGGAGCGGTGAGACGCTAGCGAGCTAGCACTAATCCCAGAGTGTCAGCCAGGCGTCGTCTGTGTGTGTGCATGGTTGCATTTATCCGGCCGCTGACCACCATTAGACACCAGACTAATGGCTCCTTTCCTGTTCCAGCTCGCCATCATTTTTTGCAACGCGAAGTTCGGACGACGGGCGGCGACGCCGCTGAATTTGCTGCATTTGTTTTCCTTTGTCTGTAGAGGCCCAGCGAGTTGATTAATCACTCTCTCCCCCGCCACCCAAAAAAATGAATGAGTGAATAAATAAATATTTCCTACATTACTCAAGTTGACCAAACTTTGAGTCTCCGAGACGCAGCTGAAGGCTGCAATGTTTGTGTTGCTCCTTATGGCTTATCAGAGGAATGCTTCTTTTTTTTTATTGGTCTGAGAATTCCTGAGGTTTTTTCCAGCTCGTTTCTTGTATTTTGTGACTAATGGAGGGAGGACAAAAGGAACGCCTCATTTTTAATTTTTTCTTTATTTCTTTTCCGAGACTGACTTTTTTATTTATTGATATGGATCCTTTGTGTTCTTACTTATTGTGAACTTGAGCTGATTAATGAAACATTTGGGTCGAACCGCCTCCATTTTCTCGCACTTTCAGCGCGTAAAAATTTCCTGAAAAGAAAAGGATGCAGCTTCTCGTCTGCTGAGGCGAGAATCTGTACTTCGGAGCGAGTTTGCTTTTGCTTTTCCTCGCAGTTTGGAATTCCTTCGGGCTGACTGCAGATCCCTACGCGGCGAATCCCTGTCTGTGCCGGGTCGGACTGCAGCGAGCAGCCCCTCACCTCTCTTCTCCTGCCAGCAGCCTCAGGCTCCAATAGTATAAACAGATGTCTGTGAGTCAGGATTTAGCAAGAGGCCACTGAAAGGGGGAGCGGGATACATGCATGCATGCACATATAGGGCGTCCATTCGCAAAAAGGAAAAGAAAAAGAAAAAAAGGTCCTCTGTAAATATGTATGTGTTGTACATACCATCACGTGGCCTTGTTTTTGGATGAATGTAGTTTGGAAAAAAAAAAAATAAAGGCAATTTTTTTGGGGCTTATCACTTTGCTACTCTAACACGCTGTCCTGCTCTGGTTTTTGTTCTCAGAGGTGCAGAGGAGTCCAGGTAAGACTTGTCTGTGCTTTCTCGCCTCTCTTCTCTTTTCTCCACTTAAATCTTTGACACTGAAGCGGTGGGATGAAGATTGAAAACACTACAAGATCACTATTGTTCTGCACTTGGGTGGTGGAGTGTGAGTTTAGCTCCCTCAAGTGTTCAACTACATGTACTGCGACTATGTCCTATCGCGGGATGGATTTAGGGCGACCCGACGTGACTTCCCTCAGACGGTCCGTTTTAACTGTCAGACTGTGTCAGTGTTGTCTTTTGGATCACATAGTTTTTATTCAAGAAACCAATATTGTTTATTCAGTGTACTATAAAAAACAACAACATTTTGATGAATATGGTTAAAAAAAAAATTACCTCATTACAATAATTCAAATAACTTTTCAAGTCCATTACAAAGACAAATATAATCTGAAGGAACTATGATGAGGAAGAAGAATTTTTCTACCTCTTCACCCAAAAAGAAAGGCAAATGTTTACTTTATTTCTGTTCAGAGTATTTCTCAAATAGTCTTTCAGATGTGGAAACACTGCCCTCACCTTCGCAGGTCACAGACCCAGAATGCACTGTGGGAAATGCTTGAAATTTGCTTTAGGACAATCTCACACCTCCCTAAGATCTTTCCCACATCAAGAAGACCAGACGTGAGTGTGAGTCACAGATTCTGACCGTGGTTGCTGTCCGTTTCAGAGAAAAACACTGCGACAAGTCCAGTCTGTCACAACATGTACATTTCAGGGCAACAAAAAAAGAAAGCGGAAGAGGTAGCGATGTAGTTGCGTGAACTAATGCAAAGAGAGTTTTGAAATTTCTAAAAAACTTCCTGTTTTTCACAAACAACAAACAGTCGCTCTGGGTGACGTTTACAACAAAATTACCTCTGCAAAACTAACACACTATCACTCGCTGTCTGTGTGTGTGTGTGTGTGTGTGTGTGTGTGTGTGTGTGTGTGTGTGTGTGTGTGTGTGTGTGTGTGTGTGTGTGGGCGGTAGCTGATAACAAGAGTTCAGATTTTTGTCATTTCCTTCCCGTTGCTGGTGCTCTTGGTGTCGTTGTTGGTGATGCTGACCCTGGCCGCCGGCTCCTCGCTGATGAAGTGCAGCATGCTTCGCAGCGACCGGCTCATGCTGTCCTTGAAGCCGCGGCCCAGGCACACGTAGAGCAGCGGGTTGAGGCAGCTGTTGAAGTAGGCCAGGCTCAGCGCCAGCGCGTTAGCCAGGTAGAGCTTGGGTCTGTGCTGCGAAAGCGGGGGTATCACTAGGTAGAGGAAATCCGTCACGTGCAGCGGCAGCCAGCAGAGGAAGAAGCTCAGAATCACGGCTCCGATGACCCGGCGGGTCTTGTTGGAGCGGGAGCGGGTGAGCTGCCCGCCACCCGCCGCCGCCTTGCGGTACACGACCCAGTGGCAGACGACGATGACCAGGAAGGGGAGCAGGAAGCCCACCAGGAAGCGGTAGACGGTGATGAGCCAGGCGCTGAGCCACGTGTGCACCGCCACGCACTCCCGCTTGCTGTCGCCGGCTTGGATCTCCTTGGTGTAGATGAACTGGGGGATGCTCCCGAGCAGAGCCAGGCACCAGACCAGGACGCAGCCCAGGGCGCCCTGCCGCGGCCGCCGATTGTTCTGGCACCAGACGGGCCGGCTCACCATCAGCCAGCGGTCCACGCTGATGATCGCCAGCTGCAGGACGCTGCAGAGCATCACCAGGTAGAAGAGGCTCTTGACCATCGTGCAGGCCAGCGGCCCAAAGTGCCAGTGGTCATCGTAGGCCAGCGGGACCATGAGCAGGGGCAGCGAGAGGCAGCAGAGCAGGTCGGCCAGGGCCAGGTTGAGGAACCAGAGGGAGGTGACGGAGCGCTGCATGCAGAAGCCCGTCACCCAGACCACCACGGCGTTCCCGGGAACGCCCAGCAGGACCACCAGGCCGTAGAAGACCAGCGTCGCGATCTGCAAGGGTTGGATCTCGGGGGCCGAGATGTCAGGGATGTCAGGTATACTGTAGTTGAGGTACGACTCGTTCAGGCTGTACAGGTCGAGATTTTCATAATCCATGTAGTCCATTGTTGCCTCAAACTGTAGGTGGGAAAGAGCTCAAAGCATTAAAACAATTAGATTTTATATTACACTTTTTTGATTTATCTTTCAAATGAGTTTTGACATCAAAAAAAATCTTTTTGTCAAAGGTGTGTTTATTTTAATCTTTAACAAAAGTTTAACAAAAGTTCTGCAAAATGTAAATATCAATGGGGGGGGGGGCAGCAAAAGAAAAGACAAAAAGTCAAAACGACAAGCTGAAATACCAGGTACTCAATATATGAATATAATAACTAAAAAATATGATTTTTATAAAAATTAATTCCCATATTAACTGCTGCATGTCAAATGCAACATTTTTGAGTTCCACATAATATAATCACAGAGCGATAATTCGTTGATTAGTGTGTGGGGGAGTCCAGGATTCAAGTTAATATCAACAGTGAGTTTTAGTTTTGCTTAGTTGTTTTTTTTTCCTTTGCTTTTATATTACTGATGACTCATCCAAATTAATCACCATGCAAGGGAACAGTAAATTAGAAATAAGACAAATAAGTGAACCATGTTGCAGAATCACCAAATATTAATTAGAAAAAAGAACAATCCATAATGTGGATATACATATGTATGTGTACATATATATGTGTACGTACTGTATATATGTGTGTGTATATATACATACACATACATACACCTACATACATATTTACATGTACACTCCCGTAGAGAGTTAAAATTATTTTATGAAGATTTCTTGACTCACCTTTGCATCAATGTTGCATCCACGCTGTGAGCAGAAACTCTGCTGACCCTCTTCAGTTTGGCAGCTTTTAACACAGAGACGTGCATGCACCGCCCTCCAATCACACATCCTCGCACACTCTTGCACAATATATTTCCTTTTTTTTTTCTTTTTTTTTTTAAGAAAAAGGTCCCTCGTGTGAAAAATCAAATGGGGCAGTGCGATTTTGTCCGTCACTGTCATCAGTAATTGTCAAAATAATTGATTTTAACATGATTATATCAACATATATAATATGCATACATATATGTAATATCTATGTATAATATGATTGTTGTAGCAGTATAATTACAGTTTAGAGCTGAGTTTTCCATTTTAGGATGGAGACAAAGTTGATGGTGGATGGTGGATGATGGATGGATGGATGATGGATAGATGGATGGATGGATGGATGATGGATGGATTGTGGATGGATGGATGGATAGATGGATGAGAACTCAGTAAAATCCTGACGGGAGGTGAGACACGTTTGAAAATATGATTAATTTTCCAGGAGAAACGCACACCTGTTTTTTTTAAACAATACTTTATTCTCAAATTCAGATGTGTTTTTACAGTGAGACAGACATTGCGTACTGGTTTCTCGAAAACGGCCCAATGTCAGGTTTGATCACATGACGAAACCTCGATGTGGCGCGAGCAGCTGGATTTCATGGCGTCTGAACTGGCCGATCCTGCGTCGGTGGCGAGCAGTGATTTACCTTTGGTGGATTCATGATTACTCACCACCACCACCACCACCCCCACCACCTCCACCACCCCTCGCTGTTACTCACGCCCTTGTGAAATTTCTGCTTCATTCACTCAGATGAATCGACGCAATGTTGTCTACGTCATCCGCGTAGACAAAGATGCAGAGTCAGCAGCTCAGTCGGCAGCACTGTGAGAAAAAAACTGTTTCTACCCGATGTACGGCCGCGTAAAATTCCCATAATCCATCTGTGTGCGGGGGGGGGGTTGCGAAAATATGAGCTACGAGACAGATTTTAAAAGCCCGGACGGAAAATGAACGAATCCCCAACTATACAAAGTTTGTTCCCATGGAGGGACGTTCTGATTGGCTCTATCATGTCACTTGACCTCCTAAAAACAAAACGACAGGGAGAGGAAACACGGTGTCACAACATCAGCAAAGGTTTTTCAAGAATACTTTTTTTATAAAAAAAAGAAGAAAAAAAAAGACAGAAAACACAGAGTTACCTAATTTCTGGAATTGCAACATGACTGTGTGTGTGTGTGTGTGTGTGTGTGTGTGTGTGTGTGTGTGTGTGTGTCTTTCTGTCCTCATTTAGGTAACCGTGTCTTGTGAAGGTGTGTGTGTGTGTGTGTGTGTGTGTCTTTTTGTCCTCATTCAGGTATGAAGGTGTGTGTGTGTGTGTGTGTCCGTGTCCGATCAGCACAATGGGCTCAACACAATGTGTTTCCCCGCTGGTGTGACAGTTATGTTCTCCCCTCTCTTGCTCTCGCTCGTTGTCAAACTCCGGACTGTTGTGTTGCCATACTTCCTCCCAGAGGTCGGGCGGCTTCAGTTGAGGGCCGGGGCGCTGCTGGGCGGGAGCGTCGGCGTGTCGTCTCTGAAGGCGTCCGACTGGAGGTCTGCAGGGAGGAAGAGGAAGTCTTCAACCACTAGCGCAAAGTGCTTGATTGTTTATGCCGCTGCCTCGCAAGGTTCCTCATCCACAACACTGTCTGCCGTCACCACAAGATGGGTGGGTGAGCGAGGGGGGGGGGGGGTCAGAGGGTGGAGCTAACACCTGGCTGGCTGGAGTTACGGTCACTAACCCCAAAAGAGGTGTCAGTGCCCGTTGTGACATCACAAAGGGCTGATTTCTGCAGTGTTTGGCTCCTGGCAAAGTGTCGTCTGGATGCCAACTGGGACGCACGCGACAAATGTTTCGCCGCATCGCAACAACAACACAGTCAGACCTCCAAACATGTTGCTGGAATGTACCGACGGCACAACCACGTGTTGTTGCTGTGCATCAATCGCAGGCGGCGTCTAAAGGTGGAAGACACTTTGATTTGCAGCTTTCACTTCACTTCACTGTCAGTAGCAAGGTTTCTAAATGGATGCTGACATACTCCCCAGAAGTTTTGGTCACGCAGCTGTTGAGAAACTTTCCAAAATTAGAGGAACAACAGCAAATCAGAAGTGCTGACCGTGTTTGCTGATCCACTGTGATATTTTTAGATATGGAAATACACACCACCCTGCCTTCGCCCTAAGACAGCTGGGATAGGCTCCAGCAGACCCCCGTGACCCTGAATAGGAATAAGCGGCTATAGAAGATGGATGAATGAAATGAAATATACACAACTGTTCAAAACCCATTTATGCATTGAACTCCACTGCAACTCCATGCTCTAGGAAACATTACTAGTGCACGAAAATCGTTGAAGATGTGCTGAACGTATATATGGCTTTGACACTAGTTGCCTTCAATGTCTAATTAAATGTGATTTTAGAGAATGAATATCAAGTGTGCAACATGCGGTCATCGTTAAAGAAGTTAAATGCTTTAAAATTGCATAAAGTCAACATTTTTAAAAACTTTTCGCACACTTGGAATTCTCTGCTTGACTGATTTTTGATTTGCACTCATAATGATGACAAAACATTGAAGATCATTATTTCATTCAACTGGTTGTAATGGAATTTAATGCAGAAGTCACTCAGTGACCCCTAACTTTTGAACGAGGTTGCCGTGAGACGGAGACTTCGCAGCTGGAGGATCTTGCGCGAGGAAGTCAACAACCCCAACATTTAGAGGAAGTGGTCATGTCACGGAAACACTGACTCAACTCTTTTATCCTGGCACAGTGAATCGTGAATACTCACCGATGAGCGTCAGACCCTGCTGCTGGTTCAGCAGAACCGACGTCCCTTCCTCCTCCTCCTCTTCGTCCTCCTCGTCCTCCTCGCCCCAGTCTGCGATGTTGGCCGGCGGGATGCACTGCTCCAGGAACAGGTCCTCCTCGTCCTCGTCCAGGTCCACGTTGTCGGGGGGCCAGCGCAGCTCGCCGCTCTCCACCTCGCTCACCTCTGTGGGCTCCACCACGATGGAGGGCAGGCGCTCCTTCTCGTGCTCGTGGCCCAGACTGCTGAGAGTGGCCTCAGTGCTCAGGACCACCTCCACGGGGTCGGGGAAGATCTAGGGAGGGTGACATAACAACAATAATAATAATAAAATGATAATGTATTGCATTCATATTGCCTGTGACGAACTGTGCCCTATGACAGTTTGGATAGGCTTCAACAGAACCCTGCAACCATGGTGCAGGAGAAAGCGGGTATTGAAAATGGATGGGTGGATGGATAAAGCGCTTTTCTAGGCACTCAAAGCACTCATTGAACCCATGATTCATTGATACTGCATTCTCATGGTGGTGGAGATAAAAAAAAAAAAAAGCAGTGTGTCACCCGGCAGTCTGTCTGTGGTAAGGAAGTCGCCTCTCTATCTGCAACTCCTGTGTCACTTGTACCTGGAATGGTAACCGCTGCTCCTTCCTCTGCTCGTCCCTGCAGCCCAGCAGACTTTGGCCGCCCATCTCGTCCGTCACTCTGCAGGACGAAACAGAGACTCGGTGACCCGGAGCCAAGCATGAATCGCCTGCTTTAATGCTACTCATCGATCCGTGGACCAGTCGCAACCCTGGCCGACCAAAAAAAGTAAATGCGCAATTTGCTTGACTTTGAAATGCACCCAGTCATCCACAACAACCAGAGACGAAAAGAAGTTTTCACCACCTCTTGAGGGCCACATTTGTTGACAACTTTCTGCAGTTTAATTGGATTGCATTCACATCATTGGAGTCACGCTATCCAGTTTTCCATGAAATGATGACCCGATCTGTGAGGCTGTACACGAGGGAAACATGTATGTGACATCCTCGTAGGTCACAGATTTTCTTTCTGACAGTGAGTAGTGTGTGTTCATGTGTGTGTTCGTGTGTGTGTGTGTGTGTGTGTGTGTGTGTGTGTGTGCGCGCGTGCGTGTGGGATTAGTAGACAACCCAACTCGTAATACATGGTTTTGATAAATGGATTACGTCATCTGACGCTCATGTCCAGATTGGAACAGTTTTTCTTCGGCTCTCATAAAAATAAAAAATCCTATTAACTTTGAAAGGTGCGAAGTTGGTGAAAGCAATGTCTTTTTTATCTGCCTCTGCACTTTATTTTTAAGTACGCAAAATAGCACAGTTCTGGTATCCACTGTTGTGAAATTGTCTCTTTAAACCAGCTGTGTGCATTAGATTGCATCCACTTCCCTATTCAATCTGTTTATAGTCTCTAGAAGGCCAGGAGGAGGGGATTAAGGCAGGCCAAGGATCCGCCCGAATCCTCTTTTCATCGCTCTCTCCTGCCTCCCCTGAGAACCAAATATGTTTGGTATGTTGTCACTAGGACGCCCTGGCATAGTGACACAATCTGTTAAATCTCACTGACTCTTTAATGAAATTTCAGCTGAAAAACAGATCTAATCTCACCGCCCCCTAACCCTAACCCTAACCCATTCTGGTGTTAGCTAATAGCAACACTGTCAGACTGAAGTTGCATTTAAACATCTTCCTGGAAGAGTGATATCTTGTGAGCAATGCTGTAGTAATTTTCAAGACAGAGGAAAGTTTTAACTTTAAAGGCTGTGTCTGATTAGATTACAGTTATAGTCAGTTTTCCATTTCTGAAAATCCCCAGAAAGTAATATTGTTTGTTACTCTTAATTTCTCTAGTTCATTGTGTCTTTAGATCATGTAGAATCAGCGATAACTGTAAGGCAGAAAAAGCCCCAAACAAGGAGTGAAAGAGGTCTCAAATGCCCAGCAAACACTTTCCACAACTAGCTAACGTCTCTATTGGCAAGAAGCTAACGTTGCAAAAAGCTGTGAGAAATACTTTCCAGTTGAAGTTTTGGAGCGTGGTTGATTAAAAAAGTAAGGGGTTTCCCTTACTTTTTCAATTTCATTTAAATGATCAGTCTTTCCCCATAGATGCAACTAATTATTCGTATACTCATACGCTATCATTTGTTCATGCTGTCGTTCAAAGCTGCAGCCCAGCGAGCCTGCTAGCCAGCCATAGATGTTTTCATCTTGTCTTAGAAGCCACAGTTTGTGATTGAACGTTCCAATGGTCGCGCCTTAAAAGTGCTTTGTGAAATCAAACAAAGACGCAGTAAGCCAGTTTGCACAACCGTTAAAATGGGGACGGCCTGTTCCCCTTCCAAATAGGATCAGCTGGACACTATCGTTTTTGACCCACTTGTCAGTTTGCACTGGCAGACAATTCAATTTCTGATATTGTGCCGCCAACAAGTGTGTCACGCTAAGCCGTTTGCGAGCCACCTGGGATGGAAACTTTCAGTGGTTATTATGATGAAGAGGCTTAACCTCCGTGTAATCCCCCTCATATACACACTCTGCTAACACCTGCATGTTTCGCCACCGTCAACAATCACTCACTGCTAGCGTAGAGCGCTGTGTTTGCTGTCCTCCCGTTGAATTTGCCTGGTTTGGCCGAATTTTCAAAATCACTCTGCGGTTTTACATTTTATACTCGGTAAATGCAATGGCTGCCTTAACTTCACACTGTTTACATTCATACATCATTATGAGTTTGCACCACCACACACTGACTCATTAGCTGGTGAAGTGGAAGATAGCTGGATGATCATGCTGGAGTTTCCTGTTCTAACACAAAACACTGCAATTGCCATGTGTGTGTATCTCCTGTTTGTTGTGCACATTTGTCCTGCTTCCATCTGAGTCCGTGCCTGTTTAATCCCGTGCACGGACTGAAAGTAAGAGTTTAATAGCCTGAGCCCTGTGCGGGACAATCCACTAATCATTTATTATCTCGTTAGTCCTTCAGAGGGCAAAAATTAGGGCAGGTCTTTTCTAGTAGTAATATTTACCATCAAAATGTAATCTTAAATTTCCAGAGCAGCTCTTATATCAATGTTAAAGTCAGATTTTTTTTTTCCAATTAATCTCTTTTTAAATAAATTGAATAATATTTCAAGACTTCAGCTAAAGTCCTGAATTCAGAGGCTTACTCAGCTGAGGCTGTTGTATGTTCTATTTTCTCCACCTCTACCGCCCTGACTTAAAGGTGACTCTGGCAAGCTCACACACACTCTCACTCACAAACACAGGCACCATACACACACTCTCACGTCAGCCGCTTCTTACCCCTCACAGGCGGCGGGACAGACGTCGTCCCCATCGTGGCACAGCGTCACCGTCATGAAGCCGGGCAGCGGCGCCACCAGAGGGACTGCAGGAGGAGGAGGTGAGCACCTCCCGCAGCGGTCGCCCTCCGCAGAGCCCTCTGAGAGGCTTCGGGCCTCCAGGGCGAAGCCTTGGTGGAGGTATAGGAAGTGGAGGGTTTATGGGGGTTGGGGGGCGTATCGGGACACGGAGTCCGGTCGGTGTTGCTCTGCTGCTGCTCAGGGCGGCTCTTCTGCCTGCTGTCAGGCCCGACTCCAAACCTGCATGTGTCCCCTTTTTTTCCGCCGCCTGTGGCTTCCCGCCTCGTGCCCCCGTCACTGTCCCTCGCCGTCCCCGCCCCTTCGTCCCCGCTGCCAGGCTTTGGAGAGGAGCAGGATTAGCGTCTCTTTCGATTACAGAGGCTGGACGGGTGACGTCAGCCGAGCCTGAACGTCCCTTCTGATGACTTGGCAAATGGCTTCATCCCTAATGTGGGCACACAGAGACACACACACAGACACACAAACACATACAAGGTCAGAGTGGTTGCACACAGCATCTGCTGCTTGAATCATTAAAGGCCCTGTGATTGGGAGTTTTGCACTTTTCCCCCCACCACCCTTTTTTTTTTTTTTTTTTTTGTCTGGTTCCCAACCATGTGTGCAGCTCCTCCGCTGGTGGATTTAGATTTGGACGATTCATGGAATTAGCCCAGGGATCAAGGGCTCAGGGTGGGGAGGGGCGGGGCAGGGGGGCGGGAGGGTTAGACGGATATATAACCGGCTCCAACTATTGCTAAACAGACAGAAGTGCTGCTAACTGCACGGTGTAATCCCCTCAGTCGGCTAAATCACCAGGTTATAAATGGAACAAGGTAGAGTAAGAGGAGGAGGAGGAGGTGGAGGAGGAAGAGGAGGAGGAGTAGAAGCTTCTGCACGCCGTGGAGCTGCTGCATGTGGCTGGCAGACCAGGACCTCACAGTGTGAATTGAAAAGAGAATAGAGAAAATCACAGCTCGCATACCAGGGTCTGCTAGACCTGTTCATCTGCACAGCGGGCAAATATCTAATCAGCCAATCACATAGCAGCAATTCATATGCTATGTATCTATGTACACACATGTATGTATACATATATATACTGTATACATATATATATATATATATACATATGCATATATATGTATATTTTTATACATATATATATACATTTATAATCATATATATCAACCTGACAAGCAGGTTATATATGGTCTTACACTCCTGGTTGGACAAGACGTCATCACTTCTGGGGTCAAAATGTCTTGTTGATGCCAGAGGTCAGAGGTCAGCAGATAGTGGCTAGGCTGGTCGCAGCAGTGGCTGGCGAAGCCCATCAACGGAAGAATGCAGTGCAGCATCTCTGATTGGCTGCTGCAGCGGCGGCATGCAAACCAGTCAAACCACCCACCCCCGACCCCCCCTTTTCTGCCTCACCTCCACTGCTCCGTCGGGCGGCAACGGCAAACACATGATTCTCAGCCGGCAGCAGGTAAGAGACGTTTTGCCTACTACCTTCTCTCAGCCTTTGGCCTTGCGAGCATTTCCAGCCAGTTCTGCTGTAACGCACCTGTCCATCTTCAGGTGGGAGCTGGAGCTGCAGCCATGGGCTGTCCGTGCAGCCGGGAGGCCAAGTCCGGTGAGGCACTTTAACTCTTCTCTTGTCACTGCATGTTGAAGTGTTAAAGGTGTATAAATAGTTGGTTTTTTTTATCTTTTTTGAATGCATTAAATGAGTAATCAAAGTAGCAAAAACATGCAAGCACAATAATGTATTTTCAGGCGAACATTTTGCAAAACCTCAATTGTCTAAAATCTAATTCTGCAAAGAAAACACTGTGCACAACCCTGAGTCGCTCATGTGTGGTATTTGATTTCCTGTTTTCAGGCGAACCGACTCCAGAAGATCCAAAAGAATGGAAGAATGTTGTTCCTGACAACCCATCACCAAGTAAGTCACCGGGGGAAGTAGTCAGTATCTGGCGATGGGAATCGAGAACAAGCTCTTTTTTTGGAGAGGAGGTCCTCATTTGGACTTTCCCCTCCTTTCACCCTGTGAGTCAATGACGGAATCGGAAGTCAGAATCACTCAATTCTTATCAATTATTTAACTGTGAATTATTTAATTTATTTCTATAAACATAGAGGTGGGTTTTTTTCAGCTTATTCATGTGTGCTATATTTTTCTTAAAAAACAAACTATTTTTTCTATTTTCTCTATATTTTCTTGCTGCGTGAAAGCCGAGAGACTTGCATGACGACAATAAAGAAGTCCCATCCCTCTCATCAATATCTGTAGCACGTGTCTTATTCTTGTGAAGGAGGTTATCTCACTTGAACCACAGGGAGGGTGGTGGCCTTCACGGCCAAGCTGGACCCGGCCCACACCACCCCCTACCACTTGGGAGTCCTGAAGCTGACCCACGTGCTGCTCAACGAGGGCGACGCCTACGACCAGCAGCTGGGCATCTTCACCTGCCCGCTGGCCGGCCTCTACCACTTCACCGTGCACATGTCGCTCAACGGCCGCGCCCAGTGCGCCCTCTACAGGAACGGTGAGAGCCTGGCCTCCCTCTATCACACCAGTCTGCCCAACGGCTGCAGCCAGGTGGCCAGCATCAGCAGCACGGCGGCGCTGGACGCCGGCGACCGAGTGTGGGTCAACCTGTGGGGCCACGGCCGCCATGAGATCATCGCCACCGAGGACAGCGACACCGTCTTCGTCGGATTTCTCCTGGGCTGATGGAGAAGATGAGGAAACAGGCGTCTGAACTATTTATGACTTGTGTAAAGTTGCATGTCCCGCTGTTGCTGCCTTTGTATTTTTGCACTTTGTTTTTTGATCGCAGCGGAATATAATAAAAGGATGAAAGGAATTGAGGTGTGTTTGTTTTTATTTGTGGCACGACAGGATTTTATTTTATTTTGCTACACAATGTACTGTTTTGCCACGTGATTCACAGCAGATTCTTTATATTTCATTTTATCTTAATTTGTTATTCAAACACTCGCACTGACTTTGTTTCAAACAAAAATACAGAAATTTGACTAGATATAATAAAAATGACTGTTGCCGTCACAATTTCCACTTATTTTGAATCATTTCTTAGTGATTTTTAAATGTTTGTTTTCATGGTGACCTTTTATCTCAACACTTCTCACGCTCTCCTTGACAGAACCTGTTTTAAAAATAGGACCATTTGCCAGCATGCTTATGAGACAAGATGTGAAACATCTATAAACCTCCACAGTTATGTCACCAGTTTGTGTCTGATTGACAGTTTGACTGCTTTCATGTCTCAACTCTTCCTAACTCAAGAAACACTTTGTTATCGTTGTTGTTGTTGTGTTTTGCACTCTCTGATTACAACAGGCAGCACAGGTTCTGGACCAAAACGGTGGAATTTAACGTGTTTGCCCTCATTGACTATGAAGTCAAACAAGGGCACGCCAGTGATTTAAGTAGAATTCAAAGAATCTTGACAAACGGCCTCTTGCCAATTAACCTGTCAGTCATGTGACATCAGTGACCTGATTCCATGTTTGCCGTAACTTCTTTCTTCTTGTTGCAACTCTGGGCTGTGCTGTTACACCTTTTTTTTTATGGCCGACCTGCTTTGACATCGGCGTTACATCAACAGCAGTGACGAACCAGATAAACAAGCTTCCCTCGTGTCCGTGTTGCAGCTTGGACTGGGGGGAAAAAACTAACCCTGCACTCTTCTGCAGGCGGCGGCAGGTGAGGATCTCTGAGTTACTATTTCTCACTTGGTTTATTCTGAATTGCAAAAGCCAATTCTTCACAAAAATATTTTCAATAAACATCTTCAGCTCCAGGTTTTTATTTTGCTAGAAAAAATGCGTAGGGAGCAAAAAGGAAAGTTTCCATTAAATCCTCGAAGCTCTGTTGTGTTTTCAGTTGATCCAGTTGAATCTGTTTTTACAACAAAATATTTGTTCATGTCTCATCTTTTTTCAGTTTTATATCCGCATTTTCTCCCATTTCATCTTCTTTCAGAGCTTCCAGCCTCTGTCTTCAGTCATGTCCAATCAGAACTCAGCTACAGGTAAATGCCTCTAATATTTAACAAACATCTTCACTTTACATCAATCTCCATGTCACAAATACCTTTGTCTTAAATCCATCTGGAATCGTTGTGAGTAATCCTTAGGGGATTTACTTCTTTTATTTTGAAAATATCCAGAGGTGGAATACGTGAAGACATGAGTTGTTTGAGGCGAACCTGATTATTGTGTATTATTGGATATGCATTTTATTTCATTTTGATATATTTGTCTGGTGATGAAGGTCCTTGAAAGTGACCCATAAGATAGAATGCTGCCAAGACGCTGATGTTTGCTTCAGCTTGAAAATGAAGAAGACATTAACACGTTAACGTTGATTTGGCTTTATGGCTTTAGCGAAGCACCAACCTGGTACCTGATTTGCCACATTACATCTACAACCCTTCAATGCAAGGTGACCCTTCCATACTGAACTCTCCTTCCTCCCCACCAGGCAGACCTGTGGCCTTCACAGCCAAGCTGAGAATCGACGACAGCCGCCAAAAACACGACCGAGTCCTAAAGTTCGCCGATGTGTCGCTTAACCAGGGGGGAGGTTACGACCCCGACACAGGCGTGTTCACCTGCCCTGCGGCGGGACTCTACCACTTTGTGGTGAGCGTGACTGTGTACGGACGCGGACAGTGTGCGATATTGAAGAACGGGGAGAAGGTGGTGTCGCTGAATCACGTCAACCAGCCGGATGTGCTGAGCTACAACAGCAGCCACGTGGCCAGCGTCAGCGGCCTCGTCCGGTTGTTCCAACAAGACCAAGTGTGGGTGAATCTGTGGGGCGAGGGCCGACACGACATCTTTGCAACGGAGGACAACGACACAATCTTCACGGGGTTTTGTTTAGGCTGAAGCTCTTGTCGTGTGAAATAAAGTGAAATAAAAAAGCAAAGATTGATCAACTTGAGCGGCGTCCACCTTTTTTTATTTTGTATTAAATGAGGTTGCTGCAGGCATCTTTCAAACCAGAGACATTGTGCAAAGAAGCTCTTCTCAGCACCCTTGACTCTCACTGAGTTCCAGGGTTTTTTTTTACATCCTACAACTTGTCCAGGTGTGTAATTATCCACCGTCTGTCCCACACCAGCAACTTGAGTGATGAGAATGAGAAGAATCTGGAGCAGAGATGTTTTTTTGGGTTTAAGCTGCTGAACCTGTTTGGAGTGTTGATGTATGTATTAAAAAAAAATAAGAAGAATTTCAGCACTTTATAATGATGCAGACTTCAGCTGTAGGACAAAAAATTTTTTTTTCATTATCATCAGGGTTTTTGTTCTTTGTTGCATTCTAAGGAGAAAGCTAAGAGATTATCTGAGAAAGTCTCACCTGTCTCGCCCATCTGCACGAAGGTTGTGTCCTTAAATCTGAGTCGCAAGCCTTGATGGAACTCAAAATGTGCTAATTAAAATGCCACTGATTCTTTTTTTTTTCATTTGTTTTTTGTTGTTGTTTTGATTTGATTTATTTCAGGAAATGTATTGAAAGATTAGTCATTGCGTGTTTATTTTAATGTTTGACAAATGTCAAGAAATTTAGGTCACTTTTAAAAACTGTTTGGGATTTAACAAGTCCAAAATTAATTTCAAATGGGAACAAGTGGTTTCTGGAATATATCTGGTAACTGCACGTAAACTTTACTCAAGGGGGAAGGGTCATTACTTTGAGAGGACCATTGCCAGGAGCACACAACCCGTTGGTATGCAACAACTGCTTACTGCTAACAGCCTGCTAACACCGTTTAAATTATTTGTTAGTGATGTATTTGTCGACGAGCTGTGTCGGTGTGAGTTGTATCAGGGACTTTCAGCTTTAAGGTGGATGCTGTCTAGCTTTCTGCTAGCAGTGAGAGCCGTGAGTGGCCACACTCGGGAAACTGATGACAGTAGCGTGGTAGACAGTGAATTCAACTCCTGCGACGATGTCGATGTTACGTAGCATTTGCTTTTGTTTTGTTTTCAACGTATCTTGTGGGAAACATCTGCGGTCATTCAGCGAGCGCAGGCTGTTTTGCAGCGACTTTTAGGGGGCGGTAGTGAGCAAGCTGTTTTAACGCAAAGCATTATGGGGAATGTAGTCTATGTGACTATTTTGTGCCAGCTCTGCTACTAATAAAATCAAATAATACTGTTTTAGGTTACCCATTTGTTATGTTTTCAGATTAATGACCTGCGGTAATTTCGGGTTACATAAAAAAACAAAAACAAAGACAAACACGAGTCATCACATTGTGTCCTTCCAGGCAAGCCTATTGGGAGGGCTAAACAGTGAGAGGGCGAAACAACAAATTCAGACTGACAACCTTGGCCTGTTTGTCTACTTGCCAGTTGTAAAATTCCTCTGCAAGCAGTTGCAGAGCTCCCCACTCACAGGTAAGACTTCTTTCAACTCGCCTTCTTTCAACTTCTTTCAATTTGCCTATTCTGCTATTTTTGAGAAATTGAACTGAGGTTTAAGTGATACTGGCAACGTGCTAATGTTTTATAAAAAAATAATTGCACTTTATAACCTTGAGGTTAAATTTTACTTTAATAAAAATCTACAGCCTGGAGACAAATGTGAGATATTGTGCACTTGGTAGATAAGTGCAGACTCTGATAAGTCATTAAAACTTTTGCACATACTACTCGTGTTTCCTCGTCGTTTATCCTTTCACCAGAAGAGCAGCAGAACGTCAGAGATTCCACCCATGGCTAACCAACCACCTAGAGGAGACAACTTCTCCACAGGTACAGAAAGACAAACTGGATCCATTTCTAGTCCCCACATTGTCAGTGTGCTTTGTTTTTATAATAATATCTGCTATGTGCAAAACATTGTTAGACAGACTTTTTTTCTCATTGAGATTTGCATCAAAATGAAATTATGAAGTTAAGATTATTTATTCATTTAAATTTTATTGTATTACTTAAAATGCATTTAAAAAAAAAAAAACAGCCTTAAACTTCATAGAATGTTTCAATTAAGTGATAAAGATAATAGAAACATCAAGCCCCTGCTCTCGCCGTCCTCTAACTTTTTTTAAAAAAAATGTGCTTTTCTGTTTCATTCAGGCACTGTGGCCTTCACAGCCAAGCTGGCCATGAGCGACAGCTACCCCTGTTCTGCCGGGGTCCTCAAGTTCTCCACCGTGATGCTCAACGAGGGAGGCGGTTACAACAATGAAACAGGCATCTTCACCTGCTCCCAAGAGGGCTTCTACCACTTCGCCCTGCACGCGTCCACATACGGGCGTGCACAGTGCGCCATCGTCAAGAACGAAACGAAGTTGGTGTCGATGTATCACACCACGCTGCCTGACAAATGCAGCCAAATGGCCAGCATCAGCTGTGTGGTGCAGCTCTCCGCAGAAGACCGGGTGTGGGTGGACGTGTGGGGCCCCGGGAGGAACGACGTCTTCGCCACTCTGGACAACGACACCGTCTTCACAGGGGTCCGACTGGGTTGACCTCCGTGGCATCAGGCTGGTGCAGATTGGTGCGAGTTTAAAACGTGCGTTCTGGTTATACTGAAGTGTTTTTTAGTTGCCAGATTCCAGCGCATCAGCGAGCGACAAGAGTGTGTTTGTGTGACCCTGTTACTGGTAATAAAAGATCAATTCCATTGGCTTCAGCCGATTTTTGTCCATGTTTCTCTAGTTAGATCAGCTGAATGTGTCCTTTCTACCGAGCATCATATTTGTTTGTTTGAAATTCAAATGGTCGATTCAACTGCCAGATTTATTCAGTGTTTGTTTCTTTGTTGAGAACCCTTGTTAAACAAACAACATAGTTTCCCATTTTCATTTAACTCCCCATATGTTTAATGCTACTGCACAAGCACCATATTTAATGGCTACTTGCAAGTACCTCACACAGCAGCGATTACCTGTTTAACCTGTACTGCAGTGCTCACCTTCCTTCTTTAGGTGGTTGTAATGCATACCCTTAGCTAATCAATATTCCACCACGGATTTGTGTGATTTACCAAAGTGAGTCTTTTATTTTTATTTTGTATTCTTTGTTCTCTTTTGTTAGGATTAAAAGTGATTAAAAGTCATTTAATAAAGAAAATATAAATTAACCATTTTGAAGTTATAGCAGTTCCTGCAGTGCTAGCAAACACTGCAGATCAATCATAGTGATTTTGGTAGGCAGCATAGGCAAACGTTCATAAGTCCAGGAAGTGACCAGTAATGACGAGGCAAAGACAGTGGTCACTCATACACAGCGTACTGTTCTTTGAGTACTCGGTTGAGTGGTTGCTCAAATAAGGCACTGTTCTTAATTGCTGAGTGTGCGGACACTAAACCAAAAATCACTGTCCTTCCTCCAAAGCATCGGAAGGAAAGGGGAGTTTGACCTTTTTCTGTCTCAGGGCACTCTCAGGGCATCAACTGTTTCCATCGGGAGGGTCGAGAGGAAGCCAATCAGAGGGGTTAAGCTTGAACCATGACCCCTCATTGCAACGGATAGGACTTCACCCTACATAAACTCGGACTGAAGACAGGATTCTCATTCTCACTTGGGGGGGTCACCTGTAGACTTCCATCTCGGTTAATCTGGGGCTGCTCTTCTGACCATCCAATGGGGAATCCATGGCCATGATTGCTTGTTTTTTCAGTATTAAACCTTTTTGAAACTTAGTATTTTTGTACGATTCTTTCCTGGATTAACCAACATGCGACACTTTCTACTCTCTTAAAACGAATGATGTACTTTTTATGTACATGTCGTCAATTTAAGTGGGTATAAAAAGATTGTAAAAACGTGGACATGAAGACGTTTGTTGGTCTTCCCACCGCTAGGAGGGGCTGTCTCATGAGACCGTCCTGTTGTAAGATGTACACGCGCATGCGCGGCTTGTTGACGCTCAAGCGGCAATTAACTACCGTGGCTGCAAGAGGCGGTGGAACACATCGTCACCTTTTGTTAGTGAAAAGTTAATTTTTGTCACAGCGGCTGTTCTCCAAATGGACCTGGACACGGGCACGTACGAGCCGGGCTTCGTCGGCATTCGGTTTTGCCAGGAATGGTGAGTTTTCCAGCCGTATGAAAGCAGCGGCTAGCTCGCTAGCTAACGGTGACAATGGGAGCGCGAACGTCAAACGCACCTTTCATTAAAGAGAACGGGTCGTCCGTGAAAGTTCTGAGCTGCTGCTGCTAAAGAGTTGTCAATGTCTGTTTCTGCTACTGTTACAGTAACAACATGTTGTACCCCAAAGAAGACAAGGAGAACCGGATCCTGCTTTATGCCGTAAGTCCCAACTTCACTGACGCTGCCAGTGGAGTTTAAAATCTCTGGAGCAACTGTTTTGTTTTATTTGTTTTTTTACTGTTCTCAGTCTGCCATCAAGACGTTCTCACCTGATGTCTTCTTTGCATCCATCTTAAAACTGCAGAGGACGAAGAAGATACGCATCGTGTGGCATTTGTTGCTTGTTTCCTAGGTCAAGGACTGATTTACAGTATTGTGCTTTAGCAAGCACTTGGTGAATGGTGGATGGAGTTTTCTCATTCCTGGAGTTGACTAAGACGTCAGATCAGAATACATTTCAATGAATTGCGATGTAGTTTAGTGATGATACTATATTGTCTACACTGCTACTGCAACCTAATCTCTTGTAAACTTATGTTAATTACCAAAGGATAATTATTCATTTGTAGATGACGTGTAATATGTAAAGGCAGTATTATTCAACTTTAACCGATTGTTCTGTTCACAGTGCAGAAACTGTGATTACCAGCAGGAGGCAGACAACAGCTGCATCTATGTGAACAAGATCACCCACGAGGTCGAGTAAGTAGAAGAAAACAAAACACACAAAATTAGATTCTTTTATTAGATGACAGAGCTTATGTCCTTTTAATATTTTTATTAATATACTATTTAAAAAAATATTTTTTTTTCTTGCAAATAATACTCTTGATGGTTTAACTTTAAGCAACCACATCAACATTGATTATTTTAAACATTATAAAACTGTGCATTTTCAAGCCAAAGACAACATCAACAAACCTTTAAAATATTTTCCAGCTGAGCAGTCCTGCTGCACAGTGAGGCAAAAGTGCTGCAAAGTCCACATAAACAAGAATGTGTTGTGTGCAACAATGCATAAAAGATATGAATGAATCCTTTGACGCTAAAGTGATTGGCAGTTTGGTTTGGTTTTGTTCTCTTGCTCGAGCTTGTCAGCACAGACTTAGTGCAGTGATTATTTCACAAAATTATTAATTTTCAAGTAAGTCCATTGATTCGGTTTTGCGGTGATGGGCTCGGTGGAGTGAAGCGATAGTTCACCCAACACTGAAATTTCACTTTGATTTGCTGTTGTGCACCACTTTGTCAGTGACAGCTTCAGGTACCATTTGAGTCTGTGTTGTTGTCGTTCCGAGTGTCACAGATGGAAAGAACGTTCTCCATGTACACCAGTGGTGGCTCTGTACTCCAAACAAAAATAAAGAAATGACAGCAACAGTAAGCCTGACTCCATCCTGTGGTGTCACCCAGGTGTCCTGGAGCCTGAGCTGTCCAGTCTGACTCACTTGTAGCTTCTTAGTGGCTCGGGTCACTTGAGCGTAACACCACACAACCAGCAAGTCCTTCACAGCGTTTGAAAAGACACATAACAGCTCTCCGTGTCTCTGAGGTAGCCTAGGTCCAGCTTTTCATGTCCATCAGTGGGTGGAATTCTTTTCTTTTGCAAACTCTTGAACGGTTTTGTGCTTTTGAAAACGTCACCAGAGGCGGCGCCGACCAAGTGTTGGGCAGCAAACGGGTGAAATTCAGATGACGAGTCTGTCTACCGGGGGTTGGGATGTGACGCAGGCCTTGTCAGAGCCGTCCGGCCTTCTTGAACTTGTTCATCAGCCCGTGGTCGGCCCTCAGGGGGAAGTACATGGTCTGGGATTTGTAGTAGTCCGAGTTCAAGTGGAGGTTCTGGATGACGTCTGCGAGGAGGTGGGCGCGCTCCCCGCTGCACCCGGGCACCTCGTAGCTCAGCTTGGTGAAGTGGATGTGCAGGTGGTAGTAGGACGGCTGGTAGTGCAGGTAGATCCTCAGCTGGCAGGTTGGAAGCTGGTAGCGCTGCAGGATGGCCTCCTGGAGCGCGGGAAAGACGAGACGGCTCAGCCTCAGCTCACTCACCACCACCACCAGGGAGTAGCCTGGCTCCACTGTATCAGCGCACTGGTGACCCTACCTGTCCCTTCTTGTAGATGTTCTTCAGCAGAGGTAGGTGTGTGGACCTCAGGTCCCGCAGACTTCTGATGTTTCTCTGGTTTACGATGGCTATCAGGTACAAGTCATCCACCTGCAGGAAGGAGAGACGTTAAGAATCTTCAAAGTGTTGCTGTCCCTGCGGTGTTTCTCTGTGGTTTGTTTGGTGTTGTGGATTTTAAAAAAAACTACTGAGCCACCTCTTACCTACGGAAGCACATTGCATTCACTGAATTAAAAAAAAAAAAATAGGCACCTTATCTTGTAATTATGAGATCTTGATCTTAAAATTACTAGAAAAGATCTCGTAATTATGAGATAAAATAAAGAAAAAGGAAACGTCATCATTTCTAATCCCTGGCAATGATGGCGCTATTGAAGTTAATCTGCTATCACTACCTTCCTAATTTGAGACACTGGGAAATACTTCTTCAAACTGAGGATGGTATTAATACTAGTATGCCAACACTGCACAGGCATCTCAAATCGTGAGGATCGTCCAGGCGGAAAGCCCAGTCTGACGTGGAGGATGTGGCTCTCTTTCTGCAGGAGCAGTTGAATCAACGCGCGATGCTTCATGGATACAAATTCATGCATTTGAAACGCATCCAATCTGGTTTGGTAGTAACTCAAAAACCGTTACAAATCTGAGATCCTAATTACGAGAGGTACATAGTTTTAGTTGGTTTTTTTATCCAGTGAGTGCAGTAATCTTCCGTACTCGATCATCCCCAGTTATGCAAAATGTTTTAATTGTGCAAAAGGTCAAATATTTGTGTCTGGGCTTTTTAGTTTTGGTTTTCTGTGGGATGGTCGTAGGAAATCACTGAGGTCATTTAGCAGTCAAGTCTGTTGTCAGTCACCTGTCGCTGGTCCCACTTGAAGTCTGGGAGGAGAATAAAGCCAACGTCTGGGTCCGGATCTTCATAAACTATCCTCTCAACCTCTGCCTTCTTCTCCAGGATGTTGCAAACCCACTGTCGGGGTGAGGGTGACGTGAATGCCCACATAATGACGTGCAGACACATTCACATGCTCCTCCCTCGCAACCGCGCCACCTACCTGCACGCTGAGGCAGTGCTTCTCGATGTAGGGCAGAGTGATGCTCCTGTAGTCGGCGTCCGTCTCCTCCACCAGGAAGGTCTCCTGGCGCTGGTACTTCTTCACATGGTTGTCGGTGGCGGGGCAGACCACCGTGGTCTTGATGGCTGCGGAACAAGGTCAGGGGTCAGCGGGAAAAACTGTGGCGTCGCCGAGCGCTCGCCAGCGACGGTACCGTTGAGATGGGGCGGAGCCTGCAGGCGATAGATGGTGCCGACTTTGCCCTCGCTCTCCAGCCGGAGCTTGGACTTGGCGAAGAGCTCCCCCAGCGTGTCCTCCGTGATGGGCGTCGACTCCATGATGACCACGGCCTCCTGGTCGCCCAGCTGTGCAGAGAGCTGTCAAGTGAGGGACGGTATTGCGACACTGCAGGATGAGGCAAACGCACTGTGGCGACGGCGACGGCATTCTGACCTTCCCGTGTATGAAGATGCTCTTCTCCCGCGCCGAGTCCTTCAGCACTTTGGTGGCGGTGACGGCAGACAGGATGTTTTCGGCCTCCGGCGCCTCGGAACTCTTTTCTACGGCGCCCCTGTCGTCGGACTTGACCCTCTTCACTTCCTGCACTGATTCGTCATGTTGCAAACTGTGGCCTTCACGCTTCGCTGCGGTGTCGTCCATGTTTGCTCTGTTCCAGTTTGTCGACAAATTTTCTGTATTTTTATTTTTTTTATTTTTTTATTTTTGGGGGGGGAACTTTAGGAAAACTTCATTAATGGTAAACTAACATTGCCTCCCTCTTGTCCTGCTGCGGGGTTTGATGGTAGCGGTTATCCAAAGTAAATTAGTTTCCTTTTAAGACTTGAATCTTAGAATTCCAAATTCAAAAGTCGGAATTTTGACTTTAATGTCAGAATTCTGGCAAAAGGCGGCGCAATCGCCTTAACCCCGCCTCTAATTGTCATTGCAGCGTCATTGCAGTCTGTGTGCCGGCATTTACGATGTGCGTTGTGTACAGAAAGGGGGGGGGTCAAACTCAAATACACAGTGGGCCAAAATTTACCAAAATACCAGCAGAGTATTCTGGCATTTGTAGTATTAGCAGTTCCATGTGCTGTATAATAGCAGCAATCAGCTCTAGTAATGGGTTTGTATCGCCTCATGGGTCAAATGTAATTACACTGTGGGGGCCATATTTGGCCCGCAGACCAGAGTTTGACTCGCAGGCCAAATACAGCCAATACTCTCTCTCGCCGAGAGAATAAAAAACATTCTGAAAATACAGCAGAAGGAAAGAAGCGAGAGAAACCTTGCTCTAGATGAGTTTTTTCCTGTTTTCTTTCTTGACCACTTGAAGAATTAAGAACCAGTTTCCAATCTCATCCCTCAAGTACTGTACGTCTCTGTGCAAGTTCCCTTTTTTACGTCATGCTTCTTCTGCAGCCACTGCAGTGTTTGGTCACCGGTTTTAGTTTTCACTTAAACAGTATAGTAATAAGATCTGTGTGTGTCATTTTAACATATGTTTGCTGAATCTTGTTTATTTTCCCAGTGAGCTGACTCAGATCATCGCAGACGTTTCCCAGGATCCGACTTTACCGCGGACAGAGGACCACCCCTGTCCCAAGTACGTCTGGCCGTCGCACCCTCACCAGTCAATACACTGACATGGAGTAAAAACGTGTTTATATGATTACCATGATGCAGACTGTGTGTTGTGGTTTCGTTTTCGTCGCAGCTTGTTGTCGAAAGAATCACTTGTCACTTGCCTGACATTCGCCAACTTACTCACCGTTTGTAATTGTTGCTGTTTGCAGATGCGGCCACAAGGAGGCAGTGTTCTTCCAGTCTCACAGTATGAAGGCTCAGGTAACGATCCACCCTGCTTTGGTCTGATTGATGTTTGCTGGTCACTACACAGCAAAGTGTTGCTCGATACTCACAATGTGTCTGTTTGTGTTTTAACAGGATGCGATGAGACTCTATTACGTCTGCACAGCGCCTCACTGTGGACACAGATGGACTGAATAAACAACTATGTAGATTTTATGGCTGTTGGTTTCATAGATTCATCATAAAAAAAATATATTTTCTTTGTTGGCCTGTAGGTCATCATCAGCATCACCCTGTATATACTGTGTCTTTTTAATTTTTGCTGTCTTTTATAACATGTGTTGATTAAAAGATTTACTTCTTTCAAATGTGCATCAGTTTTTAAATTCCCTCGCTGTTTTTCCCACGATACTGACCAGAGGCTCTTTCTGAATCACGTTGCCACTGCTCGGCCCGAATTCATGCTGCAACGTGCAAGGAATCTACTGCGGCCTTTCTGCTATTGTGGTATATGTTGACGCAGCATTTTGAACTTCCCCCTTTTTTTTCTTTCTTCAAAAGTGTATTTTCCTCACGGAGGATTTGGGGCAGCTGCCCAATGTTTGTCATCCTCTGTCTTACTGGTTTCACAAAAAAGCCACTGTTTGCCAAGATCAGAAGCGGCAGCGCAGAACAAGGAAGGTGTACTTCCCATGACCACACCTGCTGAACCGCCTCAGCCAATAAAAGCAGCTGCTCCACATGCTGCTGCTCACTCACCCAGACTCGAAGCCTCCGAGGAGCAGCAGCTATGGCCCAAGAAGGTACAGCAGAACGCTTCCGACTTTGAAAATGTTTTAGTCTCAACTCTTATCAAGTCTATATTTTTGCTCATTTCATCAACTGTTGTTCAGTGACCATCATCTCCAGGGAGGAGTGGCGTGCAGAGCCCGCTAAAAAGAAGGAGCCTCTGAAGAGCATCGTCCAGCGAGTGGTCATCCACCACACAGACACCAGGAGCAGCTCCAACCTGGAGGAGGGCAAGAACCGCGTGAAAAGCATCCAGCATTACCACATGACCGAGAAGGAATTTGATGACATCGGATACAAGTGAGTGGCCTCGCACGGCCGTCCTGCCAGTCCCACCGCCGGCACGGCTAACCTTCTCCCTCCCCGCACGCCTCCAGCTTCCTGATCGGAGGGGACGGCACCGTGTTCGAGGGCCGCGGCTGGGGTTTGATGGGGGCTCACGCCTTTCGCAACAATCACGATTCGCTGGGAGTCTCCTTCCTGGGCAACTTCAACGGTAAGTCGTCCTGCGAACTAACACGCCCTGCACGGCTGAGGTGGAGCCGCTGCCCTGCAGGATGAGTGTGTTAATGTGTGTCTAAAGCATTATCAGACGCATACTACTAACAAGCAACCTGGCGCCTGTCCAGGGTGCAAAGAAATCGTCCACTTTAGCAAGTTTGCCCCATATAAATGCAAAATCCACCTCGAGAAAGTGCTGCAAAGTAGATGTAAATGGTTAAATAGTGCAGAAGGGTGAAGTCGAGGCAACTGGACTGGTTTTGATACAGATGGCAAAACCAGTCCAGTTGCCTCGACTTCACTCTTCTGCACTAAGGTGACCTGGATGACTGAGAATCTTCACAGACAGAAAGTCACGACGTTAGTAAGTAACATCTCTTCCATGGAGCCAAAATGTGACGTCTCCTCCCTCTGTGCCCACCATAGTGCTCTAAAACTGAAGTTGCCAACCGTCCATTAAAATACAAATAATTATCCCGTATTTGACAATGAAATGGTCCCGTTGGGAATGAATACGGGACGGGGTTTGTCTCGTATTTCTGAGTTGTCTTGAACGTACATTTATGTTTCGACGCAAAACTTGCGTTTGTTTCCGTAGAGTTTGCGTTTAAAACCGTAACCTACATACAGTAGCTGCAGGCAATACTATTGTGCAGCCCATTCACAGCAACTGCGTACTGGCTGCGTTCAGCTCATTTCTAATGTCTATTGGGTACACAGCAGTTCAAACTGTGTGAACCATATACTTTTTTTGAAACCCTATTTTAAGTTAAGTGAGTTTGGTCAAGGCGTCCTTTATTTTTCCGAATGAAAGTTGGCAACACTACCTAAAACCTCTTGTGTTTGTTGTTTTTGTGCCGTCTTGATGATATTTGGCTCCTTCTGATTTCAGACTCCTCTCCCAGTGCTGCAGCCATATCATCCGCCAAGCGGCTGCTGCAGTCCGGAGTGTCTCGTGGCCACATATCCCCTGGCTTCACCCTCCTGGGTCACAAAGACCTGGGCCAGACCGAGTGTCCAGGGAAAAACCTGTACTCCGCTCTGGCTCAGATTAAAGGTTAGAATGGAAATGGGCTGCTGGTGTCTCACAGCAGAGACCAAAAATAAAACATGAAATTAATATTTACGTGTATGTAACCAGCTGATGTTCTGCTGCTTGAAAATAAAAACACATTACTCACAATAAAATAAAATAAAATCTGCAATGTCATTTCTAAATATTCATGAGACCTTCAAGTTCCACGCAAGGGGACGAAGTTGGCCAAAGTTTTCCATGAAGGGGAGGAACCCTTTGGTATCTCTCCTCTGGGTGTGACTGCATCAGTGTTGCAGGAAGACAGAGTTAAAAAAAATTCAGACTAAAGGAAATAAATCCAGAACTGTTGTAGGTGTGGATAGAACACTGAGAGCGTGCTTAACTTTCCCAACCAGTGCTCGCTTGTCTGGTTCCAGGACCAAGAGGTAAATGTGTCTGATCTCATGATGAAACTGTGGAATCACTTGATGAAAGTGGATTTATTAATACAAATGATAATCTGATCCTGGAACCGGTGACTCAGTCAGTCAACACGTTCACTTCGATTCGTGTTGAAATGCTTTCCCGGTTTGTCCTGTTAGTCATTCAAACTTCAGATAGTCATAATTTAAACCTGCATCATGTCACAATTCTCTGCTGGCTGTGGGGGAAATACTATCAGAGCTTTTTGTACAAATTAAACTGATAAACTTTTTTTTTTTTTTCTCCACTAAAAATAAAGTCATAAGGTTCTGAAAGTTCTGAAAAGACCTTTGGAAGTGATCCTTTGAGCTGATTTGTTTGATCGTCGGGAAACAGCAGTAGTTTTACTGCACTTACTGCACTATGCCCCATTTTCAGGTGTTGCACTTTGAGATTTCTTTTTTTCTAATTCACTTTTAATCCAGCAAAGTACACAAGAGGCAGTGGTTTTATGTTTTTGTTTTCTTTTGGTTTTTCGTCCATACTTCGGATAGGATGTGTAATTTGGTGGTGAATCACACATTGACGCACCTCTTGCTGCCATGCACTTTGGAAAGCCCATGGTTTCATCATTTGTTGGAGGACACTGAGCTGTTGAAAGACATGAAGTGTTAATTGACATGTAAATCTAAGATAATTTGCTGGTAACGCCTTGAGATTGTGTTCAGGCCTAAAATCCGCAGAGCATCCTCCAGGCCCACTGGCTTTGGGCCTCGGCCTGTCTGTGTTTTGTTTTACGTTTTTTTTTTTTTTTTCTGCCTGCACCCAGGAGTCATTTTTAAACTCTGATCCTCTGAATTGTTCTTTCTGTTCTGCTCCCTTTGGTTTGTTCTCTTTTCCCTCAGATTGGCACAACGTCATTTAGGTAAAAGGGCCAATGACGCCCAGAAGGAAAAGAAGCTTAAAGGGAGGCTCCATTCATAGCGCTACAAAGAATGTTTTAGCTGAACACAAGGTCCACGATCAGCCACTGGGGTCAAAATGTGTCAGTGCTTCTTCTGAATAATTCTGAGATTCCCCATGGATTATAAATGTAATGTATTTTATTACACTCAGAAATAACTGGTGTTTTAGGGGAGAACTGGTCTTTGTCCAATGAAAAGAACTGGTGCAAAGTGAAGACTTGAACAGTTTGCACTTCACCACTGCAAGTGATGACGCCCCCAGATGTGTGACATCCAGAGAGCGGCTGATCAGGGCCCCAGAGCGCATGTGTTGTCACGTACTCTGCTCGTCTCTTTCGCCCCTTCTCTCCATCACTGCTTTGGATCAGCGCGCCCTTTTTTGGCACAGTGCGCTCGCTCAGTTCAGGCGCTTCCCGCTGGTCCACCACCACCTCCTCCTCCTCAACTCTGCCCATCTCGACCATGCAGATGCAGGATGGACAAACATCGGTGCGGCTTCTCCACAAGTCCTCCTCCTTCAGCATCAGCAGCCTGCTGTGGAGAAGAGAGGAGGTGATGGGTGAGGAGCCCGCTGCGCCCCGACCGCTGCCTCCTGACGGGAGGAGGTGCACGAAGCCGCCTCAGCAGGGCGCCAAAGTGGAGGGAAGAGCCGAGGGGGTGAAGGATGGAGAGAGTGGGAAGAGTGGAGCGGCAGAAGAGAAGCCGGAGAAGCCTCCCTTCAGCTACAACGCGCTCATCATGATGGCGATCCGTCAGAGCCCCGAGCGGCGCCTCACCCTCAGCGGCATCTACGACTTCATCATGGACAACTTCCCCTACTACCGCCACAACCGGCCGGGCTGGCAGAACTCCATCAGGCACAACCTCAGCCTCAACAAGTGCTTCGTCAAGGTGCCGCGTCACTACGACGACCCGGGCAAGGGCAACTACTGGATGCTGGACCCCTGCAGCCAGGACGTCTTCATCGGTGGCGCCACGGGGAAGCTGCGGCGCCGGGTGGCTGCCGGGCACCGGGCCAAGCTGGCCCCGGGACCTCCGCTGTCCTCTAGCAGCGTCACTTTGGCCGGAGCAGCTCCACTGTACTGGCCGGTGTCGCCGTTTCTGCCTCTCCACGCACCTGCTGCACGGCGCACGCACCTCGGTCACCTGAGCGCGCACCCCCGCCTGACCAGCAGCGCCGGTGCGTCGGACGCCAGCCGCTTGGTGCACACCCGCCACGAGGTGTCCTGCGTCGGGCTCAGCTGCAGCCAGTCCCCGCGGCGCCTGCAGGTCGGCGCGGCTCTGTCCGTCCCTCTGACGGAGCCCTGCCGCTCCTTCAACTTCATCTCCGGGCAGGCCAGCTACTTCTATTCCCGCCATCAGGTGCCGTGTGCCGCCGCGTTCAGTCCGTGCCAGGAGGAGCTCGGAGGAGGATGCTGCAGGGATTCATCACCTGATTATTTCCCTCAAATCGGTTTAAAGCCTCCCTCAAACTGGATTACTGAAAAATAAGATGACTTAACACAGTTAAGTTATTTATCCCTGTGGTATTTAGAATTGGAAATTTCAGGGAAAGAAAATTATGAAGCATTGATAATATGCAATTTGCAAGAGTGTTCAGCTGTCCGGCTCATGCTCGTCTAATCCAGCAAGAAATGTTTTTGGTTTTTTTCAGTATCAAAACTTTCATCTTTTTATTTTTATTTTTATGTTGTCAGTAGGCTAATACATTTTAATGATGTCCGTGTGCTACTGGAAGCATCAACATTGTTATTATTATTATTATTATTATTATTATTATTATTATTATTATTATTATTATTTATATAAAATGGCTAAATGGTATAAATGGTCAATCGTGTTATTTGAAGGAGCGAGAAAGAACATCTAAAGTGTATTGTATCGTTAACCAATAAATATCTTGTGTCATCTGTGTCCTGAAATATTCTCCTCTGAAGTGACTTAAACAGTTTGCAAAATTTAAACTTTTATTATTATTATTATTATTATTATTATTATTATTATTATTATTATTATTATTATTATTATTTTATTACCATCAGGTGTAGGCAGAAGCGTCTTGACTGAAACCTAACCTAACTTTATTGTTGGCAAACTCACAGTGAAGACAGATGGCCAGATAATATTTTATTTCTGGCATGAGCAAACAATGATGAACAAAAGATCTGTGGTGGTTTGATGCCTCAGGGCAGCAGACTAAAGACAATTGCTGCACTACTACAACAGTAGCAAAATCAAAACACGCTGTCACTTTTTTCCCCTTCTTTTTCTTGCCCCCCCGATAATAAGGTAATAGAACACATAAATGGTCCCTCAGTGTACATTGTGTTCACATCATTACATTAAACAACATCATTTGACAATTTAGTTTGTTAGTTTGCAGGTGTCTGAACATTTCTCATTGAAAAAAAAAAAAATACATTGAGAAATACAATTTTGTAATGTATTCCACTATTTTAGTCTCGATTAAACAAAAACACGTTTTAAAAAACAAAACAAAAACAAAAAACATCTATAGCTGTGCCATGCAAAAACAATTCATTATTTTAATTTAGTGACTTTATCCCAAATTAATGCCAAATATCTGTAGTCATATTCTTAATTACAATTATTTTATTAATCGTTTCCTATTAAAATAATAGAAATTAAAAATATGACTACAGATATTTGAGATGCATTTGGGACAAAGTAACAAAATAACAACTTCTGTTCTGTTTCTGTTTTGAACTCTTTATCCTGACACATTTTTCTATCTAAATATTGTCCTCCTCTTCCTCCACCACCTACTTCCCCTCCTCCTCCTTTCGGAAGGTTAAGGTAAGTTATGGTTAAGTTATGCCCTTAACTTGAGAAATTTAAATAAAGAACACAACATTTTTTGAGTAAATTATTTTTTTTTTTAAATACATGAACAACGCTGAGGGGGAAATAACAATTAGTGATTAATTGATAGTGTTTTTAGTCGTTATTTTATGCTTAATTGTAGCACCTTTTTCCACCAAATAACCCGGAAGTCATTTTTAAGACTTTCCTGGTTGTACACTTGACCCGGAAGCAGCCCATTCCACGCGAGAATCGTTGTTGAAACGATAGAAGCTAATCGGAGGAAAGAAGCGGGATACGTTCGAGGAAAGCCTTGATATTAAACGAGCAAACATGTGAGTATATTTAACGATAAGAATATATGTGAGATGGTGTATTTCAGCGTGCCTGAATTGCTCTGTCAACGTTTCCAAAAGTTGACGTTGTTATCATTTTCGGGAGCAGCTAAGCTAGCTAATGGTTCCAAGGCGGGTTAGCCTGCAGGTGCTAGCATAGCTTAGCACTTTTATTCTTCAACTTCACGGCGTTTTATACAAATGTTTCTCACTCTACGTGTGTTATATATGTTTTAAGATATAATACCAGCATTTCAATCGTTAATGCCTGAAACAAGGAGTTTTAAACGGGTAGTCATAGTTCCAGTCATTTAACAGAGACTGTTGGCAAATTTCACTTACAATATATATATATTTTCTTACCTTGAAGTTGGTTGTTGTTGTTTTTATTCGTTGTATTATGGAATGTAAAACTATTACTATTATAACCAAAGTAAAGTGAACCACACATTTTTCGTAAATTGGAAGTACAGTTGATGAAGAGAAAAAGACTTCCACTTTTTATTAAAATAGTATAAAGGGCTCTTATTTACCAATATAGTTGTGAATATGACTGTCATTATATTGACCCTGTTTATAACATCGAAGTTGCTTAGTATTAAGTTCAATATGAGACAACAGCAGAGGAGAACTTCGACCAGACGAGTAACACTGTCCTGTGCTGTTTATTGTCTGTATTCTGATTGGCAATATTCAGGAGTCTGCTGACGAAGCCCAAGTCTGAGATGTCTCCTGAGGAGCTCCAGAAGCGAGAAGAGGAGGAGTTCAACACCGGTCCCCTGTCTGTGCTCACCCAGTCGGTGAAGAACAACACGCAGGTCCTCATTAACTGTCGCAACAACAAGAAGCTGCTGGGACGAGTCAAGGCCTTCGACAGGTAACCAGAACATCGGTGATGGCTTTGCACTATGATAGTAATTCAAAGCTTTTTCCATATCATGATATTGTTGTCAGTAATCCCTTACAATCACTGTTGTGTTGTTGCAGATTTTTAATTGTTGTTTTTCAATGTTTTTTTTTTGGTAAAAAAAAAAATAAAAAATTGGTGTGTCTTAAATAACACTACAAGTGTGTGCCATGCTTGCCTCTCATAGTGGCAACAATGGCCTGAAAGTTGGTGGTGCTATTCCCTATCTAACAACACACATTGCCATGTCCCGACATTTAAGATCCTCTCTGTTATTTCAGGCACTGCAACATGGTGTTGGAGAATGTGAAAGAGATGTGGACAGAAGTTCCCAAGAGTGGGAAGGGAAAGAAGAAGTCAAAGCCAGTGAATAAGGACCGCTACATCTCTAAAATGTTTCTGAGAGGCGATTCGGTCATCATTGTGCTGAGAAATCCTCTGATCACTGGAAAATGAACTGTTTTGATTCTCAGCTGAAGCTTTTTCTCCTGTCTTTTTTTTTCTTGGCCGGTTTTTCTTTTCCTTGTAAGTGATTGGCAGATGTTGGACTTTCTTTATTGGAAATTGTTCAGCCACAGAATAAGTTGTCGGATGCGGTCCACTGTGTTTTTCATTTTTAATAATAAAAGTGATATTCAGATTGTGGGCTCAGAAATGTTTAATTTGATTATTAGTTTCGCACTAGTAAATCAGTGACGTCCTCTCTGGTAAAACTTTGCTTGTCCTCCCCCTGCTGTCACCCTCTTCGCCCTCCCTTGACGGCGTCTTGGGTGTCGAGCTTGATTTCAGTCAGCAGCGCTCGATATGCGACAAACTGCCGTTTAAAGGCCCACTGCATTATTGATGAGAGCAGATGTGCTGACTGTCACTTCACACCCTCGTCTCTCCGTTTCAGGGACTTCTGAGCCTCTCGACCGCCTCGTTAATTGTCTTAATAGCTTGACGGCGTCTCTCGCCTTACTCCTCCCCTCCACACTGAGCTTCAGGGGTCAACTCGGGAACTTTACAACGGCACCACTTCATGGTAAAATAATCTCAAATTAATTTATTGTAAATGTGTTCATTTGCAATTTAGACAATGGGTAATCTTAAGAGCGGTGAAGACGTGAAATGCACACATAACTGCGTAAAACTGCACAAAGACAAATCAAAATAGTGCACTCCCGAAACCAAACCAATGTGCTCAGGCAAGTTTGCCCGTTTAAAAAATGAAGGGCTGTAATTAAAACTTTAATAGGTTAATGACAGTTGCAGCAAACAAGTGGCCTATTTTAGGGCAATTAAATTTCACTGGATAAAACTTGTTGAAGGCTGATGTTGCACAACACCTCGATGTTGAGTATTAGCCCAGACGTGTGCTCACCCGAATCTTGTTGATGCACTGCTGTTTGAAGCGACCTGCCTGTTCAGGAGATCTTACTCATCCACTTGGATCGACGCAAGCTTTTTTAAAATGTTCTATACGTTCATCGACTACAAGACTTCTTGTTGTTTGGCTGCTTCTTCAGGGATATTTCAATGTCTCGAGAAATTGTAGGAGCTGATGTTTCAGTTTCAGCATTCAGAAAATGTCAAAAGCAGGGTTTTGTTACTAAGAGCCAAAAGCATGTGGAGGCAGCTGAGGCCAACCAGCAAACCCCAGAGTCAAAGGCCTTGTTTTTCATTAATGAAACAACCTAAACTCCACTAAAGTAGCCTCACATGATTATGTATTCAAAATAATCTAGAACAGGTGTGGGCAAGGTTTTTGACTGGTGGGCCACAATGACTTACTATCAATATCATTTCTTCAAATTTTGCGGGCCAGATTAAAAAAGTTTAACAGATTGCATTAGGCCCATAGTTTGCACATGCCTGGTCCAGAAAACAGCACATTCAACCCTCCTAGACATCAGACTGAGGATCATTAGACTGTTCGACATCCTGGGACAAAGCCCTTCTGGTCTGTCATCATTACTTCGCCCTTTCCTCGTCCTACCCATCACCTCAACTCCTCAAGAAGCCTCGATTTCCCTCCAGAATTTGGGTGCGAATCAGCCTGGCTGGGCAGGAAGGTGGATGTTTTATTCAGTAGGCAGGCGATAAGAGGGTGGAAGTGTGATTATGATAGCGATTGGCCACGGACGGACACCCAAGACTCGGAGCAACGCGATACCGCGCGCGGCATCGATCCGGCCCCGTAACTGGAGTGGCCCCGCACCCAGTTTGTTTCCAATCAGGGGCCGCGGTACGCTAGCCGTCAAGCCGGGCCCGGCCGAAAGAGGCAGGAAGGAAAACACACAAACATTCTCTCCGCTCGGCTCATTTCCACTGTGGATGACAAGGAGTGCCGCCCGGGGCTCAGTGAAAACAAGAGGGATCAGGTGACCAAACTGGGGCCTGTAGTGCTGCGCTGGTTTACAAACAAGTTCATATGTAGTGGGTTGAGAGACATGAGGATTATTTCAGATTAAATATAGATGCTTTGTGAAAATTATACATATTTTAAATCGGAATCAGATTATTGTTTGATGATGTAACTGGGCAGTGACCCGGTTTCATGAGAAAGAAAAAAGGGCGGGAAATGCATGTTTTGGTTTTGCTGTGATGTTGGCTCTCAAAAGTTGCATATTCTGGTTTTAAACTGTCTGCCAAGAATCAGTGAATGATTCGTTTGTCGGTTTTAATTACGTCAATATTATCGTTACATGTAGGGGTTTAATTCATGCCGATTGACTATTACACGAATATTTCTCATCGAAAACGTCATCACGGAGTTGAACACCGGTAATGATTTAACGCATCTTTCCTGTCGTGACAGTTTTCCACAACATGAAGTCATACTGCCATCTAGTGGACATGATTTGTTAAACGTGTCAGTCCTCGAGGCTCGACGGTCAAAGTGTGACTGCCGGGCTGCTCGGATTACGTAATTTTGTCTTTCATACACAACATTACCTTGACTTTAATTTTTTGTCCTTTTTTTTTATTTTTATACATTTTTGTAGTTGGAAGCACAAAACCTGATACATAATTAGCACTTTTTAAACATGTTATTTTATTCTGAGGTGAGTTCGGTGTCAAAAGGTTGTGGTGGTGTTTTGCAATTTGATTATTTAATATTTAATCATTACTTTTGATATTAAATCATTATTTTAACCCACAGTTTTGGTTTTTACGTGACCTGTGTGACCTTTAGTCCCTGAGCCTCCACTACGCCACTCTCCTCTCTTCTAGTCACATTCTTCTCCAGCCCAAAAGACACTGAAAAAGATTTGAAGCTCCTTGAGAAACAGTTTTATTCTTTGCTCAGCAGCTTTGACGTAATACACTACCAAACATCAGCTCGTTTCCTCCTAATCCGGCTCTGACTAACTGCTGCCAACCTCAGAACAGAATTCCTTGATTGCGGTTCTGTTGTATAATTCCCCTCGTTCGGCCTCGACTCGAGCAGCAGCAGCAGAGACCAAGGTTTTCAGACACTGCCTCAGGACTAGGATGCTGCCACACTTGAAAGACTCTGATGTAAGACACTGGAAGTGCAGTTAGTTTACATAACAGCCCCTCTATAGAGTCAGAAGAGTAGATATAAAGAAGTGTGATTCCCTTTGCTTGACCAGGCTCATCCACTTCAGCTCCAGGATGGCAGGAGGTCTCTGCCCGCAATCCTGCTGCTCCTCTGTCAGACTGTGGTCTCCATAAAGCGCCTGACGTCAAGCTGTGGAAATAAAGCTGTGGTGAAGAGGAGGAGTACAAGGATGGGGGGAGGGGAAAGGGGAGGAGTGCAGCTGAAATTACTGAGTGTTTTAATTCTTTCGGCGCGACTTTCTCAAAGCTTGACCAACTGTTGGAGGCCTCGCACTAACACCCGCACTATCATGAAAACTCACACGACAACTGTAGCTAGAAGGAAAGAAAGACGTGTGCAACACATCAATAAGAAACAAGAGTGGTCTGGACTGAGAGTGAGTGGTCTGCCCAGTCAAACAGGGACACATGTCTAAAATAAACACCAGGCTGGCTACCAGTTGCTCAGAACAGCAGGCCGGAGTTTTTAAGTGTGTGTGTGTGTGTGTGTGTGTGTGTGTGTGTGTGTGTGTGTGTGTGTGTGTGCGTGTGTGTTGGCATGTTGGCTCTCTGGATGTTTACACATGCCACGCAGACGTAATGCATTCCATTCTCATCCTCGCTTCCACTCGTGTCCCCATTAGGAGGCAAAGTTTCCATTGCAAGAGACAAAAAACTGGGACACAAGCAATTCCTTGTCCACTTTAATCTTAAAACGGGTACTAATTCAGTGTTTAGCCCAGTAAAAAATAAACCCTTCTGCGTTGTCTATGGATCTTGTGCGTGGACTTTGTGAGTTTATTTGTGTTTCTTTTTACTTGAACAGTACTTTAAATTTCAATTTGTGGGGGGGAACCTGAAGTTCCTCAGACGGCCAGCAGGTCGAGGCGGAGGACTGAACCGGGACCTCCCGCCTGGATCATATGCCGCGTTCAGTGACTATTGGGAATAAATTAAATCACTACAAATACTAGAAAAACTAAGACAAATTGCACTTTCTGTGTCAACTTTAGAAATGGTAATACAGCTGAAGCAGTATAGCAATACATACACACACACACACACACACACACACACAAACACACACACACACATATATATATATACATACATACATACATACATACATACATACATATATATATATGTGTGTATGTATATGTATGTATGTATGTATGTATACATATATATGTGTGTGTGTATATATATGTATATATATATATATATATATATATATATATATATATATATATATATATATATATATATATATATATATATATATATATATATATATATATATACATATATATATATAAAAACGAAAGAGGACCCCAATATCGGTCTCGGTCTTCATTATTTGAAAATAATAATAATATTATTATTATTATTATTATTATTATTATTATTATTATTATTATTGTTAATAATAATAATAATAAAAAATAAATAAATCAGGCGTTCAAAATAACTTCGGTTGGCTTTTTCCCAGGCACCACTGAACGCACCGCAGAATGGAAGCCTACTTTGAAGCTGGCGGGGTTGGGCCACACTGGGATGAACCTCCGCCGACCAACCGAACAGTCAGCCAGGGAAAGGAGGGGACAAACTGCGCCGATACTCGGCTCCAGCGTCCCCAGAACGCGGAGCAACTGTGAACCTGACTTCAAAGTGCGAGAAGGGACGAGGCGAAAGGAATCGTACGTCGAAAGAAGGAACCGCTTGCTTGCCTTCAATCTGTTCATCCGTTTTAGTTCCTGTCGAGAGAAAAAGAAAAAAATAAATCAACAAATGTGTGAGAGCGATTGGAGCTGACAAGCCGACAGTCCTCCTCCTCTTCCCCTCCCGCTCTCCACAAACCAGGAAATAGTCGTCGAGGTGTGCAGCTCTCACCGCCGCCAACAACACCCGGTCTGCGGGTAGACTTTGACGCTCCTCGGCGTTCTTCTTATTCGCCTTTCCATTCCTATTTTCTTTTTTAATTTTTTTTCTTCTCTTTTTAAACTTCCCCCGGCAGTGGTGAGTGTGAAGTCAGCCCCGCAAAGTTGAGGAGAGGAGCTCCACTCCGGCCGAACAATGAGGTGGGTCAAATGCTCGCCGTGTTCATTGTGTTGTTCGCCCGGCTACAGTGTCATGTTCCGGCCGCTCATGGTGACAAAGGGCGCCTGGTTAATCCCAAAACCCCGCCGCTTGGGTTCACTATGTGGGGAGGGGGTCTGCGAGTTAGTCCCCCCGCCGCGGAGGATGTTTTCGCCCGCACACCGGAGCTAAAAATGTACCGAAATCTAACATAATTCGAACCATTTTTGCATGTTTTGTGGCCCTCGCGGGGGGGAATTGTTGTGACCGTTCCTTAGTTAGAACTCTGCTAGAGTTGCTGAAAGAAAATAACTGGCGTGTTTTGCACCGGAAGCGAGTCCCTCTACCTGTTCCAACGTGGCTGCCGTTCGGAAGCACTCGAAAGACCGTGTTGTTGAGCAGGTTCGCGCAACAATTGTTCAAACTGTGTGTTCAGTTTGAAATTTCGGTCGCAGCACTTCCTCTCTTTTTTTTATGCCTGAGCGACGACGGGATCACAGGCTTCCATTTCTTTATAGCAAAAGACACAGGCAAAGATGAAAGGACTCAGAAGTGCAGGTGAGCAACCCCGGGGGATTAATGCGGAGGTCAAAGGTCATCCTAATCGCGTTAAAGAGACTCAGCGTCCTGCTCACAGGCTCTCCAGCAGCCTTGTGGCCACCACCACCACCACAGCATCTGCTGCTGCCCGTTTCCCGGCATGCATTCTGTAACCGCACATTAGTCCTGTCCCCCTTCTTGGACTATTTTTCCTCCTCCTGGGATTTTTTTTCTTCTTCTTGCACCCCGAGCAACGTCAGCTCTGCAGGAAAAAAGGGCTCGTGTACACAAATTCCACATCCTGCCGCAGCCTGTGCAGTTTGCAATTACACGCTTTGAAGCCGGCGCTCCTCCTGCTTGCATGCCTTCTAGTTTTTTTGTGTGTGTCTTTAAAGTTTCTCACTCCTTAGAAACTCAAGACTTGGAACCCACACAGCTGAATGTCATGGAAACGGCTGTTGTTGTGATTTGGGAACAGGCGTCGCAGGGCCACTAACCTGTGTGACAAGTTTCCTTTTTTTTATCTCGAAACTTTTACACAGCCTCTTATCTATTATCAAGCCGTCTTGTCTCGCTGCATTGGTTCACACGGAGGTTTCATGTTTGGTCCTGAGCGGTATTCGATTAGGGATAAACAAAACAAAACAAAAAAAAACAGGAACAGGAGGCTGCTGCCCTCATACCCCCCCCCCCCTGTCTGTTAATGGCGCTCTTTAATTAAGTTAATGCAATAATCAGCAAAGATTACTGTCTTAACATGCTTTACATAACACCGGCACGATTTAAGAAGGATTTTGGGGCCCCTGAAGCGAAAAGAAATTGCAGAATTAGTCAAAGTTTGGTTTAAATCAGTGTTTGCCCTGCGCTTTCTGACCAACACGGCGTTCTGCCAACCGCCGGGCCCCAGTAAAAATTCATTGCACATCATGCAGGGCTGATAAGGTCTCTGCTGTTTAGTGCCCTATGTGCATCTGCCATAAAACCATTCAGGTGCTTCAGCGAGGCCGCAGCAGCCATGACTCAGAGTGAATGTGGAAATGTGAACGTTACAATCAAAGGTCATCAAGCTCGACACCAGAGCAGAAGGCTGTATATGTTTTTTTAAAAAAAATCTGTGTCCGTGCATTTCATCCTCAAAGATGTGCACCAAATGTTAGCAGTACCGCCAGAGTCCACTTGGGGCAGCGTGGAGCATCGCAAGCACATGGAACTAGCCAAGCTCCCAGAAACTAAAACCAGGTTGTTGTTGCTTTCAAGCACCTGCATCGGCACCGGGCCAGACTTTCCTCTGTCGCTGCGTCAACATTTAAAAATTCGCTCGGCGTGTCTGTGGACCGCTCGCTGTGGCGTCCAGCTCGGCTTTGTCAGCCCCCCCCCCCCCCCCCCCGCCGCCGTTGTGTCACCTTGTTGTGTGCGAGGTGAAGTATGGAATGCGGCTCCGGTCGCTGCTCATTGTCGTTTGTCTCTGTGGTATGTGCGTGTTGACACAGAAGTGCACTCATTTGTTCAAGAGTTCAACAGTTTGACCCAGTTGAGAGAGAGATAGCGAGTGGCTCCCGGGACTGCGGTGCTCCCCGCTTTAGGGTCGCCTGTTTACGTTTTAGCTCAACGTAAAAGTAACGTAGTCGCCGCGGTGACGGCATAGGGCCTTGGTGCCCGGACAGTCGCTGTATCACCTCGGCGGGACAGGAAGTGATTCACTGTTGGAGTTGGCGGATGACTAAGGGAGCTCTCTCTCTGTCTCGCTCTGTCTCTCTCTCTCTCTCCCCCCCCCCCCCCTCCGCCTCTATCTATTTATTTATCTATCTATCTATCTATCTATCTATCTATCTAGAAAAAACTCTCAAATATGGCTAAAAGGCTTTGCTGCTCTCATGAGGTGGGTTTTTCAAACCTATCCATATTGAGGTGTATCGCAAAAGAGTCATGGAAACACTTTTTACGTCCTGCGAGATGAGATTTTTTCAAGAATTACGGCTTATGCGCTTTACCCCATTCAATGGAAACGCCTGCAAATCGCAATTGTACTTTGTCCAAATTTTAAAAATATGGTTTATTTTGCGAAAAACTGTAATGGAAATAGAGATTCTCTTTCTCTCTCTATCCCTCCCCCCTTGACCCCCACCCCGACTCCCCGCACTATGATTCACTGACTGTGCCTGTCTGACATCAGAGGTGTGCCCTCCGCCAACACACACACACACACACACACACATACCGGCGAGCACACACACTGTAATCGAGCTGCTTAACAAAATGTTTGCGATCCTATGAGTCCTCTTCCTCTCTGGCAGCGATGCTCACTTCTTCTCCTCTGTCTTGCTCGTCTCTCGCTGCTGCACGAGCAAAATTATTGATCAGCCATAAAAGCATCCCGGCCCCTCCCCCACCCTTCTAGCGTCTCTGTCTTTTTGTCTGGAAACAAATGTAGCGATATGTGTGTGTGTGATATTTGCAGTCAAATTTCCCTTTACCCTCGTCAGGTTCCAACAGGCTGCTCCTCAGATTTTTTTTCCCCCTCATGGCATTTATCAACTCTCGCTTGTGCTTCCGTCAACCAATACAACGTTGCTGCTCGCCGGTGTTGCGATAACTCCGAAACTTTGCTGTTGTGTAACGTTGCTCACAGACGAGGCCTCGCGACGCCAATTTCTTTTCGTGTCCTTGCTTGTTCTCTTAATTCTTCTGCACGCTGTTTTTTTTTTTCTTTCTCTGGCATCAGGTGTCGAGCGCGCATGCAAGCTGTGCATGCTTCAAACTTTGGCTGAGGTTACAAAATATTCCACGCTTCAGTAGGAGTAAATGTTGGTTGTCTTTTTTTTTGTGTGCAAATCTTATGTGACTTGTGATTGTGTGTGGATGAAACACTCGCATCTCCCTCCGATTAGCAGTGGAACTTCATTTTATTTTAAGGAGCTTTCACATCCGCAGTTGATCAGGCCTAAAATATTGACTTCACTGTCTGACTATGAATCAGTTGATAAGCTGCTAAAGCCCAAAATACAACAACTTTCACGCAGTCCACTGGGCAGATTTCTGCAACTTGTCTTCAGTTTGTTGGTGTGGGACAATTCCAACTTTATGCTCTGTCAGTCTGTCAAAATATTTGCCCATTTAATCTCTTTTTTTTTTGGTAATTTCTGAAAGTGTGAAACCACAATGCAGCACTCGGACGTCAGGTGAAAACATTGACGCCACTCATTGGCCAGGTGTCTCTCGGTCAGCTTGTGGAGAAATTCCAGTGAAACTCCTGAAGGTCAACAAAGCCCAGATTGTGTATCCACCAGACGCCACGCTGCTTTTACCAGCAGTGCCAGCGTTTTATTTGGTTTAGATTTAAAAAAAAAAAAAAACATTATTTTTTTTCAGCATTTGGGATCGATTGAGGTCGGATCACGTCTGACTCTTAAAGAGCGTTGCTGGTCCACTGAAGCGGAACCTCTGAGCGCAATCGCTGCATTAGCAGCTCATGCATATGTCCTGTATTAGACAGGAAAACAAACCCTTGTGCAAATAAAACCCCTTGCGTGGTGCAACTGCGGGCATTCTGAAAATTCCACAGTCTATTTTTAATTTTAACCTCAATGGGTTTTTTTTTGTTGTTCTTATCCCCCCCCCCCCCCCCCCCCCCCCCCCACACACACACACACACACACACACACACACAAACCCACCTGATCAGCCACCAGCTGTCGTACATAGATGAAGTCATTGCAACGCGTAGTTGCCACGCCCCGCTGGCGATAACGGTAGTGCAGGGGGGAAGGCGGGGCGGTAGGCTGGGCTTTATGGGAAATCTTATCTATAATGGATTAAGAATAGTGCGCCATAAAGACTTCCAAAGAATCCCTCCGTCTGTCGAGGACACAGCCATCGCTGGGGCCATCAACTGTAGAAACATTTTGACCTCTGAGCTTTAACCCCCCAAGCCCCCCTCCCAGGATTAGACGCTGTGCTGCAGCAGGTGTTCAACAAACAGAACCTGCTTCTGTCCACGTCAGGCACCCAGAATCCAAGATGGCGGCCCATTCATTTCAATGAAGCAGCTCACTCAGTGCACCCGCCGAAAAGGTTTTTGACTTCCGCATTAATGGGCGCGCAGAGCACGCGCAGTAGTGTCACTTCCCATCAGGTCTCTGTTAGGCCAATTGGAACGATCCTGGAGAAGGTCACTTACAGACACGCCAGGATGCAGCCAATCAGAACAAGCTGAGACACAGCGGCACGTACGACGTTATGATGTCACGCTGGGAATAAACTCTTTTCTGGTGATTTTCTGGCCTGTATCATGTTTTTGTAAACGACTAAAAAGACCAAAAGTGAAAAATCCGCAATAGAAAGATTTGCTATGAATCGCGTTTCAGGTCACAGTCCTGTCAGGCGTCTATAGGAAAAATGCTTTTTGGACCCATGGGATTTTTTTGCTGCAGTACGTCAAGTGGCCACTGGGAAAATCGTATCCAGTTCTTTTTAATACATCCATGGTCCAAGTGGTGACAAATTCACTTTCTCCTGAAAGGGAATGTTGATGCTTTCATTCTGGAATCATCATCGCAGGCTGTAGTTGGTTTTGTAGTCATTGTTTTTCAACGCGCCCCTGAGGGGAGGGGAAAAAAACAAGACAGTCTAGCTCAATATCACTCGTGGGTGACGTTTATATTTCATAACGCAAATTATTCATCCATATTGCAGTTGATGCCGTGTCGCTGAGGTGTGTGCGTGTTTTTTAAACATTTGTTACAACGAAGTCTGAAGAAGCCAAGTAATCTTCATCGCAGCATCGTCTCGAGGCCTCATCAGCATCATCAGACATTCAAAGTGTTTCTTGTGCCTGTCGGTTGTCTCGGGTTTCCTCTTGGATGCTAATTCTAGACACATTTTCACACACACATTTTGCATTTGAAACAAGTTGCAGGTATTGGGCCTGACCCTGGTTGTCTTCGCCAGCATTTTTGTCCAGAGCTGCTATAGATAACAGAGGTCGGCTCGAGGCGTCTTTCTGAGTATATTTGTGTGTGCACTTAATATTTTAAAGTGAGCGTCTCAACAGTGGAGTGGAAGTGGTGGTGTTGGTGGTTTTTATTTTTGCAGCGCTCAGTCTCGTCTAGTTAGCTCTCGCCGTCTCCGTGTCTACATAAACCACTCGATGTTTCTGTGCTGCCTTGTTATTTTTACACATGTGTGAAGCGGCGAATGCAACAACATGAGTGTCCAAAGATGTCTTCTCAGCCAGTTCAATGGTTAAGGTGTTAAGATAAAGACGGACACTTTGACGACTTGAAAAGATCGTGCTATATACAAATGCTAGATTTTTGTATTGTTTTCCCCTTGGGTTCTCTGTGCACGCTGCACCGCAGATGAAGATTTAACACGTTGCAAGTTCAGTTTGTTTCATCTTGGGCGGTGTTCTTTTTTCGTTCAGTCACACAGGACCAACATCTGTGAGGTGTGCACTGAGTCAGAAAGCCCCTTTTTGTCAAAGGGTGTGAGAACATGTGCAGAGAGCTTTTGTTTTCCCATATTTTCTTTGCTGCTAAAGTTGCATTGTCCTTCATCTTGATTGTGCCAATGCAAACGTGAGGGAAGGTTGAAGGGTTGAGTGAGGTTGAGGAGTGAAAGCCTACGTGTGCCAAAACAGGTACATTTTTCATTTTTGCATTTCTCTACTTTCACCCGAATGGTTAAAATTGTTTTGTCAACAAAATTCAAGTGGAACCAGAGTCGCATGGCGAGCTGCAGCGTCCAGTCGCAGTGTCGGTTGGCAGCGGTGCAGTCGAGGCCTCTGGCAGAGATGTGTGGCACTAATGGGCATCAAGATACATTTGGCTTCGTCAGGGCTCCACTTGGCTAATGGCGAGTAATGGATGCCACTCAGTGTTTTTCAAAGACACGCACACACACCTGCTGTGTCAGCCAGTTTTGGGTCTGTCAGCAGGTCTAAACTCCAGCCGATGGCAAATATGATCTCCTGGCTAATCAACCCAGCTGATGATCAGTAGAGCCATCCTTCCTCTTCTTCTTTGTCTTGGTCCTCTTCTTCGTCTTCTTCTTCGAGTCAGAAGAAAACGTTCTTCTCTTGTCGTTTGAACCCTCTTGAACAGTGTGTGCGTGTGTGTGTAGCATTGCCCGAGGAAAGTGACCAGATGTTGGTTGAAAACAGACGAGGAGACCTGTTTTGTTCCCTCTTGAACCTAAAGACTGAACAATTTTGTGTGTGTGTGTGTGTGTGTGTGTGTGTGTGTGTGTGTGTGTGTGTGTGTGTGTGTGTGTGTGTGTGTGTGTGTGTGTGTGTGTGTGTGTGTGTGTGTGTGTGTGTGTGTGTGTGTGTGTGTGTGTGTGTGTCCTAGATGTCGCCTTAAACCTCCAATATGTCTTTTTTTTCCTGAACCTTCTGCTGAAGAATGTGAGGGTTTGTAGAGTTTGGTTGCGTTTAGACATTGACGTCAGTGAACAAAGGACTGTTTTAGTGATTCACAGCGTTTCTACTGAAACAATTGATGATGTTTCAGTCTGAAGCCATCTCATGCTTAGTCACTGTGTGGAATTCTACTTTGAAGCCTCAGGACTCAATTCTGCTGCCGCAGTCCGTTCTTTTTTTTTTTCCACGCTTCCTAGCTGAAAATATGGAACCTTGATTAGACAGTCAGTGTTGGAGCGAATCAAACACCCCGTAAAGATTCACCACCTCCACGGTGTCGCTCGTTATTGAGTCGAGAGACAAAGTTTGCACAGCCTCGGCCGTTTACTTCGGGCTGAGACGTTGTTGAATATTTCCCTCTGTTGTGTAAAGGAAAATGTGGAGTCAGGGGGTGGCGGGAGGGTACGAGGTAGGGGCTTGGGGAGGGTTCCTCATCAGGATTGTTTCTGGCTCGTCTGTGGCGCGTGTCAAGGATGTGCTGTAACCTGTAAAAGGAATTGAACTCGGCGCGGAGGACAAGTCGACTGTTCCAAATAAGGGCCTGGAGTATGCCAGTGGTCTCTCGCTCTCTCTCTGTCTCTTTGTGAGAGACACACACACACACACACACACACACACAGTTCCTACTAGCTCAGAGATCCGTTGCTGGAATAGAAACTTTAAAAAAAAAGGTGAAAAAAGTTGCGGACAGAGTGTTTGTTGAAGTCAGAAAACCGCAGCGCACAATAGAATTTGGCGGTGTGTGTGTGTGTGTGTGTGTGTGTGTGTGTGTGTGTGTGTGTGTGTGTGTGTGTGTGTGTGTGTGTGTGTGTGTGTGTGTGTGTGTGTGTGTGTGTGTGTGTGTGTGTGTGTGTGTGTGTGTGTGTGTGTGTGTGTGTGTGTGTGTGTTCGCAGCATGCTGGAACCTGTAGGAGCTGAAACAAGCATGAGGAAAAAGGGGATCAGACGGCAAATGGAGTGGAGCCCAAACCATCCGTTCAGCCTTTGGAGTTGGCTAATGGAGTTAGCAGCGCTAGCACAGTTAGCACGAGTCCGAAACAAACGTCCATGAGCGCTCATCACGTGCGCACTTGCACGTACAGGGTCACCTGACCGGTTCACTTCAAGTTAAAATGGCGCGTTATGATTGGACGGAGGAGGAGTCAGAAGTAATCAAAGATAAAAATATAACAACCATTCTTGGCAGCAAACGACGTAAGCAAACAAAAGCAAATCTAATTATCGCTCATGCGCTTGGCTTGCAAACCGCAATTGTACTTTTTGAAAATTTTAGAAATATCGCTTTTGTTTTGCGAAAAGCTAATGGAAACACAGCTATTGTTGTTTCCTCTCTCGAAAACAAACTGAAACGTGTGGTTGCCTGTTCAGCAGGCGTGATGAGGCTGTCTTGTTGCTGCAGCAAATCAGTGCAAACTGCTAAAGTAGGCCAGCGAAGACGCTGATGGCACAGATCAGGCGGCGCTTCCTCAGCCAGCAGTGCGAGAAATTCAGGGTTTTGCGTGCTGTGATTTTTTTAATTTTATTTTTAAACCTGTTGGCAAAGACATGAACGAATGCTCATCAGTTTAGACCTGTAACTGTAGTTTGCGTGGAAACACATCTAATGAGAAGTACCAGACAGGAGGAGGAGTGTGGCGGGGGGGTGGGGGGGGGTGAGGAGAATGCGTTTCTAAAGGAAGTGCACCTCGCCGCTCACATCTGCGGTGGAACCTGACATGAGGAACTGACTCTGTCTGTGTGTGAGAGAGAAACCTGGCCCAACGTCTGTCTACCTGCTTCTCCATGACAGTTTTTCGCAAAATAAATTGCTAAAATTTCGACAAAGCACAATTGCCATCTACAGGTGTTGAAGCACAAAAGCCGTAATTCTCGTCAAAAAGTTTACTACTACTACTACTACGTTTGCTTCTGTTTGTTAACATTTGTTTGCTGCCAAGAATGCTTGTTGTTCTGCCCCCCCCCCCTCCCAGTCCATAAGTTCTCTTTAAATACACATCAGTCGATACATGGTAATAAAATTCAGCTTCCTGCAACGTGGACGTGCTTCCTCCTTCCCATTTCAGTGCATGTTCATTTATGTCTCAATATAAACCATCCTGACCTTTATCTCGACCCGCAGTGTCGAAGCTCCCGTGCACCCCACTAGTGTACGTTTCAAGCAAGGAACTTCATTTTGGGTCCTGCTGCTGCTGCTGATAGTAATAATGTGTCAACCACCGTCGTATTGTGTTAAAATGTGATATTTTTTTTTAAAGTTCTTTACAAGCTGTGAAAGGTCGAAGGAGGAAGTGGTGTCTGTGTGTGTGTGTGTGTGTGTGTGTGTATGTGTGTGTTTGTGTTTGCTTTGCACGCAGACAGGTTATTTTGCGGCTCGACACCGTTTCCCCTTGCGGCTCGACACCGTTTCCCCGTCTGCCCGCGTGAGACGCCGGTTTTGCAGAGAAAGGAGAAGTTAAACTCTGATAAGAAGCGGGTTGAACTTTAACGAGCGGCAGGTTGGTTTCGTGCATTTCATCTCCTGCTGTATGACAAGCACGCAGCTCTTCCGTTTGAAAGCGGAGCACAAAGTCCTGAAAGACGTAGGAGTCTTGCGTTGGAGAAAGAACAGTGCAAAGAACAGATTTATGGTTTTGTGTTGAGATTTTTTTTTATCTCATAATTTGGTTCTGTAGCGGGGCAGCAGATGAGACTCGTGCTTCTGAGAGCCGTTCCTTCTTTTCTTTTCTGGCTTTTTGATGAACTTGTGATGGAGAAAGAGAGAGAGAGCGGGGGACGGAGGGAGGGAATGAGGGAGGGAGTGAATAACGATGAGCGACAGCCAGTCGGGGGTGGAGGCCAAACGCTGTTTAACTCGCGTTTGTCACACAAGCACTGAAATTGTCACGTAGTGGCTTTTATTTTGAAAAACAAAAACCACAAAAACCCAATCCCATCATGCTCTGGGGGTGAATGTTCTGCTGTCCCTTCAGCTGCTCCGTCTCATCCCTGGGGAGGGTGTAATGCACACACACACACACATACACACAGGCAGGCAGGCAGGCAGGCAGGCGAGTGGCAGTGTTATGTAATGGAGATCGTGCTGCATGGAGGCCACTGAGACGTCTCCCGACAGATCTGGCACTCGGCTGCATTGGTGTGTTGGTGGAGAAGAGAGGAAGTGGCAACGAGTGGCGGAGCAGCGAGGAGGGAGGGTCAGGTGGACGGCCGGGGGGAGGGTGGAGGATGAGTGAAGAGGGGGGCGGAGCCAGCGGGCCTGACTGTACTTGCCAGAAGATTTGGGGGGGGAAAGCACCGAGAGCAAAGCCTTATAGAGACATTTCCAAGAGCGCGTTGGTCGGTGGTGCACTGCGTCTTCCTGTTAACCCCTCCCTGACTGGTGGACCGTAGAGGAACCAGGAAGTGACTGATAACCAGGCCGGCTGTAATACTTAGTGTGTTGAAGGTCCTGTATTGTAAAGACATTCAACCTTATCAATGTCTTCCAGCAGCCGTCAGCGCCTCGGAGTAAAGTTCACCTTTCATTTCTTTTACGCGGATCACTTTTTTTTTTTTTTTACTTTTAGTGTGTGTGTGATGTCGCAAAGGGCACTAATACCTCTCCCATGGTAGTGACCTCTCCCCCATACAGGTGTTGGTTCTGCCCTGTGAAACGGCCTTGTTTTTGTCTCATTCCAAAGCGTGGGTGTTGGCACAAGGCTGTAAACAGAGGGCTAAATATGCTGTTCACCTGAAGCTCTTAAAAAGTTTTTTTTTTTTTTATTTGAAAACTGCTCTCCCGGATTCGACGGAAGTGCATTCCTGCCACCCTAGGAAAAAAAATAGAGCCTAGTATCACATTATTTTGTGATAGTTTCACATTATATCGTGATACTGAGCCCTGTTTTATTTTTTATTTTTTCTAGGGTGGCAGCAAGGCACTTCCGTAGGAGTTGTTTGAAAAATCTAAAAGTGGAAATGCTACTTTCACTGTACAGAATGAGTGTGTGTGTGGCGTTTGCATCACATCCTGTCAGTTATTTCCTTCACTGTTGCCTTAAATACATCCTTTGCTTCCTCAATTGAACAGAAGATTTTGGTGGATTTTGTTTGGTCGCGTCCACGTCATGTGAACCCAGTCGGACACAGCATCCTTCATGGAACTTGTTTTGGGATTTTAGTGAAGTTGGACCTGGAGCAGCAGCGGGCTGTTGGGGGTTAGTGGGGTGGGTGGGTGGGAGTGTTTTGGCTGGTCACTCCACCACCAGTCCCAGCGAGCTAACTGGTTCTAACTGGCCCAGGGCGGCCAGGAACGGTGTGTTTACGTCCACGCCTGTCTGCGTTTATTCCAGCGAGTTAATGCAGTGTGTCCGAGCCAGAGGGCCGGTGGGACAGGTGTTGAGGGTCGGAGCCACACACACACACACACACACACACACACACACACACACACACACACACACACACACACTCACACACTCACACACACACGTGCACTTATAGTCTCACTGTCCATGCTACCATAAATAATGCAGAGGCTTCACTCTCACTCTTGGGCCTCGGCTCTCTCCGACATTAAATATGCATCAGTGTTTCCCAGTCCCCCCCACTCGGCTGCTCCCCTCCCACTTCCCACAAACCCCGTCTGCAGCCTGCGTGAGATCTGGAGGCGTCTCTTGTGTCGCTTTCTGCACCATTTGCCGAAATAAAAAAGGAAAAAAAGTGAAGTCGGAGGACGAGCCGTGATAAAACTTTCAGTGTCGGCGCAGCCGTGTTGAAAAGCTCAATCGCAGGAAGCCGTTTGGTTGTTTTTGTTGCCGCTGCTGCCTGAAGGTGTTGAAAGTAAAAAAAAAAAAAAAACTAAAGAAAAAAAACGGTAAACCACAGTTAAACCCTTGTTTCGCCATCTGAATATTGCAAAAGCAGAAGTTTTTAGAAAAAAAAAAAATATATAAATGGTGTGGATCTCAGAGCTAATAGAGTGTGTGTGTGTGTGTGTGTGTGTGTGTGTGTGTGTGTGTGTGTGTGTGTGTGTGTGTGTGTGTGTGTGTGTGTGTGTGTGTGTGTGTGTGTGTGTGTGTGTGTCACTCGGGCCTTCCTTATTGGGCAGCGCTGGCAGCAGGAAGTGGGCTGTGGCTTTGGTGCTGTGTCACAGGAAGTAGCAGATTGTATCACGGCAGCACAGATGGAGGTGGGGGGGGCAGAATGGGCTATAAGAGATGGATTATGGGGACGAGGGAGAGAGAGGTTGGGGCAACTGAGGAGGAGGATGTAGGTGAGGAGGAGGAGTTAACAGCATGAATGCAACGCTTGTTTTTGTCCTTCTGCGTTTGTGAATGTCAGACTTGCATTGTTCTCTACTGGCACTCAGCTCAGTTTGCACGCGTGCACGTCAACTACTCAACTACAGTTCTTTTCTTTCTTCAGTTTATCCGACTCTTGCGGCTGATGCCGCCGTGCAGGTGGAAGAATCCAGAAGCTCGGGCCGGTGGGCGGAGCCACGGCACCACTTCCTGTCTTTGTCAGGCCTCCATTGTCCTCTCGTTGACCGTGTTGTTTTTCACCTGGAAGCAGATATGTTCTTCTTCTTTATCTTCTTCATCTTCTTTTTTTCTTCCGTTTTTCTTCATTTTCTTTCTCTGCATTGGGCCGCGTTTCTGCATGACGTGTCGTTTCAACACATATGACACGGGACTTACACAACGGTGACAACATGATGCAATCGCTGGGCGTACGACGACGACGTGCGACAAACTCTTGCTTTTGTGCAAACCTGTAACAATGTGCGTTTGATGCGTGTCTACATGTCTTTTAATTTTCTTGTCAGGACTCAGAGTTCCGTGCCGATCTCTTGTGCTCAGCTTCCTGCGCCTCCTCAAAAAGCTCTCATCCTTGAAAAAATGCCAAATATTTGGTCAGCTGACTGAAGTTTAAAGGGCCATTCTGCTGTTTTTGCAGTCCAAGATCCTGTATGCGTGCGTGGAGGTGTAATGACGTCGAGTTTTTTCAGCCAGCTGCGGCTTCATCTGATCTGATGTTGGCAGACGATGACGTCGGTCAAGCACAAAAGCAAAAATACCAAATGAAGCGTCTCTGTGGGCCAAACTTTGTTTCGGTTTGAAAATAGCCAGATTCTTTAGTGTGGGGTTCAGATATTCAGAAGGCGGAACAAAAGTGTCACCAAAATACTTCTCAGCTGCTGAGTCGCTGCCAGAAAACTCCGAGCTTCTGTTTTTGTTATCAGAATGAAGATGTATCAAATCTGGCCGTGGCTTTGAAAAACAATCTTTAATGTGAAGTCTTTAAAACGGTGGAATTCCTCCTCCTCATTCTTCTTCTCCTCCTCCTCCTCCACATCACCCTGACCTCCGTCTCCCCGTGCCGTGTCTTGCAGTGAGTCGAGTATTTGCCAGGCTCGGGCCACTGTAATGATCTACGACGATGGCAGCAAGAAGTGGATGCCAGCCGGCGCCGGACCCCAGGCCTTCAGCAGGGTCCAGATCTACCACAACCCCACCAACAACGCCTTCAGGATAGTGGGACGCAAGATGCAGACGGACCAGCAGGTAGAGAGCTCTGTCTGTCTGTCTGTTATTCTATCCATTCCTTCAGTGCCTCCACACAGCGGTCGGGTCCTGAAAAGCTCCAGTCTGAAGCGTTTTCAACGGTTCTCAGTACTCGACAACCAGTCTACATCCCCTTTTTTATATTTGCCACAAAAGCAGGAAGTGACTAGTCTGCTATTAAAAACCACACAAGACCGCAAAGAATAAGAAGTGATGCTGCTGCTGCTGCTGCTGCAGAGGCAGAACTGAGTCTATCTTCACCTTTTGCGAAGGCGAAGAAACGCTGCATGACTGATGGTCACGCTGCAAGCTCTCTTTTTACGGAGTGACGCTCGCACAAGCGTGTGCTTTGTGCACATGAGGAACATGGCAAATCAACCTACAGATATGTCACATGGTGTCTGACGTGTGAGAAAAATCCTTCATCAGAAAAAAGGGTTAGAAATTATCCTGTGAAAAGTCAAAGACTGAGAATCGTCACATGTTCGTATAAACCACAAAGAGTGGAAGGTAGATGAGTTAATGTCCCCCATCCATCCATCCATCCATCCATCCATCCATCCATCCATCCATCCATCTTGTAGCCTCTCCCAGCTGTCATAGGTCGAAGGCTTAATTTTCACTCTTTACACTAAAAGAATATCAGCTTTATGAAACATATCCAGATATTCCCAGCTATGTCCTCAACACAGTTGCAGTGTGTTAGCAGCGACTGGCTGCACTCAGACTAGAGTGTGAACTCGACAGCACCGCCCGGTGTTCGCCTCGGGCTGGGCGTCGGCGTGACGAGAGAACAGCAGCTCCCCGACACCTGGACGCTCCTGCAGCAGTGTCGGACAGACAAAGAGCTTTTCCTTGTCAGGCTGACTCACCAGGTGAAGGTGGGTGGCGCTGCGCTGCCAGGCCAAGCGCCACTCTAACGGGTCTATTCTGGACCACCGGCTCCTCCCAGCGCCGCCAACGCTGTGACCGTCTCTCCTTCTTTAAACATTGAGCACTCTGCTCCCAGCCCTCCACCCCCCCCTACACCCGCCCACCCTCCCCGGAGACGCCTTCTAAAGTGATCTGGGCTTCCTGTGAGACTGTCGGCCTGGTCAACCATTTCCGGCCACAGTTTGGGGAGAAACCCGACGCCCAATCAGGGGGGCGGATGGAGATCGCTGCTGGGTGATGCCACAGAGACCCACTTCCTGTTTCCACCAGGAATCTCCCATCCTCACGCTTTGGTGAACCACCAGACAGCGGAACTCCAAAATATTCCCATTCACAGAAAAAACATTTGAGTAGGTCATCGTCACCCTCTCCATCCTATGAAGGAGGATTAGGAGAGCAAAAAATATTACAGGAAGGAGATTTTTCATTTTGAGTTTTAAGTGGAAATTTTGTGAATAAATCAAATTTTTGTCAAAAAAGACAAGATTTTGTGAATCAAGTTGACGCAAATAAAGTGGAAATTGGCGAGTAGACTGGATGGATGATGGATGAACCCAGTTAAAAGTAAACTGCTGAAAACAGGTGTATCCCACAAGGTTCACACACAGTAATCAGGAAACTGGTACTCCACCACATTTTATTCACGAAATTTCGTCTTTTTTTTTTTTTTTTTTTTTTTACGTCAACTTTATTCTCCAATTGGAAACTTCTCAAAAATTATCTTAATTTTTTTTCTCTTCAAGTGGCCCTCATCCTCTTCCATACTATCCTGCCCCTCCCCCCAGGTGACATCCACCCTGACAGGGCCTCCTCCTCCTCCTCCTCCTCTTCCTCCTCCTGCTCTCCTCCTCCCTCCCTCTGCTCTGTGGAATCCACAGTCTGTTGAACAATCAGCCAAACGGTGCGTCAGCACATTCAGCCACCGCTCAAACCCGGGACCCCCCGCTGCTGCTGGCCACACCCCCCTCCACCACTACTCTGGTCATGGTTCATCGGCTTCACACCACCTGCCGTGCCAAACATAAGCCGGGATGGTCGGACGCGAATAATAGAAACCACGCTGTCGTTTTTGGAGGATAAACACAGATTGTTGGACCGAATGTTTTCTGGGTGTTCAGCTGTGAAAAGCCACCTTTCCTTTCTTTTCTTCTGCTTGATCATTTCATATTTCACCGTGTCCAACAACGTCTGCCCTCTCTGCTCCCTCCGTCCGTCCAGGTGGTCATAAACTGTCCAATCGTGAGGGGACTCAAGTACAACCAGGCCACGCCCAACTTCCACCAGTGGCGGGACTCACGGCAGGTGTGGGGCCTCAACTTTGGCAGCAAGGAGGACGCCACGCTGTTTGCCAACGGCATGGCGCATGCTCTGGAGATGCTCACCTCCACGGCTGACGCAGGTGAGGCGGAAGGTGCACAGACAAAACACCAACAACACAACACAACACAAAACGGTGGCGGCAAGTTGGACCCTGATTAAAATCAAAAGCTCAGTATTATTTTCCGAAGGCTCACAGCAAAGGTGACTCGACGACAGGAGGTTTCCTGATGTATGATGTTCATGTTGAGTCAGAATGACTTCACTGAGCATCACCATGGGCGGTGGGGAGGTGGGGGGGGTGGTGCTTGTGTTAGCAGTGTGGATTGCAGAGATTTGTCTTCTGCTGTACAAACAGGAAACTGGAACAACTGCTAAAAAAAAAACATGGTTGGTAGCAACTTGCTCAAATGTCACGTTCTGCATCCAGCTGCTATCACACAGTGGTTCTTAAAGTTTGGCAGCGCCCCCTAGAGGCAACAGTGTGGGCGGGTCTAAATGAATGAGACCTGCTTTACATCATTTTTTAAAAAAAAGGTCACAAAGCACTTTTAGTAGCAGGCTTTGAGTGAGTGGATTGTTTATCTTGTTCAGTGTGTATTAAGCGGCTGCAGGGTGATGCCTTCCAAGTGCAGCAAACTGCAGCACTGAGGGCGAAGATGGCCCGTGATGCCGGAATTAGTCGCATTAGTGAGACTCTTCCTGTTTTGTCTGAGGGGAGGAATGGAATGTGCTTTGTCTCTTGTTTTAAAACAGAAAATAGCTGCGTCAGCACCGGCCCCATGTCCGACTTCTACACTGCACCATGCAAGTCTTTTTTTTTTTTTTTTTGCCATGTCTTCAAAATGTCTTCGTGCATTAACTGTTGAGTCAAAGCTGCTTGTTCTGCTCCCTGTAGCTCAAGTCTCATCCTGTTTTGTTCAGGATTGATTTTTTATTTTTTTTCCCCAGGATCCTCTGTGTGTTTCACCAGTGCCGCCGCTTTCAATGAAATCAGATCTTTAGCCTTTATAGAACTTTTTATGCAGAGGTGGTCTGGGGAGTCTTTGTTTGTTTAATCTTCTATGAATATATACCCAGAATGCCTTTCCATTGATCCTGCCAGAGATCAATGAAATACAGAGTAATGATTTAGCAGGTTATTTAATCGGTCGTCTGTGAGTTGGTTATAAATACGAGGTTGTTCTGCTGCACGCTTCTGTTTTTTTTTTTGTTTTTTTGCAGTTATTATGCAAAGCAGTCACATTTCTGCCTCTTCCTACCCACAATCCTCTGCACTGCAGAATATGTGTCATACCAAATGAGCTGCAGAGAGACGACGGCTTGCACTCTCAAATAAATAACTGCCCGTGACGTGCAACAGACACCATTTGGGCGACTTGTGTTTTCAAATCACTTTGCCAATATGTCAAGAGCCCAGAGAGAAATAAAAAGACCCGCATGCTCATTTATAACCCTCAGAAAATGGAATCCATCCACTGGGTCAGAGGAGAGTGGCTTTTCAGATAACATCTTGTCACATTATCCCCAGTTTTATGTGTCCTTTGTGTTATTTTGCAGGCTATGCAACCCTCCCACGCCCAGTGTCAAATGGACCTTCTCCCGAAGAGCTGGAACAGCAGCGGAGGTACCCGTCTGTCACATTTTGTTCTCGCAGCGAAGCCTCGACGAGCTCGTCGTCTGCCTGACCTCTGCTCCGGCCATGAGACGGCAGCGTTAGCCACATTAGCATTAGAGGGCGCTCGCAGGCAGATGAAGGGGATTTGCCGGCATTAGCTTGGCTGTGCTAAAACCCTGCATGTGAAAGGTTAAAGAAGAGAGATGGGAGGAGTCCTCCTACATTAGCCCCGCCCCACCCCTACATCCCCTCCGGGAGCCCTTCGCGGCAACGCCAGCGCCAGCTGCGCGGACGCGGCTTTAACCCTCTAATCCCATTTAGACTTAAAGGTAATATGTTGCCCTCAGCGGGAGAGGCTCTCTGATTGGCTGGTTGGACTGTCTGTCGGCGGCTGCAGGGAGACATCGGCCCCTGCTGGAATGCGGCCGCTTGTGGGGAATTTTATGTGCATTGAGGCTGATTAATACTTTGAAATGAGCAGTTCTGGATGTTTGTTTATTGGATGACAGAGACACAACGTGCGGCTGCCCCCCGCACCCCCCACTTGCCCTTCCCCTTCCCCTTCCTCTTCCCCTTCCCCCCTCTGCTCCCAGAGGGGCCGATTAGGTCTTAAAGTCGCAGCAGTGCCCAGATTGCCACTGTGGGGCTGTGTGGGTATATGCATGTGTGCTGATGTAAATACAGCTGTGGCGAGGGGCCAGATGTGTTGGCGAAGGGTCTGGAATCGGGGCCGCTGCATCCAGCTGTGTAGCCGGCAGCCGCAGCAGCGTTGCATCAACTGTGACCTCCAGCTGGCTGTGCAAATACTGAAGCAGAGAGAGAAACCGACACACAATTAACAATCCAAAAGCCTTCTAGATATACATACCATACAAACAACTTCCTGTTTCTATATCTGCAGATGAATGGGATTTAGTTTTCTGTTGAAACTCTTTTACAAACATAATTTTTTTCATTTTATTTTATTAGTAGCAGCAAAGAAAAAGTCCAGCTGCTGGTTAGGCTTGATTGCGTTCACACAAAATGAGGGCCTTAATTTTTGAGTTCAAGGTTGATGCCTACACTACCAGTCAAAAGTTTGGACTCTATGAATTTAGTGTCTTTTCTTTCATTCTATTGACATTGCAGTTTCTCACTGAAGTCATCAAAACTACGAGAGTTATTTAATGGGTTTTTCCTTGCTGCATAGTGACTTATACCTTGCTCATATCTTTGATGTCTTCAGTATCTATCTGCAGTGTAGAAAGTTGTTAAAGATAAAAAATTGCATGAGAAGGTGTGTCCAACATTTTCTTCATTACTATTATATATATATAAATGTTTTCCAATTTAATTGAATTATATTTCCTGTACCTTATGACATAAGGAGAAAAAAAACTATGATTGCCTCATGAGAAACATGTATCCAACTCGATGTACTTTGTGCAATAAGAATAATATTTAAAAAAAAAAAAAAAAAAGGTGTGTCCAAACTTTTGACTGGTAGTGTATTTTTCCCCCTAAACTTTCACATTGCAACCAAACGCGTGTTAAAGGCTGGAAGCTGCTGTTGGTCGTCGTTCCATTCTTTCGTCACATCGGGGCAGCTTCCCGTTTTGTTTGCCGTCCGCTACGTTCCCCAACGTTTGTTTCAGCTCGTTTTGCATGCGTTCGGTCGATCACCTCCCCGATGATTTGGCCCGCAGGTTGGAGCAGCAGGAGCGCGAGCGCCAGGAGTACGAGAGGCAGGAGCGCGAGCGCCAGGAGAGAGAGAGACAGGAGCAGGAACGGCAGGAGAGGGAGCGGCTGGAGAGAGAGCGACAATCGGCTGCAGGTGAGCGACGCCTGACATTTGAATTATCTGTCAGTCCATCTCTGAATTTGTGGCTTTTTTTTTTTTAAAGGCAAAAAACGCACCCCAGCTGACTTTGACTCTGACTGTTCTGCACATTGCTGCACAGAGACCACAAAGCTGGAAATTTTTAACAGCTCAACACATCTTGACATCTGTCTGTGTTTTTTCCCTCCGTCCCAGCACCTCCGGCACCACCTGCAGCTCCACCTATGGCTGGTGGCGGCGCCCCTCCTCCGCCCCCTCCGCCTCCTCCACTGCCCCCAGTCTTGGGTGGAGGTGGCCCTCCTGCGCCACCGCCGCCTCCTTCTGGCGGCGCCCCTCCGGCTCCACCGCCTCCTCCTTCAGGAGGCGGTGGAGGCGGCAGCCTCAGTGGAGGCGACCTGGCAGCTGCCCTGGCAGGAGCCAAACTCCGAAAAACTCCCAAGGTGAGTTGCATTCCTTTGCGTCGGCGCAGCCGCTGATTGTTAAACTGACTCGACTCGGGATTCAATCCTGCGAGTGTTTGTGCAGCTGGGCAAACGAAATCTACCGACGCTCCTCCGCTGCTGCTTGGAGAGCATCCACTCGGCATTTCTCCTTTGCAGTTAAACCATCAAACGTTCACATGACCTGTGCACAACTCCCTTCTGCATCACGTAGCTGTTTGCTGCCCCCTGCAGGAGGACAGTGGATCTGCGGCGCCAGGAGGCAAAAGCAACTCCAGCCGCAGCAGCAGCTCGTCGGTTGGAGGAGGAGGAGGAGGCGGCGGTGGTGGCGGCGGCGGCGGCGGCGGCCTGATGGGGGAAATGAGTGCAATACTGGCACGAAGGTTGGATTCAACAAACTATTGAAGATAGATTTGCATGATTTAGGTCCCATATCCGTTGCATTTTCACTTCCTTATTTTTGTTGTGCCCCACCCTGATGGAGCCGCTGAGCTCAGTTGCTTTAAAAGTTTAGAACTGTTTCCAGCCCTCTGTGAAAAATAGGGTTTTTAGCAGTCGCCTTATTTGGCAGGGGATTAAAAGAAGGCTGTGTTCAAGGGTGGATCCAAAACTATATATCAATGGCCTTTGTGACATCACAAAGGGCTGATTTTTGTTGTTGTTGTTGTTGTTGACCCGTTTGTTTTGTCACACACCCTCGGAAAAGCGGAGCAAGCAGAGGAAGTAAAAGTTTGGACTTTTCTCATCTCTGTGGATTTAACTGACAATGCAGAAACTCCGATTGATGTTAGAAAACAGCGTTGATGTGAATTTGCCACGCTATGGGACCTATTCAATATTTGAGCTTTTTTTTTTTTTTCAAACCTGTATTTCTTGCCTGTGTGCTATCTCCAAGTCTCTGAAAGCTAAAAAGTGTGACCCCTCCCTTTTCAGGAAAAAAATGGCAGACACTGGAGAGAAGCCGCCGGCGAAAGTTCAAGATAATGTGAGTGTGTCTGACGCCACAATGAGAGAGAAGAGTTCCAGACAGTTGTATAAATAAGATAAAACTGAACATCACTTTGTCTTTGGCTTGCAGGATGATTCAGAGAATCAAGGCCAGAGCGGTAAGACAGCCGGGCGACTTTATCCACGTTCCACCTACGTTCCCTCTCATTTTTACATAACGCAGCGACTGAACGTGTGTCTCCTCCTCAGACACCTTAAGAAGACCCTGGGAGAAAGCCTCCGTGAGCAGGTAAGCCGGACCTCGGCCCGCCTTCCCGTCACTCCGGTTCGAGCTAACCCCGCCCACCTCCGCAAGAGTAGCTTCTCCATCCGCGCGTGTGTGTGCGTGTGTGCGTGTGTGCGTGTGTGCGTGTGTGCGTGTGCGTGTGCGTGTGTGCGTGTGCGTGTGTGCGTGTGTGTGTGTGTGTGTGTGTGTGTGTGTGTGTGCGTGTGTCCATTCTAAAAAGGAAGGTGTGTGTCTCACTAACAGGAGTAACACCGTCACCAAGAGCTCGGACCCCACCCCCCCTGTCACCCATGGTTCCAGGTATACGCGCAGCCCTGCTCACTCATGACCTCCGTTGCCCCGCCTCCTTTGTGCTTTCTCCGCCCCTTTGCCCCAATTCCCGCCCCTTTGGACAGATCAGCACAGCATCATTGCAAAGTGTGAACCCCGGGTTAGCATCCTGTACAGCATATTGATGGCGCCACGAACCCCTCGGGTTTGTTCGCTGTCTAATAGGACGTCTTGGCCTTTTATTTTTTTCCCAAACTCTATGTTTGACATTTGCAGCCGTCTCTGATGGCTGTTCAGTCTTTTTTTCCCCCCTTATTGCCGGCTTTATGTTGCTGTTCCAGAGGCTCAAACGGTGGAAACCAGCCGGTGCATTAAAGCAAGGCCTGCCTAAAACAAACTGTGTTGTTCTACCGTTGCTTCTTGTGGGTGCCGTCCCATTTCTGCTGCTCCTGTCTTCCTTTCATCCCTCTCTGGTGCTTCGGTGATGAGCTCTGCCGATGGCTGCACTGTCCACGCAGTGCCAAGGACCTCCCGGGCTCTGTGTGCAATGCAAATAGGAATCGTCTTCTGATTTTGGTTTGACATTTTTCTCGCCTCTATGTTCTAACAGAGCAAAGCCTGCAGGCAACAGCAACAGTAACAGTAACATCAATGATCCAGGAGGAGTGGATGAATCAGACTTGGAAAAAATGAAACAGGTATTTTACAAGTTCCATTATTTTGTTGTTCAACTTTTGGTTTCTGTGAACTATCAAGAGTGGCATCAGCGGTCATCCCTGGCCACTGCATAGAAATTCCATGCCTATTTGCAGATTTAACTGTTGATGTGATAGAATTGTCTTTGACAACACTGCCACCTACTGTGCAGTAGTTTATTTTGTGAAGAAGTCGCATTGAGTTTAAGGCTCAGATTTAGCAGCATCTAGTGGTATAAAGGTATATTGCAAACATGAACAAAAAACGTTTTTTGAAATCTTCTAATCTGCAGATTAAATCCTAAACCTTCTACCTGCTGGCGTCAACGGTTGTGTAAACCATTAGTGTTCAGAGTTAAATGCTAAAACTGACCCCCTTGTTGCTCGCTGCCCTGCAGGAGATCCTGGAGGAGGTGCGGAAAGAGCTGCAAAAAGTCAAGGAGGAAATCATTGGCGGTAAGTTTGGTCGCGCTGCAGAAAATGGCCAGTTTGCCCTGTCAGCTTTTGTCCTGTGATTCTAAATCTATTTATTTTCCCCTCCATTTATAGCCTTTGTTCAAGAGCTGCAGAAGAGAAGCACATAGTTCTGCTGCATGTCAGGTGTAATGGAGGGGTGTGGCAGCCAGAGGGGGTTGGCCCTCCTCCATTGTCCACCCCCCCTCTCCCCCGACCCCTTCTTGTAGCCCAGGGATTTCTTCTTCTACTCCTGTTTTTTTTTTTTTTTTTTCTTCACTCTCCTACAAATATTCGCCTTGTTTGTCACACAACCAACATATGAGCATCCTCACAGCCTCTGCTGTTTGAGAAACAGTAACCCAGGGAACTCTTTGTCGCTGTGTTGCCCCCTGTTCGACGATTATTACACCAGTGATTCCGTTTCAATTAATCCGTTTGCTCATGCTGTCTTCCTGAATGTCCTCCTGAGAGCGCACGTCTGAGGCTGCAGCAGCTCTTCCAGTTCTTCATGCACGCTCATCATTTTGTTTTTTTTGTTGTTTTTTTTTGGAAAGTAAAGAAAAAAAAATGCTACTTGTGTCTTCTCCCTTCTGCTATCTCACGCTCCACTCGCTGATAGAGCAGCATTCAGGGACAAACTATTAGTCACATATTTACTGTAATCACGAGATGCTGGCACGCTGGGATCTATTTTCTTTTTTTTTTTCGGTGGGCAAACAATCGCTCGACCTCAAAAAACGCTGCTGCGACTCCCAACCTCCCCCTCAGAGCCACGGCAACGGCGAGCAGATCTGAGAGGCTGACAGCTGCGGCGTGTGTCCTTCAGTTGTCCGGGACGAGCACGGGCCTTCAAACTACTGCGAGACCACAGAGACGAGCAAAGGGAACTTGTTTGGACGAGCCGAGTAGCGTGACAGACGGAGGGAGTGTGTTGTAGTTTTATGATGTGTGTGTGTGTGTGTGGTCCGGAGGGGAGGGGGGAATAAAAGATCTTCTCTTTGCATTGCACTTGTTTCCAGAGGAGGTGTGTCTGTGTGCCACACTGCCTTGACAGACTCCTCCCCCTCTCTTCAATAATGATATTGGTCGGCTGACGCGGTGGGCCCAACCTGTGCTCCTGCTAGTGATGTTTTTTTTTTTTTTTTCTTCCACACTAGCTTTGTTTTATTATTTTGAAACATGAAAATGGCCATGATGAGGTTAATAAAAACGGCCATGACCAACTGCCTTGATTATAAATATATAAATATATATATATATATAAGGAAAATATATATTTGTTTTGAGGGAAAAAATGTTAGCAAAAAATGAAATGGTGTTTCTATTTTAATTGAAATGACTGGTGAATGGGGATTTTTTTTTTTTCCTTTTCTCAATGATTGTTTTTCTTATGAAATGTTATTTTTTGGGTTTTCTGTTACTTTTTTCTAATAGAGTCTAGCCTTTTTACACTGAAATGTTAAGAAAACAGCTTAGAGACACTGGATTAGAGATGCCTTTATAGTCAAATACAGCTGCTTCTTGGAATGCAACGGCTTTGTCTCTCTTCTTTAAATTCCGTCTCTTATAAACGTGCCATTATATTGGAGTTGTTTTTTTTGTTTTGTTTTTTAATGGAATTGGACGAAAGATTTGGTGTGTAAATGAATAAAACCAGAAGAAACCCCACTAAGGGTTTCGTGGTTGCTGTGGGGGGGAATTGTTCTTTGTTTTTGTTTTTTTTTTTTATCATAGATAAACTTCACGTTTATAACATTCTTGTTTTCTATAAAGGTAAATATTGGTATTTCACTACTGACCATGTACATCACCGCCAGCTTATTTTGAATTTGGTAAATTTGGTAAATATTCGGTGGGCAAAATGACCGAATAGTATGCTTGCCACAAAACGATTGGACCGAGGCAATATATGAATAAAGATGTATAATTTTTATCTGAAGGTGCCGAACAGCCCTTCCCAGATAGACTGGCGCTCGGAGCTGCTCGCAGTGTCCTTCCAGAGCTCCTCCGACGCTTCCGGAACGGGAGGCGCTCTGGGTCGTTTCCGCCGCCATTGCGGATTTCAGACGGAAGATCAGCTGCGGCCAACTGCTGTCCACCGATGCAGTGCTGGACGCGCTCGCAGAAAAGGGGGACATAAGCGACGCCTCTGCTGAAAAAAACTCAGCTCCCGGAAACGCAATTAGCGGCACCTCTCGCGTCCGTTTCGTCGTGATTCGGCTTCTCACCGACCTACGCTCCCCGTGAGGAGGTCGAAGCTAGCGCGGTGCCTGCTGCCTAGCCCCAGCTTAGCTGCGCGGCTAGAACGTCCCAGGAACTCCGGGAGGAGAAGCTCAAGGCGGGGGGAAAGGAGATCCACCAACATGGCTCAGATACTGCCCATTCGCTTCCAGGAGCACCTGCAGGTATGTTTGCGGGCTGCGGTCGTCGGGAAAACACCCGCTCCGAGTATTTGCCCTTCCTCCGCTCGTTTGACAGCTAGTTAGCCGAGCTAACCGATAAACGTCAAAAATCTGCAGCAAATGAATGACCTCCCCTCCCCCGACTAGCCGCCGGCTAACGGCAGGCTAGCGAGGCTAGCGCCGCTCATTCATTGCACTGACACCGATGCTCGGTCAAGCAGACGCTCGCTGTCAATGACAAAATGATAAGGGATGAATTGGCCGATATTTAAAGATTCTGTTTGTGGGCGCCGGTGACCCGTTCTCGCACACCCGCCGCTTGTGTCACATTAAAGACTCGTATCTATCGCACCATCAGTGGCTAATGCTAGCCAGCTAGCCGTTATGATCGCTCGGTGCCGTGTTGGATGCTGCTGCTGTCACGTCATCTGTCTTTATATTGTGGCAATGTGAGACGCCCCAGCTGTGGTTGTGGCGATATTGTCATATGAAATATTGATGTTAATACATCGTTCGCTAGAACGATTTCCGAAAACAACTCTAACGCTAAAAATAAAAGCGCTAATTCCATCCTCTATGTAGCGTGCCGCTGTAGTCTGACTGTGTCACACAGCGATAAGGTTCTGTCACGACGAAGCATTTTTGCGGCTTAAGACCGAGACTCCCTGTCTCATTCGGAGTGGTCTTCTGAGTTCTAAACATGCCCTGCTCTCGGTTCGGCTGTGAAGGGTTCGCAGCAGGCTCTCTTTCCCCCGTGTTCGAGATGACATCATATCCCCGTCACACACGCCGCGATCATTTTCGATGCATTTCCTCGAGCACCTTGCAATCGGATTAGAGTCCGTCCGGTTAATTCAAGATCAGCTACTGCATGTGCATCCGTGCTGCTTCCTGTTTATTTCGCGTGTTGTACTCCATTCCAAATTACAGTATGGAAGATGAATGAATGAATGAATGAATGAAAGTCCCTAACGTATTCCATGAAAATGTTTTGATGAAGGATGCGTTTTGGGGTAAATTTGAACAGAGATCCAATTTTCCTGGGTATCACATTGGAATCATTGGCTCCATTACTATTGACTGCATGTCTATATTTAGTTTTGAGAGTTTTTCCAGTATAATTTTCAAGGTGTATGCATGGCAGTATTGCAAACATACAATTTTAAATATGTTTTTTTTATTTTATTATTATTATAAATACAATTTCATGCTTACTTTTTTTTTGCTCAAAATGATGTTTTACAACATTTTAGAAGCCCGTGTAGCATTTTTAATGAAAGTTAAGAATAATGAAGGAAAAGCCCAACCTATGTTACGATATCTTAGGGGTTCTTGGACATTTATTGGAGGGCTCTGCATATTCTAGAATGTTACATAAAAAGACTGAGTCCTGGCATCTAAAGCGCTTCATGTGTTCATATCAGCTCCAGAACCTGGGAATCAACCCAGCCAACATCGGGTTCAGCACCCTGACCATGGAGTCCGACAAGTTCATCTGCATACGAGAGAAGGTGGGCGAGCAGGCGCAGGTGGTCATCATCGACATGGCCGACCCCAACAATCCCATCCGCCGGCCCATCTCGGCAGACAGCGCCATCATGAACCCCGCCAGCAAAGTCATCGCCCTGAAAGGTAAGATCCAGCTCACACCCGCCCCCTGTAGCTCAGGAGTGTGCACGGCCTCTCCGGCACACGCACGCGCTCCGAGGTAAACAACACAGCAGCGGCGCACCGCACACACCGTGCCAGCGACACCGTCTCCTCTGTGTAAATCTGTCTCGTCAGTCAGTGACAGTCTGCCTTCATTTGATGTTCACATGTAGTTTTCACCCCATTTCTGTTTGTCGAGACAGGCCGACCAGCTAAACGCCAGTGTACCGACCGGCCCTCGTGTCAGTCAGACTGTTGATATTGTTGGAGGCCGTGCCAAGTGTCTTGCTTTCATGAATGCTTTTGTCTGTTTTTGCTTGTTTTTGCTCTTTTTTCATTTCCTACTGCTTTCTTATGTTTGCAGATGGTGAGTTGAATTTTGACTATCACGAGTTGTCATAGTGTGTACTCCTGTTTGCACTGTCTTGAAATGTTTGCACAGTACTGATAGACCTTGTGATTAATGCCTGACAATATGGTAGTGACAAAGCAGGGCATAGCAACACAGAGAGGGCAGCCTGAAGGGCTCCTACTCCTCTTCCTCTTCCTCCTCCTACTCCTTCTCTCTGCTCGTCTGTTCGTCCCATCGTACCGCTGTACATATGTTTTTATATTACAGCCGACCATTCTATCAAACATTCCTGCACTTGTATTCCCATTTATTAATATTGTGTAACAACAGACTTTAGACTAGCACTAGATGGGGATTTCTTAACAAGCATCAACCGGCCTCAGTGCTGAAGGTTTTATAATCTGAAGGATAAGATTCACGTCCCGACCCGAACACTGTTCATATTTCCCCAATTTCAGACTCCACTGACGCAGTGCAGTGGAGCAGCCAGGCATGATTAGTTACATGACAATAATTAGCCCTCTGTTTACATGCTCCTCCTAAAACTGACGCTCTGTCAGACCTTCCACGTGTTTGGAAGGGACAGAAAAACGGCTCATCTCCAGCACTGTGCGTTTGGGCAGCAAATTTCTCCATTCAGTCCATTAATACAGTGGCACACATGAATGTTGTGGAACGCTGGAAAAGCAAGTTTTGCATAAAATGTGATCGTTGCCTCTATCAGCTATTCAAGTTTGTTGCATTTGTTAAAGCAATCAGTAAATAATCCATGCAAGCATGTGTTGACAGCATGTGTTAAGTCAAGTAGAGAGATGTTAATGATGGTGGGTGTGTTTGTCCTTGGTAGTAACTGAATCCCCCCCTGCTAACCTTAGGCTGTGGTGATTTTAAAAACAGTTGGAACATTTTAATTTAATTAAATTTTTTCCAAACATTTTTAAAACATTTGTGTTGAGACGCATCAACCAAACTAAAGAGTTTTTCTTCTTTGTTTATTACTGAGTCATTGATTTTAACCATTGGAACTTTCCTTTATTAATTTACGGTTTGTTTGATTTTTTTAATAAATGCTTAATAAATACCAGTATTTCTGAACCTGGGTCTAATTAAATCTGGAATTTATTTTTTGGACACCAAAATAAATAGTCCCTTTAGTTTGGTCCAACTGTGGAAAACTAAAAGTAGAACTGTTGTGAGTGCGCCTGTCCGGCATCTTTCCCATCATCACATCTGTTTGTCTTCTTTGTGGGCTTTTTATTTGCTAATCTGCATTCAGACCCAACACAAATTCCCACATCACTCATTTCAGGATTAACATTTTCATACAAATCCCCGGGGAGCTGCAGAAACACATAGCAGGAGTTTGATTTACTCTTATGCAGAGGAGGTGGGAAGGGGGGGGGGGGGGCGCACAGCGACCTGAAGTGGGTGTGTTGTCTTGGAATAAAGGTTTACATCGAATCTGCTTTCTTTTAAAAATTTTATTGGCACAAAGTTTGTACAGACAACCTGGAAAAGTGTTTTTAAACAAATACATTTCCAGCCAGAAACACATTTTTAATGGATTTGTAATTTCTATAAAAAAAAAAAGGAAATAAGAGTTGCAGTGAAAGTGGTGTTTAGTGAACCTCCAGTTGTCAATGATGGATAAAGCCGAGATGGTAAAACTAGATTCCAGACGTTCACTTGAGGTTTACGACCGAAATTTAAGCCAAACAAAACAAACGGAAACCAACATTTAGCCTGGACTGAACTTGCTGAATGCAGATCCACCACCGTAGTGCTTCCCCTTCTGTTGGTCTTGCCTCTTGTCTCCACACCAGCACTGGCTTCCCGTACGATCCTCTGTTTTTTGTTTTTTTGTTTGTTTGAACCGAACCGAACCCTGACTAGCAGCAGCTCTGCAGCAGTTCGCTTGGTATGCCCGGCTGCTACCTGCGTCTCCTCCCAGAGTCTGTGCCGTCTGTGTGTGCTAGACTTCCATCGTGTAGCCTGATGATTGTGAAACCATCTTCACGCCACCGGCCGTGTCACCTGACATCCTCTTGGGTTCCTTACAGCCGCAAAGACGCTGCAGATTTTCAACATCGAGATGAAGAGCAAGATGAAGGCTCACACCATGACCGACGACGTGACCTTCTGGAAGTGGATCTCGCTCAACACGGTGGCGCTGGTCACGGACAACGCCGTCTACCACTGGAGCATGGAGGGCGACTCTCAGCCAATCAAAGTCTTCGACCGCCACTCCAGCCTGGCCGGCTGCCAGATCATCAACTACCGCACCGACGCCAAGCAGAAGTGGCTGCTGCTCATTGGCATCTCGGCACAGGTAGACAAACAGCAGTGTGCTCCTGGGATGGTTTCTCTTTTCTCAATCCTCTGTATTTTATTTACAATCCAGTTCCGTTGTTTTGCTGTAATATTCTGTGCAATATTCTTCTTCTTCTTTTTTTTTAAACATTCTCTTATCATTAAAATCTTTTGGCAGCTCGTTCATGTTTTACCTGAAACTCTCCCCGATCCCGGCCGAACCTGACCTGTTCTCTGCTCCTCAGCAAAACCGTGTCGTCGGAGCCATGCAGCTCTACTCGGTGGACAGGAAGGTGTCCCAGCCCATTGAGGGACACGCCGCCGGGTTCGCACAGTTCAAGATGGAGGGAAACACGGAAGAGTCAACTCTGTTCTGCTTCGCTGTCCGTGGACAAGCGGGAGGAAAAGTAAGATTTACAGCAGAACCGGCGGGTCGGGAATCAGTCATGTCGGATCGGGTCGGGACGGTGCGGGGCCGAATTGAATTTACCTCTGCAGAGATTTGTGTGACCGAGCTTTGTCGTATTGCCTCTAGCTGCACATCATTGAAGTGGGAACTCCGCCCACTGGAAACCAGCCATTCCCAAAGAAAGCCGTGGACGTTTTCTTTCCTCCGGAAGCCCAGAACGACTTCCCAGTGGCCATGCAGGTAGGAGCACTGGAGAGAACACTGGGGAGACTGCCTATTTATAATGTGACGTCTTCTACTGGTTATGGGCTCACTTCCTGTTAAACTTGCATCAAATCCATTCCTCTCCCCGTATGTTCAGATCAGTTCCAAGCAGGACGTGGTCTTCCTCATCACCAAGTACGGCTACATCCACCTGTACGACCTGGAGACTGGAACTTGCATCTACATGAACAGGATCAGCGGCGAGACCATCTTTGTCACCGCACCCCACGAGCCCACCGCCGGAATCATTGGAGTCAACAGGAAGGGACAGGTGCGCTCCTCATCCCACCACATACTAATGCTGTAGTCTAGACGGCGCCGACCGAGATCAAGACAAGACCAAGACTTTATGTACCAACAAAAAATAACAATAAAAGAGAAAAAATGTCCAGTATCTTTTTTTAAATTCAAGTTTGCTTATCAATCAAATCTTTGCCAACTGTTTTGAACCATTTAAAAAAAAAAATGACTTTGCTTCATAAAATCAAAAAAAAAAAATGAACTTGTAATAAGGGGGTGTGTCACAAACAGGGTGTAAAATGGCAACAGCTGGATTTTTTTCCCCGTTATTATCGCGTCATTACAGTGTTGGCTGAGTCTTGACTGGTCAAAAATCCCGAGTCCGTCCAGTCCGAGACTGAGACAAGACGGAGTAAAAATGCCTCCGAGACGCTTGAGACCAAGACCAATCTCGAGTTCTACAACAGTCCTACATTCAACCTGAGTTCCGGGCCCCTCTGCCCCGGCCTGAAGGTGTCCCCTTCCCCCGCTGCTCCAGCGGCTCTGCAAAATGAGTTTTTGCCGAGACGGAGTGCGAGCTGGGAAAGTTGCCGCTGACCCTTTCAGTGATGTTACGCGACCTTCGCCGAGGAAATCTGTGTAGCCGCCGGGGTGTAGCTGAGTGTGGAGACATGTGACGCTCACAGCAGGAGGGCTAATCTTAGCCAGGCAGTCAGAATACGTATTGTAATCCTGCCCTTGGCTCTCGTGGGTGCGTCTGCCTCACACAGCATAGTGCACCGAGTGCACCGAGTGCACGACACCAATCCCCCGGTTTAATTTAGAACGGTTGGAACTCACGCTTGGCACTAGAAAGTAATTTAATTAAAATCTATTTCAGTCAGCAGAGGTGCTAGTAAAGAATGTTGCAGAAATTCACAAGTGATTAGCACTGAATCAAAACAACGGCAGGTGTCAAAACTGTGTGTAATCCTGATTGGAAGTCACTTGCACGCAGCCGCTGTGCGTCTCCAGGTGCTGTCGGTGTGCGTGGAGGAGGAGAACATCATCCCCTACATCACCAACGTGCTCCAGAACCCTGACCTGGCCCTGCGCATGGCCGTCCGCAACAACCTCGCCGGCGCTGAGGAGCTGTTCGCCCGCAAGTTCAACACGCTGTTCGCCGCGGGGAATTACTCCGAGGCCGCCAAGGTGGCAGCTAACGCTCCCAAGGTACTGCCAGGGCGGCACCGCGCTCACTGCCGGGGTCAAACAACGTGACGCTACTCACAGATCAACACCGACACGAGCTCAGACTAATTAGACTAAGCAGATTTGTTCCAAGAACTGTGATCATGCACAGCCAGAGGGAGCGCGAGCTGTGATAAGTGCTCCCGGATTATTTACAAGTAGTCTCCCAGAACACCAATGTTTCCGTTCTATAACTCCCCCTGTATTCAATGTTTCAAGGAGGCGTCCTACAACTTGCTGTCCTCCGTCCTCTCCAGGGTATCTTGAGAACCCCGGACACCATCCGTCGCTTCCAGAGCGTCCCGGCTCAGCCGGGCCAGACCTCCCCTCTGCTCCAGTACTTTGGCATCTTGTTGGACCAGGGCCAGCTCAATAAGTTTGAGTCGCTGGAGCTCTGCAGGCCTGTCCTTCAGCAGGGCCGCAAGCAGCTGCTGGAGAAATGGCTGAAGGAGGACAAGGTGTGTGAATTGTCAAAAACCTCTGATTTCCAAACCAATTAAAACACGCGAGGAAGTGGTTTCAAGAAATCCATGTTGGCCAATGTGTTCAGTCACCTTCACTCTTACCCCTCGTCACTCTGTGTGTGCAGCTGGAGTGCTCCGAGGAGCTTGGAGACCTGGTGAAGTCGGTGGATCCCACGCTGGCCCTCAGTGTTTACCTCAGAGCCAATGTCCCCAACAAGGTCATCCAGTGCTTCGCGGAGACGGGACAATTCCAGAAGATTGTCCTCTATGCCAAGAAGGTTGGTCAGGCCTCTCCAAGGCGACTGCAAAGTCGGTCTAGCTGCGTCTTCACTTGCTTGAACATGCGCTGCACACGCAGGTGGGCTACACCCCCGACTGGATCTTCCTGCTGAGGAACGTGATGCGCATCAGTCCAGAGCAGGGTCTTCAGTTCTCCCAGATGTTGGTTCAGGATGAAGAACCACTTGCTGACATCACACAGGTAAAACTAACCTGGGTTTAATATGTGTTCAAACTGTGAGCAAACGCATGCTGGATTGGAAGCATTGACCAGAGGATGGGGATGTGTCAGATGTTTCCCATCAAAGGGTTGTGTTTGGCTTGCGCCAGCCGAGACGGTGGCGACTGTGGAGTCACTGACTCTGATTCATAATTACTGTTCACAGGTTAATTCATTTGGTTTCTTCTCTGTGTGCAGATTGTTGACGTGTTCATGGAGTACAACCTGATCCAGCAGTGCACGTCCTTCCTGCTCGATGCCCTGAAGAACAACAGGCCCATGGAGGGTCCGCTGCAGACACGCCTGCTGGAGATGAATCTGGTGCACGCACCACAGGTACTGCAAAGGAACTGTCGAGGAATCAAACCTCCCAGTGGCGCTGCGCTGAAGTCTGAATGCTGAAATTGAAGTTTTGAGTTGGAATACTTTTTGCATTCAGCATTAATCTGCGTTTTCCTTTTGGCAGTCTGTTTGGGTATTAAAGCTTAATCACAGCCTTGAAACCATTTTTCCTCCCTTTTTAATGCCTTGTAGGTTGCAGACGCCATCCTGGGCAACCAGATGTTCACCCACTACGATCGCGCCCATGTGGCACAGCTGTGTGAGAAGGCTGGTCTCCTGCAGAGGGCGCTGGAACACTACACAGATTTGTACGATATCAAGCGTGCCGTGGTGCACACACACCTTCTCAACCCTGAGGTACGACACACACAGATGACTGTAATCCAGTTTAGCCATCAGCTCGAGTGTGTTGGGATTTTTCCGTTTACATTTTTCTCTTCATTGGGGTTTTCTATGTTTGGTCTCTGCAGTGGCTTGTGAACTTCTTTGGCTCGCTGTCAGTGGAGGACTCCCTGGAGTGTCTGAGGGCCATGCTGTCCGCAAACATCCGTCAGAATCTGCAGATCTGTGTCCAGGTGGCCTCCAAGTACCACGAGCAGCTCAGCACTCAGTCACTCACCGAACTCTTTGAGTCCTTCAAGAGTTTTGAGGGTAAACGCTGAAATCCCACCGGTTCTGTTCTTATTGTGCAGATATTGGGATTTTTACACATTTCCACATTTACATTTTTTCTGCAGGATTGTTCTACTTCCTGGGATCCATCGTAAACTTCAGCCAGGACCCGGAAGTCCACTTCAAATACATCCAGGCTGCCTGCAAGACAGGTCAGATCAAAGAGGTGGAGAGAATCTGCAGGGAGAGCAACTGCTACGATCCTGAGCGCGTCAAGAACTTCCTCAAGGTCGGAACACCGACACTGTCCACCGTGCAGCCCATCAGTCGACTGTACACGAGTGTAGCGCTGATGGCCGTTTCTTCTTCTCCTCCTCAGGAAGCCAAACTGACTGACCAGCTGCCACTGATCATCGTGTGTGACCGCTTTGACTTTGTACATGACCTGGTGCTGTATCTGTATCGCAACAGCCTGCAGAAGTACATCGAGATCTACGTGCAGAAGGTGCAGTGCGACTTAAATGGCCTCGCAGGGGGATGAGCAGTTTTTCGGGGCAACACAATGTGGCATGATTGTGCTCGGTCAGTCATGCAGATTCTTCAGATTCTTGACTGAAGAATCACGTCTCATAAATCAGCTTTGCCCTCAGACTTTACTGACTCCATCGTGACTTCTTCCAGGTGAACCCGAGCCGTCTGCCAGTTGTGATCGGGGGACTGCTGGATGTGGACTGTGCAGAAGATGTAATTAAGAACCTGATCCTGGTGGTCCGAGGTCAGTTCTCCACGGATGAGCTGGTGGCTGAAGTGGAGAAAAGAAACCGGTAAGAAGAGATCCATCTCTCCGCTCAATGAGTCTGCTGCTGCTTCTGCTGCTGCTTCAGGTCTGTGACACCTTGGCTGGGAATCTGTCCGCCCTCTCCTCCCCCAGTCTGAAGCTGCTGCTGCCCTGGCTGGAGGCTCGCATTCACGAAGGCTGCGAGGAGCCGGCGACCCACAATGCCCTGGCCAAGATCTACATCGACAGCAACAACAACCCAGAGCGTTTCCTGAGGGAGAACCCCTTCTATGACAGCCGCGTGGTGGGCAAGTACTGTGAGAAACGAGACCCCCACCTGGCCTGCGTGGCCTACGAAAGAGGACAGTGTGACCAGGAGCTGATCCACGTGAGTTAACGTCACCATTTAGTCAAAGCACGCTGTTGGAACGCGCCGTCTTCACGATGCACCTGTCGCGTTGATGTCCACAGGTCTGCAATGAGAACTCCCTGTTCAAGAGTCTCTCCCGCTACCTGGTGCGTCGCAAGAACCCAGAGCTGTGGGCCAGTGTCCTGCTGGAGACCAACAGCTACAGAAGACCCCTGATCGACCAGGTCTGGCCCCCAACGTCAAAGACTTCTGGCTCCTCCTCAGTCTGTCTATATCTTCACCTTGCTGTATCCTCTTTCCCCCTGCAGGTGGTGCAGACAGCCCTGTCTGAGACTCAGGATCCCGAGGAAGTGTCTGTCACAGTCAAGGCCTTCATGACTGCCGACCTTCCCAACGAGCTGATCGAGCTGCTGGAGAAGATCGTCCTGGATAACTCCGTCTTCAGCGAGCACAGGTGTTTGGACGTCCCACCGTTTCCCGCCCCTTGTGAGAGTATTAAAAGATGTTTTCCAAGATTCTCACAGTTCTCATTGTTTTCTCTCAGGAACCTCCAGAATCTGCTCATCCTGACGGCCATCAAAGCCGATCGGACACGTGTCATGGAGTACATCAACCGTCTGGACAATTACGACGCCCCGGACATCGCAAACATCGCCATCAGCAACGAGCTCTTCGAGGAGGCCTTCGCCATCTTCAGAAAGTTTGATGTCAACACTTCTGCCGTGCAGGTCAGTGAAGCTGTCTGGTCTCAAAGTCTGGTTTGCCAACATTTATTTGAGAGTCGCAAAGGCCCCCATCTCTCGGAGCACTCTGTCGAAATGGACACAGACAAGATGTCTGAGACAGTGCAAACATAAAGAACATTACAATGAGACCTGTACATGATTATTGTGACATGTAACATGAATAAAGCACCATTACATTACTCTGCCCTCGGTGGTCCCAGGTCCTGATTGAGCACATCGGTAACCTGGACAGAGCCTACGAGTTCGCCGAGCGCTGCAACGAGCCGCCGGTGTGGAGCCAGCTGGCCAAGGCCCAGCTGCAGAAAGGTCTGGTCAAAGAGGCCATCGACTCCTACATCAAGGCCGACGACCCCTCCGCCTACATGGAGGTGGGACAGGCTGCAGCCCAGAGCGGTAAGTCACCGGCACCGGCACGCACCCCGAGGTCGACTGAGGAGAGTGGGCGTGGCTCTGGCTGCGGCGCTGATCCGCTCGCTTGTTCGGCCTGCAGGAAACTGGGAGGACCTGGTGAAGTTCCTGCAGATGGCCCGCAAGAAGGCCCGCGAGTCGTACGTGGAGACGGAGCTGATCTTCGCCCTGGCCAAGACCAACCGCCTGGCCGAGCTGGAGGAGTTCATCAACGGACCCAACAACGCCCACATCCAGCAGGTGAGTCGCACGTCTCAGAGGGAGACAGACAGGTAGGCAGTGAGACACACACACACACGCTGTGGCTGTGTTAACAGCATTGTGTGTCTTCCTGTCCTCAGGTGGGCGACCGTTGCTACGACGACAAGATGTACGAGGCGGCCAAGCTGCTCTATAACAACGTGTCCAACTTTGGCCGCCTGGCCTCCACCCTGGTGCACCTGGGCGAGTACCAGGCCGCCGTGGACGGAGCCCGCAAGGCCAACAGCACCCGCACCTGGAAGGAGGTGAGTTGTGGGCCGCTGAACTTAAAGAGAGCAGAGAGGAGGAGTTCTCCAGCGCGCTTCGGTGACCTTCGCTTCACTCCGTCTTCCAGGTGTGTTTTGCGTGCGTGGATGGGAAGGAGTTCCGCCTCGCTCAGATGTGCGGCCTGCACATCGTCGTCCACGCCGACGAGCTGGAGGAGCTCATCAACTACTATCAGGTACCACCGCCATCGTCGGATGATGCTTCATGGAGGAAGTTTCCTTCTCGCTTTTCCAGTCTGTTTCTCCTCTTAACCCCCCCCGCCCCCGCTGCTCTTCTCCCCTGCAGGACCGCGGCTACTTTGAGGAGCTGATCACCATGTTGGAGGCCGCCCTCGGCCTGGAGCGCGCTCACATGGGCATGTTCACAGAGCTGGCCATCCTCTACTCCAAATTCAAGCCGCAGAAGATGAGGGAGCACCTGGAGCTCTTCTGGTCCCGCGTCAACATTCCAAAGGTAGCCAGAGCTCACACACACCTCTGCCTCTCCTCCCTTCTGCACTATGTGTGAACACACAGTATCCATCTGCAGTGTAGAAAGTTAGAAAGATAAACAAAAGAAAATTCTTGAGAATGTATGTCCAAATTTTTGACTGCTAATGTGTATAAATATATGAATAAAAAATATATTTAAAAAAAAAACGTCACTGTCCTGATAGAGATGAGGCTTCCTGAACATAAGCCTGCTAACGTGTGTCTTTGTATGTGCGTGTGTGTGTCTCAGGTTCTCAGGGCAGCGGAGCAGGCCCACCTCTGGGCCGAGCTGGTGTTCCTCTACGACAAGTACGAGGAGTACGACAACGCCATCATCACCATGATGAACCATCCGGCTGATGCCTGGAAGGAGGGCCTGTTCAAAGACATCGTCACCAAGGCAACGGCAACACAAAGCGCCCACCAGAGACACATGGGAGCCTCCTTTTCTAAAAAAAAAAAAAAAAAAGCTCTCGCTGATGGTTTTTCTGTGCTTTTCCATTCCAGGTGGCCAACGTGGAGCTCTACTACAAGGCCGTCCACTTCTACCTGGACTTCAAGCCACTGCTGCTGAATGACCTGCTCATCGTCCTCTCCCCCCGGCTGGACCACACACGCGCCGTCAACCTCTTCAGCAAGGTTGGTGGATGCCTCACATCACCAAGGATGAGATTTTTTGACAAAAGAACCTCTTTGGTAACATCCTGCTTCCTGATTGTCTTCGTGCAGGTGAAGCAGCTGCCTCTGGTCAAACCCTACCTGCGGTCCGTCCAGAACCACAACAACAAGTCGGTCAACGAGGCGCTCAACAACCTCTTCATCATCGAGGAGGACTTTGCGGTGAGATTCTTTTGGAGTTCACACATTTATTGATATAGATCCAATATTAAGGTCCTAACACACCAGCAACGAATTTGCAGGTGGCGCATAATTATTATTTTTTTTTTTAACCTTATGAAGTCAAACCAACCTTCCACGTCGGCAGCGAATTTCCACAGAGCAAAAAAGCAACTGTTATCTTCTCACTCTTGTGTCGAATTTTGCGCAGGCAAATCATGTGGAAGCATGAAAAGGTTAATTGGTAGAGACTGGAGACGAGATGCAGACACTGAAGGACTAGAAATAATAAGCCTAAAACACAGAATTCACAGTTCTATTCCAGCTTATTAAATGTTGACTGCCTCCCTCTTCACCTCAAGTCTGTCGTTCTTTAAAAATATTTAATAGTGAAAATCAAACGTTTGATCTGTGACTGATTTATCATTGGTGAGATTTTCTGAGAGGTGGCTCCATCTCTTGCATTGAGTTTTCTAACCTTCGTCGCAAAACCTCTCTGACTCCGCCCAACAGGCCCTGCGCACCTCCATCGACGCCTACGACAACTTCGACAACATCTCGCTGGCCCAGGGCCTGGAGAAGCACGAGCTGATCGAGTTCCGGAGGATCGCCGCCTACCTCTTCAAAGGAAACAACCGCTGGAAACAGAGCGTGGAGCTCTGCAAGAAGGACAAGCTCTACAAGGTTCCTGGCCTGCCACACTTCATCTCCTCACCCCCAATTCAAACCAAAAGCGCCTGCGCGGAAACTTCTCCGTATCCCCTCACACCAAGCACCTTTCCTAGCGTTGGCGTCTAGCAGGTGGCGTTAAACCCCGAGACGCTGTCTTTTCCCAGGATGCCATGCAGTACGCGTCCGAGTCCAAAGACATAGAGCTGGCGGAGGAGCTGCTGGCGTGGTTCCTGAAGGAGGACAAGAAGGAGTGCTTCGCCGCCTGCCTCTTCACCTGCTACGACCTGCTGCGGCCCGACGTGGTGCTGGAGACGGCCTGGCGGCACAACATCATGGACTTCTCCATGCCCTACTTCATCCAGGTCATGAGGGAGTACCTGTCCAAGGTGGGTGTCGCGGCCAGCAGCGCTGGCTTTATGAGAGAGCAGAGAGCGGAACGTCTCAGGTAACCCAACAAGCAGCGACACAGCGCCCCCCTCTGACCAGCGTAAGAACTGGCACTCCCACCCTCCCAGTACTGCCTGTTTTTTTCCCCCATCTTCCTGTTCTGTCCATCGTGCGTCATCACCGCTCTGGTTTTTATGTTATCTCTGTCTTTCCATTTGGATTTTCATCCATCTGAGCTACTTTTTCCATACAAATGTCTTCTACAGGAGATTGACAGCTGCTCCGTCACGTCATTCATCATTTATCTCTGTCACATGACCAGGAGATTAAAAACTAAAATGACCCGACTGTTGCTTTTTGAACAGACAGCGGACCAAATTAAACTGTGATTGCTCTCTTTTTTTACATCCCTTAGAGAAACAGTCTTTGTGTGTCCAGTTGTTGTTTTAAACTGGTTGAAGCAGCCAATCATAATCCAGGATTTAAACTCAACTCCGTCAGGCCCTTAGCGCAGCGTTTCCCAAAACAGTCCCCCAGTAATCTCACATCTGCATTTGTATCAAAAGTGGCGTTACTACTTCCTGCATCCGTGTTGGTGACAAGTTGCCTGTTTATTTTTCTCTCCCTGTCGGTTTCTGTTCTTGGAGACTTCCATTTGTTTTTTTTTTGTTTTTTTTCCTTTTCCTCCTTTAAGTTGCCTCTCTGAATTTCCTTTCCAGGTTGATGCGATAAAGGAAAAGGTGAAAGTCGAATCCATTTTCTAATAATTCTTTTGACACCCCTGCCCTCCTGTAGCCTGTAGTCTAAAGGAGTGAAAAGCAGAACTTGCATGACCCCCCTCCCCCTCCCCCACTCTCCTCCCTCTCCTTTTTTCATGTCACTCTGCTGCTTCTGATCGTTCTGAACTCCATGCCTCCACTAGACCACCGACCTTACACTGTGCTCCAGGTGGCGCTCTTCACCCCTCCGTTGTTCAACACTGTTTGCCAGCAACAGTTCCCCATCTGAATTTTAGCCTTTGGTGTTTATTCCAGTGATCAGTAACAGGTCATTGGAATTCTGATATTAGTGGTAAAACCAACTTGGCTTGTCAGCTTCCGCTGAGTGTCTTTGTTTGAATAGGATTTCTAAATATTTTGACTATCGTCTTTTTTTGTGGCTGGGTAAACGGCTCATTACCTGGCAGGGAAGTTTTGAAAAGCAAACGGGAACAAATTTAATATGCAAGATGATAATAACAAGGATGTTTTCAGCAAATGTTCTTACTTTTTCCTCATTTATATTGTTAGTCTTTATTTATTTTTTTATCAAACTAGAATTTAAAGGTCCCATATTATGCAAAATTTCATTTACTAGTGTTCTCTATCAGTGGTATCCTGTCAGCGACCCCAACAGGAATGATGATAGTCTGTCCCCCAAAGCACTTGTAGAGTGAAGTCTTCTTGTGACGCTGCTCCACTGGAGCCCTAAGTCACACATCAAGTTCACCAGTATAATAAAGGACCTTTGAAAGAACGGCGACTCTTCGAGCCTTGTAAGAATTCTTGGCGCGGCGCCGGCACGCCTGTGTGTTGGACGGTGAAGAGCGCCCCCTGGACAGGGCTCCCACCTGCTGTGTGTTGCAGGTGTTTGTTTTTTTTTTTTCTTCTTCTCACTGACCCGTAGACCTTCTCCAGTGTCTCCCGACGTCACGTAGCTGCAGTCGTGCTGTGAGCAGGCACTGAGGTGGGGGGGCGGGGCCCATTTACCGCCTGCAGTCGACTGCAGGTACGCGTCGGTGATGAAGTAACCTTCTGTCCTGTCATTTCTCTGAATATGATGAGTGGTTTGATGTGACGTTTATCTGAGGAGTCAACCAGGAGTTTGTTTGGGTGGGGAATCAAAAAGACATACGACATAATCAACACGTAACGCAACCAGCATGTGCCTCCCCCCCCCTCCCCCGCTGGCATCAGCAGCACTGGGGCTCGGCTCGGCTCGGCTCGGCGACATGGTTGTTGGCTGCGCCTGCTTCTGGAGGCCTTGGTCTGGCAGTGTTGAAAGCATTCCTCACTCCCTCTCCTCCACTCGGCTCTCCTACTCCTCCTCCTCCTCCTCCTCCTCGTGCACTCTGTGGAGGAGGCGATAACCAAACTGCCGCTTTCGCAGCATGTCTCTAAACCCTCCTCCTCTCTCTGCCTCCACTGACACCCAAAACGACGAGCCCGCTTAACCAGACTGGCTGACTGACCGTAGCAGCACGAGCCAGACGCGCTGTAGAGAACTGAACCCTCGACCGCCGCCGCTGCCGCCACCTCCACCCGAGGAGGACGAAGGCCAAGCTCGACACTGCCTGCCGCGTCCTGTCCGCTGTTCTCCTCTGTGTCTGTGTCTGCTCAGCTAACACTGGATAAAAAAAAAATAATGCTCACTTCACGCGGTCACGCTTTGATAATAGTGTCAGCAAATTAATCTGCTCACATTTAAAAAAATGAAAAAAAACAAACAGTTGAACTTAAATGTTTTTCACAGGACTCGTTCCTGGTAATCAGTCCAGAATGTGGTACTGTTCTATCCAAGGTTCCCCCGATGACTTGGCTTCTAACTCTGAGACCACGGGCGTCAAACTCATTTTACTTACGTTTTACCACATAGAGGAAAATCTATCACCAAGCAGGCTGCACCAGAAAAATCATGGTATAATAATAACTTAAAAATAATAACAACTTCAAATTGTTTTACTTGGAGGACTCTGCACTCTGCATCCACTGTCCTCTCTTTGGAAAGAGACATTTTGGGACAATGAGGTTGTCAATTAAAGACCTGACAGGGTAGGCCGAAGGACAACATAGCTTCGGAGTGGCTGCACTTGATTGACGGTATTAACAGTAAGTTTGCGTCGCATAAACGCTATTGTGACACATTCAGAACAGCAGTTTCTTTAAATGGAAAAATTGCGGCTCGTTTTTATACTTTGCAAAATCATCTTATGGGCCAGAAAGACCCCGTTCGTTTGACACTGCTGTCCTAGACAAGGTGTAATGTTGGTGATATTTCTTTCCTAGCGTAAAGTCGCCAACCACTGACCCCTGGTGGAGGTAATCAGTTTTGCCATTTGATCTGGTACACTGTTCAAGGACTTTGGAATTGTTAAGTAAATGTTGTTAATTGAAACGTATCCCCGACCCACCCCCCTAAAAAAAAAGTCCTGCTTCTGACACTTATCATCTCATTTAATTGATGTATTTTAACGTTTCAGAGTGGAAGATGCCAATTAGCTCCCAGCGCTAACAATGGCGCGTCACGCCGGGCTTCTCTGATTGGTTCTCTGCTGAGCAGGCGCGTTGTTGTCTCGGGCGGGGGGGGTTTGGTTCTCTACGTCGTCTGAGTCTCCCAACACGTTTAGTGCAGGTGATTGTTGGCTGGATGGTGGGACCATTATAACCAGTAGCCCCCCTCCCGGACCCTTCCCTCGAACCCCCCCACCCTTCACCCCACCGCTCACACAGACCACGGCCGTCGTCCATCTCTCTGTGGTAGCTGCTCAACGTAGCCGTTAGCTCGACCCCCCCACCACCCTTTAGCCACGTTAGCCGGGCCTGCCCACCCTCCCGCAGCCTGCCTCTCTTTTTTTATTTTTATAATTTTTTTTTTTTGGCTTTTCTGTAAAATCTGGACTTTACTCGTCTGCGCCTGTCAGGAATGGTCCCATCTGTCAGCCAGTGAAATAACCCAGAGGTCAGTTTTCGGTACCCCCCCCACCCCCCCACCCCCACAAACCCACCACCACCGGCTCCTCTCACCAGCACCGTCTGCTGTCGCTGCCGCCAGGCCGCAAGCGTTGACGCCCAGCTGTGTCCTTGTGTCGCCCCCAGGTGGACAAGCTTGAAACCTCCGAGTCCCTGAGGAAGCAGGAGGAGCAGGCGACCGAGTCGCAGCCCATCGTTTATGGTAAACGGAACAGTTTGTGCATAAATGTTTTTTGCTTTGTCACTGGCTGTGCTTAGATCACCCCTAGAATTGTGCAAAACCTAAATATCGCAATAAAAACTGGTAATGAAAACAGCTAAACTTGGAAAAACCTCTGATATGGCTAAAAGGTTTTGATGCTCTCATGAGGGGATTTTTTGAACATATCCATGTAGACACAAAAGTGTCATGGAAACACTTCTTTTTGTGTGTGTGTGTGTGTGTGTGTGTGTCCTGCAGGCACGCCGCAGCTGATGCTGACCGCCGGACCCAACATGGCCGTGCCTCCTCAGCAGCCCTACGGCTACGGCTACCCAGCGGCGCCGGGCTACAGCCAGCCGCAGCAACCTGGCTTCGGCTACGGCATGTGAACCACTACCACCACGGCCACACACACACACACACACACACACACACACACACCTCCTGCCCCGCCCACCGTCCCTCCATCTTGTCCTCCTCCTCTTTGTGTTCCTCACCAGCTTCCTATGATCTTCTACTCACAACTCGGGGCCACAAGCAAAGCAACAACCCACTCTGGTCAATGAGTGTTACCTTTTTTTTTTATTATTACTGTTATTATTGTTATTATTAATTGTTATTATTGTTACGTTGTCCTGTTACAAAAGGAGAAGAAACCTGGAAGGTATTTTTTTTATTTGTCTCGTCTGAGAAGAAAATCGGGCAACATGTTGGTTTGTTTGTCATTTTTCACATTCCATATTTATGAGTACTTATTTTAGATTATTGTTTTTTTTCTTGTTTCTATGTTGCTGTCAAGTTTTTTTAAGTATTATTATTATTATTATTATTGGTCTATTGTTTGCGCAGACGTGGACTTGCTTAACGCTCAGCAATGAGCCTGTTGAAGTTGGTGGAGGAGCATTGGATTTTGCACTCGTGACAAAGAAGAAGAAGAAGAAGAAGAAAACTTAATGTAGAGAAGCTCTTACTTTTGATGTACCGAACATGTGAACATGTTGACATTGTCTCGTTTCTGTCTGTATAATGCATTTCATCATTGTATATTCTGAGAAGATCAAGAAGTAAAAAAAAAAAAGGAGAAAAAAAAAAAAAATAAGGTTACATAGAATATTTGAACATATAATCGCCACCTCGGCGGCCGATAGCTGGCAACACTAAGTGATGATAGTTCTATTCTGCACAGGCGTGTAGCTTTATGGAGTTTTAAACACATACAGACGTATGTTAACGTGTAAATGAAGGCGTGCGTGTGCGTGCGTGTGTGAGTGAGTGTGAATAAGAATTTTAAGCGCCCCCCCCCCTCCCTTTCAGCCTGGACCGGGCCTCCCCTCCTCCCCCGCCCCCCCTAGATGTTAGCTCCATGTATTTAGGTGACCTCTCGTGCCGTTGTACAGTGCTTGTGTGAGACTGTATCTGTGTATGTGCAAGGACGGGACCACGGCAACTGACCGACTGAACCCCCCCCCCCCCAACTTTCCCTCAGCCCACCCACCTGTACCATGCGTGTGTTCTCGCCGGGTGTTGTGGTTGTTTCTCCTCGGTCACCGTTGCTTTATTATTACGTTACGTTATCGGGTTCTTTTTGTTTGTTTGTTTGTTTTTTTGTTTGTTTGTTTTCTCCGTGTACAGACGTGATGAATTGAAAAAACTTGTAGATGGAGACCCTTCCCCCGACCCCCTCCCCCTCCACTTGCACCACCCTCCTGCTCCCCCCCTCCGCCCGCCGACCGACCCGTGTCCTCCCGGCACCAGCCAGCAGGGGGGGCAGGAGGGTGGGGCCGGTGGCTCGACCAGAAACCTTGAACACTCCCCCGTAGGTTTGTGTGTTGTAGGTGGTAACCATGGCGACGCTTTAGGTCCCAGTGCACCCGGCTCTACCGGTCAAGAGTGGTCCGAGCCGAGAGCCCGTATTTACCGTGACGTACCCGACTCCCTGACATGCTCTCAGCTGTGTGTATAGTGTTATCCTGACCCCGCCCCCACCCTCTCCAGACATAAGTTGAATTCTTCTTTCTGTTGTCATGCATAGTGATTTAAGGGGATCCGTCATCGATAAGAATCGGAAGAATCTTGACTCATCTGAAAGGGAAATACTAGACTCAATAAAAACTAAAAATTGTACCCAGGCCTTCTGTGGAGTTTTGTGTGTTTGTGTGTGAGAGAGGGAGGGAGGAAGTAATGATGTCTTTAATTCTGAGCATTTCTTTAAAAAAAAAAAAAATGTTGACAGTTTTCAGGCCTTTTTTTGCAAAGAACTAATCAAACGAGTTCTGGTAGCTGCAAGGTTCAATTATGACAAAAGCAGAAAGACCAGAAGAAAAAACCTTGTAGGGGTAGACACAGCATCACTTTGCTTAAATCTTTTGATTATATTTAATGCATCCATAGGGAAAAAGTCAAATGAAGGGATTCAGGATGTAATAAACAAGGAATGGAATGGAATATATATATTTTTTCATAGTTGGTCTTTTTTTTTGTAAGAGTAATTATCAATTTCAAATCTTTAATGCCATGAAACACTCAAACATGTCAACACTGGTGACAGAAACAACAATTAAAGTGTGATTTAAAGGAAGTATTAATACATTCTTATAAATGCTGAACCGTGATTCTCTCAATCACCTCTGAACATCTTCACTTCTGCTCCACTGGTCTGCTCATGCTCAGGCTCTCCTCTCCACTTGGCTGCAGTATTTGTCGGGGAGTCCAGTCGCCCTGTACGTCAGTGCGCGCGCACACACACACACACACACACACACACACACACACACACAGCGTCAGCTTGTGTTGTCCTGCAGGACACTCGGGCATCGCCGGCCGCCCCGCCCGCCTGTTCTCACCTGAGCTCCTTCAGCTTCCTCTCCTTCATCTCCTGGAGGCGGGCATTCCTCTGGCGGTTCCTCTCCTCCAGCTGGTGGCCCTCCTGGAAGGTCTGGCGGCGCCGGGCGATGGCCGACAGCTCTCGCTCCTTCACCTGCTGCTGGATGGCCTCGGCGTGGCGTCGAGCCATCTGCCGCTGCCGCTCTTCCTGCTGCTGCCGCCTGGCCACAGCGTCCTGCTCCGCCCTGGAAAGAAGGTTTTACCAAAACTGGGTTTTCCTTGCACACTTTCACTCCTACAAGTCGGTTCCTATATTTCACTTCCTTACCTGAGGACCCTCTCAAACTCGGCCTTCTCCCGCCCTGCCTCCACGGACAGGAAGTGCTCCTTGCCGCGGACCTGATCCAGGCGCGCAGCCCTCAGCATCTCCTCCTCCTGGACCTTCTTGGCAGCCAGATCCTTCTCCCTCCTCCTCCACTCTCTGTTCACGCTCTCCTGGTGCCTCCGAGCACGCAGCTCGTCCTTTGCCAGGTCAAAGAGGGGAACAGTCGACTGGTCAGCGACTCTCTGTCGGTGGATTTGATTGGTCAAGACCCCGGGCGTGGCTACGGACCTGCTCGGCCTTGTAGTCTTTGGCTCTCTCCTGCCGAGCTCTCATCCTGGCGATCTCCAGCTCCTTCTCCCTCTTGATTCTCTTCTGCTCCGCCTCGTACTCGGCCTCCTGCTCCTGTGAAGACCGGTAGATGTTCAGCGACGTGGAGTTTTGCTCTTCAGCCTTCCTTTTGGTTTTTCATCTGACCATTTTGTTTTTCATGTATTCCAGGTCCCTCAGGTCTGCCATCTTCTCCTCCTCCCTTCTCCACTCCTTGGCCCGGATGGTCTCGCTGTTGATGCGCATGTTCTCCTCCTTCAGACGCTGCTGCTCTTCTTTCTTCTTCTCCAGGGTCTGAAGGAAAGAAAAAAAAACTCACCCATCAGTCAGTTTGTGTTTGTCTTGTTCCACGTTGTCTTGTAGGGTGTTTCTTGTTTCAGCACCTTCAGGTCCTCCAGGTTCATCTTTTCCAGCCTGTCCAACATCTGATCCCTCACCGACTTCTTCATCTCGTCCTGCATGAGCTTCTCCTCCAGACATCTCTGTATTTGCTGGTAAATTTGTTCTTTTCCACTGTTTTATGGAACACACAGGACCTCAGTAGGACCAGGAAGGTCACTTTTCTTAAAAATAAATAAACAAATAATAGAAAATCTAGCCCTTCACCTGATCCTCTGCTGTTTGCGCAGATCATCGATCTCCTTCTCAGCCTCCAAGGCCATGTGTCGCTCCACCTCCATCATGGAATCCAGTCGCTTCCCCTCCTCTGCCAGCTCCGCCTCAATCTGCTGCTTCTCCCGGATCTGGGCGTCTCGTGTGGCTTGACACTGGGCATCTAGAATCAGCTGAGGGGACAACAACAACACGTTCACGAAGAGATGTTTCCACAAAAAAAAAAAAACCCTGCCAATCTTCCCACCTTGTTCAGCATGCGAATCTCCTCCTCCTGCTCCATCCTCAAGGCGCCGGCCCGCTCCACCTGGGCCTGAGCCCGTTCCTGCGCCTCCAGCTCCTGCTCCGTCAGAACCTTCTTCTCGCCACGGTTCAAGTCTGCTTCCAGGATTCTGCGTTTCATTTCCTCTGCGGCTCTCTGGGTGAAAGAGGAGGGCGAGTCTAGCTGACCATCCTGTTGGGAGTCTGAAAGTCACCTTGAAGTAATTTTGTGATGACGCCTCCTACGATCTCCTCCTCTCTCTTCCTCTGGCTGGCCTCCCTCTGGGCCGCCGCCTCCTCCCGCTGGCTGGGGAGGTGAGACGTTGATTGGATGCGCTCAAACTCAGCCAGAGGCAGGAGTGCGCGCTCTCCTGGACGATTACGCACCCTGAAGGGATGACAGGCAGCAAGTAGACAAATAGGTTTTCACAAACACACGATAAACATTCTGGGTTGCGTTGAGGAACTTGCAGCAACACTTTCAAGTCGCACAACTGACATCTCGGTAAGCTCATTTTAATCCTTAAAAAAAATTGTTTAAATGAACAAAAACTGTTTTATCATTATTTTTTCTTTGCTCTCATTTTTTAAATAACAGGAGCAGTATTATTCCTAATGAGTTGATTCATACCTTCAAGTATAGTAATAAATAGTAAATTATTTTATTTTCTATTAAATTTATTTTGTGTACTTATGAAATGACACAAAGCGTGATCCATGTGCTCTCACCTGAGGGTTCGGATGAGGTCTTTAGTGATGATCTGAATGGTCTCTCTGTCTCCCTGAGGTTCCTGAACTGTGGAGTTTCCACTTCGGCGCGACTGTGAAGACACCCGAACAGGTCATTAAGATGGAACTTTTCTTCTTTTTTCTTTTATTAAAACAGAAACCTAAACAGGAAGCGGGACTTTTTAGCAAAGTGTTTGGACCCGCACCGGGGTTCGACAGTCCCTTACCGGTTCTGGCCTCCCGAACAGGGTCTCGTCCACCCGGGAGGAGGCGGCCAGTCTGCGGTAGCGGCGGCTCTGAGTTCGGCTCGCCGAGGACCTGGAGCCGGAGCCCAGACTCTGGCAGAAGCCGCGTTTATAAAGTTAATATCAATTAATGTCAGCAGTGTTTAAACATACATTCAATTCAACAGACGTGTCGCCTCCTCCGGCGATCTTAAGTTAAACTTACCATCTTTCTTTTTGGCGTCGCCTCTGCGGAGCCGATCAAAATAAATAAACAAGAACAATCTTGAAAATGTACGGTTTTTAGTCCTATGAATGCAATTTTTATTTTATTTTATTTTATTTTATTTTTTTTAACGAATCAACATTTTTACCCGCAAGGTATTTAGATCGCACGACGTTTGTTGACAGTTGCCAAGGGAACAGATAGGGGGCGGTGTGAGCAAACATGGCAACATTCTCATGTTTTCATTTGCAAACAAAACCCGAAAAACATGTCTTGTGATTTAAATGTCAATATTGGTGATACTGAAAATTTGCCTAAATGATTAATCTTTAGTCATCGGTAAATGTTTGAATAGCATTTCCATTTTTTATTTTATTTTTTTTAATCGTCCTTGTGTATTTATTTTTGTCTACGTCTATACGATGTTCTACATTTACTTATTGTGCTCAACTGTGTCGTTCTGAATGTTAGCATAAAACCTCAGCAGTTTTAGGTTGGAGAGGTTTGTAATTTGCAGTTTCGTCATCGTTATTTGACAGTATTGCCTCGATAAATGATGCAGCTCGGTTTTATTTTGGAAGGACTCAGTTTTTCCTCTCACTCGCTTGAAGGCGGGGCAATGACACAAACCACGTGAGTCGGATCCCGGAAATAAAACTTGTTGCAGAAGAGAAATCACAGAAATGTGTTGTTTTGGGGCGTTGAGTTTTACTGGTTCGTTGCCTTTGTTTATTTTTAGTTTGTTAAGTCTTGGCACCGGATGTACGTCGCTCTTTACTCCACTGACTGGAACTGTGTCAGTTAAGGTGAACAAATAAGGAGCTATGCAAATAGAAAATAAGCAGGCGCGGAGCAATGGACACTGCCTGGACTAGTTGGAGGTATTGGAGTGTTTCCTCACACTAGACTTAGTTTTCAAAGACTATATATATATATATATATATATATATATATATATATATATATATATATATATATATATATATATATATATATACATATATATATATATATATATATATATATATATATATATATATACATATATATATATATATATATATTTATATATATACATATATATATATATATATACATATATATACATATATATATATATATATATATATATATATTTGGTTTTTTTTTCACCGTTGATAACAAAATTTCAATTCAAACTTTCAATTTCAACTTTCAACACAAACTTCAAACTGCTTTGCTTGCTGTGCTTCTGCAGATTTGTTGCTTCATGACCCTCAGCAGCAGATGTCAACTCTCCTGATGATGATGATGATGATGATGTGAACCATCTGCTCCTGTCTTCTAGGTGCTCAGCCACCGTCCACAGTTCACACACCCTCACACGGAGCGGAGCCTCCCCCAGTTCTGCAGCATCCCATTGGACTCCCCAGTAACTCATTAACCACAGACATCCACAGGCGCAGTGATCAACGCTGCAACACGCACGAGTATGGCCTGGATAAACAAGGGGCTCCGCAGATGACATCAGATCTTCTGCATTGTTGACGTTGTCTAAACTGCTGTCTGTATCTAACCTTCCCTTCACCCCCCCAACTCCCCTGTGTTATACCTGCAAGGTAACCGGATGAAATCAGGTACAGCAGGTTGACCATTAACCTTCCCCCTGCTGATCGCAAACACCACCTCCCCTCCACCTTCGAGCGCTCGCTGTGCACGGTGGATCCCGAGGCAAAGGTCGCCGTTGCAGGCGGGCGGGCGGGCGGGCGGCAGGCACAACTCTCAGACGACGACGGTGGCAGCGGCAGCTGACTCGTGTTGCCGTGTTTCTGATTCACTCTCTCTCTCTCTCTCTCTGCACCGGGGTCTGCAGCCATGGCCACGGCGAGCTATGGATACTACAGGGGGACCATATTTCTCTGCATGTTTGTGGGCTACATGCTCTACTACTTCAACAGGAAGTCCTTCTCCTTCGTGATGCCCTCGCTCATGCAGGAAATGGAGATGGACAAGGATGACTTGGGTACGAGTGGAAATATATGCACATAATAACGCTGCGCCAGATAAGCACCATTTCTTGCTCCATTGCACGGCTCTATTGGAATTTTACACCTTTCGATTTCAATCTTGAAAAATTAATATAACACTTTAAACCACGTTGGAAGTAGAGAACAAACTGCAGCGCACCTGTCTGTGACTCTGGCATTCTGCAGGATACTTGCAGTCTACATGTTCTTTACGTTGAAGCTTTGTCCTTTTTACATAGACTGACACTGTTGCAGCAGCAACAGTCTGGTGATCTCATGAGTTTTCATCTTTTTTTGTTTCACTCAGGCATGATCACCAGCAGCCAGTCCCTGGCCTATGCTATCAGTAAGTTCATCAGTGGCGTGCTGTCAGACCAGATCAGCGCCCGCTGGCTCTTCTCCATTGGCCTGTTTGTGGTGGGAGGCATCAATGTGCTCTTCTCCTGGTCCTCCACCGTCGCCGCTTTCTCCGCTCTGTGGTTCCTCAACGGCCTGGGCCAGGGCCTCGGCTGGCCCCCCTGCGGCAGAATGCTGCGCAAGGTGGGTGTGAGCCAGCGGCTCATGTCTGACCAGAAATTCCGCCGCCAGCTGTCCAATTCATCTGTTCGGAAATATGTCTTATTGTTAACTGAGTAGACAGTCTGTGAAAACTGGGCTCATTAGGACCGAAACTCAGTCAGAGACTGTTGTTGAGCATCTGTTCAAACATTCCAAACCGGGAAGCTGATTTGTATGTCGTTTTTTATGACAAATAATGAATTATTCCAACAATTATCAACCTGTGTTGATGTAAACGTTCCTAAACGCATCGTGTGTTGGTGCAGTGCTCCATGTTTGTCTCCACTGAGCGGTGATGCAGACATCATTTCATCAGTTATGTTTTTTTATTCTGTTTTTAACTGTTTTCAACATCAGCTCTTCTATTGCCCTCAAACCCCTCCGCAGTGGTTCGAGCCCTCCCAGTTTGGGACCTGGTGGGCTGTCCTGTCCTGCAGCATGAACCTGGCAGGCAGCCTGGGCCCCATCATCACCACGGTGCTGTCCCAGACCTACGGCTGGAGGACCATCCTGGCAGCCTCTGGGATGATCAGCATGGTTTTCTCCCTCGTCTGCCTGCTGTTCATCAAGAACGAGCCTCGAGATGTCGGACTGCCCAACATCGACGTGGCAGTGGCCAAGAAGAGCAAAGGAGGTGAGACTCCTTTGAGACTGGAGGGTCGGGGGCGATTGTTGAAATCCTCTCTTGTGGATGTTCAGATGTGTGTTAACATACAACATGTGCCACTTGTATTGGGACCAAAGTCTGTGGACTCTGCTCCCACTGTTCCCACCTCACGTGACTGTCTGTGCGTCTCAGGCTAAGTCAGACTTTAGCATGAGGTGAGGAGATGGTTCAAAGTCACTGTCTTGGCGGTAAACACTGATCTGACGCTGCCACCTGGGCCATTTTCCCAAATCCTCTTGACACATTCCGAGCTGATAAACGCTGCTGACCCTCCTCCTGCTCAGGTTCCTCCGGTAATCAGAGCACCCTGTCCGAGTTCCTGCTGTCGCCCTACCTGTGGCTCCTCTCCGGCTCTTACCTGGTGGTGTTTGGCGTGAAGACGGCGTGCACCGACTGGGGCCAGCTCTTCCTCATCCAGGACAAGGGCCACTCCACACTGACTGGTACTGGAGCAGGAAGCACTTTAGCACTGTTGGCTTTCGTTTCATCCCAGGATAAAAATCGTGAATTGTTTTTTTGTTAAATTTTCGTGCTTGTCATTACAGGGAGTTCCTACATCAGTGCCTTGGAGGTGGGAGGCCTGATGGGAAGCCTGGCTGCAGGTTTCCTCACCGACAAGGCGGTGGCCAAAGTGAGTTTTTGGATCTGTGGATGAATCAGGCAGCAAATAGAAATCTGGATGTGTTTTGGTACAGGTTGTTGAAGTTGTGCTTTGCCAACGCACCTGACTTGACGCTAGCCCAACCCCTCGTCTGTCCTGTCTCCCCTTGCTTTGAACAGCAAGGCATTAAAATCTACGGCAACCCTCGGCACTTCCTGCTGATCTGCATGATGGCCGGGATGTACGTGTCCATGTTCCTGTTCAGAGCCACCGTGACCCCTGACAGCTCGCAGGTATCTCCCAGCTCCGCCCCCTCAGCGGACCTCCACTGTCCACTGACCTCGTCACAGATGTATCCTCCACACTGGTATTGCTCTGTGTGGTTCAGGTGTGGATAATCACTCTGGGGGCAGCCTTCGGATTCTCCTCCTATGGCCCAATAGCGTTGTTTGGCGTTATAGCCAATGAGAGCGCACCGTCCAACTACTGCGGGACGTCGCACGCCATCGTCGCCCTGATGGCTAACTGTGAGCTGACTGGTTTGACTTTACACGCAGAGCTGGAACCAAACTCTTCTTCTTCCTAATGAATTCTCCCATTTCCTGTCTGTGTCTGTGATCCTCCTGCCTCCCTCAGTTGGCGGCTTCCTGGCCGGTCTGCCGTTCAGCACCATCGCCAAGCACCACGGCTGGGAGACGGCCTTCTGGCTGGCCGAGGTCACCTGCGCCGTGACAGCTGTCGGCTTCTTCCTGCTGCGGAACATCCGGACCAAAATGGGCCACGTGCCCAAGAAAGCAGACTGAGTGAGACGCAGTGCTCGTCCTCCACCCAGAAGAACCACTGGACCCTCGTAGCTGCTGGTGTATTTTCATACCGTTCCTCGACAGCTCTTGTTCTTATTTGCTACTCTGTGTCATTCCTACAAGATGTGAAAAAAAACGTTAATAGATGCAATTTTGAGAAGGTGAACTCTGTTTCTTCATAGGTGCTTTTTAAAAGTTTTATACCGTGTCCAAACACAACCCATAACTCTATATGGTGATTGAAAAGATGCTGAAGTAGTTTGAAACACTTGTTTTACAGTCTTTGTAATATTGAAACATGAAGTAACATCACACGAAGGAAAGAAAAGTTTCTTTGTCTTCTTTCACAAAAGTCACTTTAATGAGCTGTTTGCTCAGTAAACTACAGTTGGGTTCTTTTAATTAGTCAAACCATCACAGGCAAAAAAAAACAAACATGATGCATTTACATTTGTATCGTATAACATTAGGTCTTTAAATATTTACAGTGGATATATTTACATTGACTTTGTACGCAGTCTGACTCCAGCTGGAGAAAGAAACCCTGAAAAAATAATCCAACTGCGTTTGAGTCGCAGCTGCATGAGATCAGTGAATCTGTCAAGTTTCCATTTGTCGCCACTTCTCTCCATCCTCAAGATCCAACCCCAAAGTTTCCAGCCTTCTCCGCGATTTCCAGCGCACTCTTCAAATTCTGGTCAAACAATTCACACCTGGAAACCAAACGTTCAGTGTTCAACATCAAAACGCACACAATCCTCACAGTGACACAAACACAAAAGCATGGAGATTCTCTTTGATACCTGATTGGCATTTCCAGGGAATAGAACGGGTTCTTGAGGGCATAGTCGGAATAGATCTCATAGATTTTCCTCAAAAGTGTATCAATGCCAGACTGACGGGGGTCAGCCAGAACAATAAACTTTATCCCTTTAAAAGGAGACAGACAGAGGGGGATTAAAACGAACATTTAGACAGACAAAACAGTTATTCTTTATAACAGAGAAAGTAGACAAAACACATTGAAGGGTTGTTGTGGCAGGTCCACGGACCTGTCAGAGTCTGGAAGCAGTGCAGCTTGAAGACGTCTGTTTCCAGCATCTCAATCCCTGAACTGCCCACTTCAGGAGACAGCTGGGAGCCGATGGCAAACAACCTGAAGTGGAAAACCCCTCAGATGAGTTCTGGAGACGGGAGAAGGCGACAAACCACTCTGGCCACCCAGTCGGGATGGGAACTTACGAGTGGAACATTGAGGCCAGCATCAGCTTCTCGTTGGAGCTGAGTCGTGCTCGTCCGAAGCGGATGGACACGGGATAGTTGGCGGGGTCCTTCAGGTACTCCATGATGTCCTTCCCTTCAGCTGTGCTCTTCCCAGCGACATCCACTCCGTTGATGGACAGCACGGCGTGGCCCACTGGAGGGAGACAAAAACATTAATACAAGCACTCTTAACATACTCAGAAGTGGAACTATAGCGGCAACAGTCAGGAACAAAACTACAACTTTTATTGGGGATGCTGGAACATCCACAGTACAGTATTTACAAATTATATCAGGGTGCAGCTATGTTGCCATTCATTTCCTCACTGCTATTCTGGTAGCGACTCGTCATTGAAAAATGTTCCAAGGACACATAAAATAATAACTTTTATTAAAATTCTCGAAAGAGAAATGTTTTTTCCTACGCGACTAATTCTTATCTTGTTGACAACGTTTTCGGTAAGAGTGGCTCTGTTTTATGTGCTGGCCCAGTTAGCTTCCAGGCTAACGACGTTACCTTTGATTCCGTCCCGCTGTCCAAACGACACGACCACCTTCTCGTCGTGATGCTTCAGGACCAGGTCGAGTGGATAACTGAACGTCTTCTCCACCTCGGTCCTCGGCACGTAGTTATCATACTGGTATATTAAACCCCCAGCCTTGTTCACCACATACACACTGAAGATCACCATGTTTGCAACGTCCTGCTCAGCTGACAAACATGTGTCACGTGACTAAAGCGTCAAAAATGGTTGGCTTGGATGTTTGTATTTTTTTTTTTTATTCATATAATAATAAGAATAATCATATTTCTGGGTTTTATATAGACATACATGTAAAGAAGCCAATAAGTAATGCCAAATTCAAATTAGATATGCATAGAAATCGCGGGGTCGAAGAAAACTCAATTTCCCATAACTCTCGTTTCCGTTTCCGCATAAACGGGTTGTCTAAGGGGCTCTTGCACGGGCTGACTTCCTTTCGCTCCGACATCTTGACGAGGAAACATGGTGAGGGCCGAGTTAACACGTTTTTACCGAAAAAAATATTAGATTTCCTCTACGTGTGTCTAACTCGCAATGAGTTTAACATTTCGGGTTGTGTCTCGTCAACATAATACACCCTTAGATTGAATTGAAAGAGTGTGCTTGTCGCAAACAGTTCTTAAAAAACGCTGCGATAGCACCAGCTAGCCAGCTAGCTCGCTGGCTAATAGCACCATGCTTTCATCTGACGCTGATGGTCGGAGGAGCAAAACTGAAATAGTCGTCACTTGCGTTACTGTGTCAATCTAGATTTAATCCCTTGGGTGTTTTAAAGCAGGTATCCAGTGTTGTTGAGATTGTTACGTGCTGACTTAAAGACGCAGACATTGTCACCCCACGCCGGCTAACAGTTCTGCGGCGCTTCTAGCTTGTTCATCTGCCCCGTCAGTGCTTAACCGTCTTTATTATTTAGTGGTTATCACGCACCAGCAGCTCCAGCGTGTGGCTTCAGTGGTCTTGCCATCCACTGTTGACACAAGTGTCTTTATTTATTTTTTTTCAGCCTCCCAAGCAAGATAAGAAGAAGGACGCTGGGAAGTCCAAAAAGGACAAGGACCCAGTCAACAAGTCTGGAGGCAAAGCCAAGAAGAAGGCATGTATAGACTGACACTCTTGCAGAGTTGCTTGTTGGCTGCAACGGAAAATGAGGATTGTAACATCACTAACTGTTACCTCTTTGGCCCTGAGCAGAAGTGGTCCAAGGGAAAAGTGAGGGACAAGCTTAACAACCTGGTGCTCTTCGACAAGGCTACCTACGACAAGCTGTACAAAGAAGTTCCCAACTACAAACTCATCACACCCGCTGTCGTGTCTGAGAGGCTGAAGATCCGTGGCTCCCTGGCCAGGAACGCCCTGCAGGAACTGCTCGCCAAAGGTGAACTTTAACAAAAAATCATTGTTTCTTTGAACTTACAAAAACTTGCATTTGAATGGGATTGGGGGCTTGTCAATCAACAACTTTAAAGTTCCGGTGTTCAGTCATGCTTGGTTTTGTCTGGCACATCATGGGCTGGTCATCACCTCAGTGTGACACACGGACTAACATAGATGCAGGTTTAATGTTGAATCGGTAAATAAAACCTTTCCACAGAATAAAAAATAAACAATTGGTGCCAGTATTTAGAAATCACACCTGACAGTAAACACATCTGCAGTGGTGGTCAGTTGTGTTTGTGAACATCTTTGTCTAATATTACAATGGTGGCATTGCTCTTTGTTATGCAGGCGCTTTCATTTGTTTTGACAAGTCATAGTTACTTGGTTTGAGATGGATGACTTTAATTTAAAGTTGGTTGAACCCGGTACATTCTGTAAAATATTCTGGAATATAGAGGTTTGGAAGGATTATGGTGGTACAAGTATAAAACTGGTTTCATCAATTGTAATGAGCCAGAAAGGATTATCCAATATAAATGTCTAATAATTTTTTTTTAGTTCATTCTGTTTAGTACTCACACTTGTGGTTGTGCAGGCTGACTGTCATATGTAAATTATGTGTCTAATGTGGTTGTATTTTTGTTTTTCAGGAATGATCAAATTGGTGTCCAAACACAGAGCACAGCTGATTTACACCCGTAACACCAAGGGTGGAGATGAGGAGGCAGCTGCAGAGAAAGCATAACCAGGTGCCACGAGCAGAGAAACATTTAACAGAACACTCCATTACCCTCCACTGCTCATCTGCTGACTCACCACTGTCTCTCTCTGTTGCAGGTTCTCCTGTTTGCTTCCTTTTTGCAGATGTATGTGGTAAATAGTTGAATAAAAAAACATTTAAATGACAAAGATTGCATTTTGTTTTCTTTTTCTGGTACAGAGAAAGCTGTACCTAACACATCAATATGTATCTACAACACGTTCCAATAATAAAACATGCATGGATGGAGGATGTTGTCCTTCAGAGATTCAAGATCAACAACAAACTCGGCTGTCAAAATGCACTTATTTTATTTTTTGATTCACAAATAAAAATCTCATAACCCTTTTAGACTCCAGTGGTGCACCATCAAATAATTGCACACACTTCTGCAGCGTTCACTGATCGAACCGAGGCACAGATTGCTTTCAAAATTTGGATGTCAATTTTTGCACTGTGAGGAACCTTCAGCATTGTGCGGTTGAAGGGCTGCAGCACCGTGTGTTTACACCTCATTTAGTCCCAGTGCAGTGTTTAATTATCTGCCCTGCTGGAAATGAGCTGGCTCTGGTCTGCAGCTCCACTCTATCTGATGCCATCAGCCAAATGCAGAGAGACATCCTGACTCAACCAATCTTGTTCTCGCTACGAGATGGATTGTTCGTGTCTCGGCGCACGATGCGAATCATCCATATCTTCCATTTGTCTTTTGCGAGCCACCGGCAGTTTGGAGGTATGAGATATTGATAAGAGGCGACTCCCAAATGAAGCGGTTGCGACTTTCAGACACAGGCTCAGGGCGCGAGGGACGTGGCGGTGATGGATGCTTGTCAGATATTCTGTGATCTCGCAGCAGCAAAACAAACTGCAGGATGTTGGATGGTGACAGATGCCCTCGCCGCCGGCGCCTCCTGGCTGCAGCTGGAGATGTGAGATGTTGAACGTGAAATTTGTTTATTTATTCATTCTTTTGTTTTAGTTATTCAGAAATAGAGAGTGGCCCGTAGTTGAAATCACTAAAAGCCCAGAAGAGGAACCGTGGCTGTGACCTTCTGCGGCCAGCTCAGTCCGCACTCCTCCCTCCATCACCCCCTCCAGAGAGCCCTTAAAAAGTGTTTCTGAAGTGGGATTTAAAAAAAACCCCACATAAACTTGATGAAATAAAATAAAAATACTTTTCATTTTTAGGTGTCTGGCTTTGTAATGATTTTCTTTTTGAATCCATTAATGTCCCTGATTTCAGAGAAGCTCAATGACCAGGTGCTCTTCAACAAGGTGAACTATGAAAAGCAGTTCAAAGACGTTCCCAACCGACAAACCCATCACACCTGCTGTTACATCTCTGAGGCTGGAGATCTGCGGCTCTCTGGCCAGGAACGCCCTGCAGGAACTGCCTGCCAAAGGTGAACTAAAACTGTTTTGTTTTGTTTTGTTTTTTTAAAAAAAATGTTGTCCCTGTGGTGATGATACAAAAACTTGCATTTACGTGGATTGGTTTGTCAATAGAAAACTGGCCATTTCCGTTTCACACACACAGAGACGCAGGTTTAAAGGTGGATGAGAGCAGTTTTGTTCAAGTGGAACTTTTCCACAACACCAGTGATAAAATATTTATCTATTCAATATTTAATAACCTTGATCTTGAACATAGTGCTGATATGGAACTTCTCTTTACCCCCCCATGGGCAATGTCATCTGACAGCAAACACAGACTCTGCATTAGTGGCAGGTCGTTTGTGGCAAACATCTTTTAGTCGCACACTCCAAAGGTGGAATTGTGGTTTGTTCTGCAGTCACTTTCATTTAGATAGATGCTTTAAACTTAGTTTAGTCACTAATAAAGGTCTCTTCATCCAACCTTTTTTTTTACATAAAGATCTTCGACACTGCTGAGACCGACGACAAGTCAGACTTTGTACGTGTTGGTAGGGAAACCAAAATGAGGTGCTCGTCCAGGTTGGAGACCAAAGCCTGCATTTGTGATGCGTTCACTGATCGAACCGAGACGCAGATTGCTTTCAAAATTTGGATGTCAATTTTTGCACTGTGAGGAACCTTCAGCATTGTGTGGTTGAAGGGCTGCAGCACCGTGTGTTTACACCTCATTTAGTCCCAGTGCAGTGTTTAATTATCTGCCCTGCTGGAAATGAGCTGGCTCTGGTCTGCAGCTCCACTCTATCTGATGCCATCAGCCAAATGCAGAGAGACATCCTGACTCAACCAATCTTGTTCTCGCTACGAGATGGATTGTTCGCGTCTCGGCGCACGATGCGAATCATCCATATCTTCCATTTGTCTTTTGCGAGCCACCGGCAGTTTGGAGGTATGAGATATTGATAAGAGGCGACTCCCAAATGAAGCGGTTGCGACTGTCAGACACAGGCTCAGGGCGTGAGGGACGTGGCGGTGATGGATGCTTGTCAGATGTTCTGTGATCCCGCAGCAGCAGCAGCAGCATCACCTCCAGCAGCAGCAGCAGCAGCAAAACAAACTGCAGGATGTTGGATGGTGACAGATGCCCTCGCCGCCGGTGCCTCCTGGCTGCAGCTGGAGATGTGAGATGTTGAACGTGGGTGAATTTGTTCATTCGTTCTGTTGTTTTAGTTATTCAGAAATAGAGAGTGGCCCATAGTTGAAATCGTTAGGTTCAATCAGTTTATATTTATACAGTGCTAAATCACAAGCAAAGGCGTCTCAAAGTGCATTGTACAATCAGAAGAAAACTAACTGGGCCCTCAGAGAAAGCAAGGTGCGACAGTGGGCGGGTAAAAACCCCCCTGTGGGAAGAAACCCTAGAGCAGATCCAGACTCCAGAGGGCGCTCATCTGCTTTGACCAGTTGGAGTGAAAAGGAAACACAAAAAATGTAGCGAGAGCGATAAAGAGGTTATTTTCATAACCACAGTGCACGACGTTGCACGCACGCAAGCAGCACGCAGCACGCAGCAGACAAATTAGAGCTTTTTAGTTTTATAGCACTTTACACTTATTTATGAATTATATTTAAATTGTATGGCACTTTAAACATTTTCCTTAACTGTTTTTAATTTTTTTTTGTAATAAATATATTAACGGCCACGTGTGTCTGGTGATTTTCACATTTTTATTTATTGAAAAAATTACAAACCAAAATCTCTATCGATATGGCAACATTGACCCCAAAAATATCGATTATCGTATCGAATTTGAAATATTGAATTGTTATCGCCCATCGCTACTGACTAGCGGCCAGCTCAGTCTTCACGTCAGTCCGCCTCGGGGCCCAGACTCCCCCCCTCTCCGTGATGACATAGTCACACACTGAACTGACGCTCCCGCACTGCGCGGCTGGCCGGACGGCAGAGGGCGGGCTGCGAGGAGTAGCGCCCTCTGGCGGTTGGTCGGTCGGTGGGGGCGCTCCGGCGAATTTTTATGGCTCGCAGCTGTCGAGCGGCTAACAGACGCGCGTGGAGGACCGCGAGAAGGGTGAGTGCTCGCGCCTCTCTCTACTGAACTTCTAACAGAAATGATGCAACTTAACGAGTGAACGAGTCCCGAGCCTCGTCGCGAGTGCGTTTCTTTGAAGGGGTTGGTACTCTTGTAGCTCAGAGACACGCTGCGCTGAGTGACTTTAGGAAGGTGTGTGTGTGTGTGTGTGTGTGTGTGTGTGTGTGTGTGTGTGTGTGTGTGTGTTCCAGCTGTCATTACTCTTACCGTACATGGCCAAGAGCCCTCAGCACACAAAAATAACTTTGGTTAATGTGTGTGTGTGTGTGTGTTTTTTTTACTGCCTTACAAGGAATATTTATCTGATTTTCCTACTTTGTTTCTGTTTTCATGTATTACATGTAGTGTGTGTGTGTGTGTGTGTGTGTGTGTGTGTGTGTGTGTGTGTGTGTTTGTGTTTTCCTCCTGCACTTCTTATTTTAAATTTAGTCCACAATGCTGCGTCCTATTTTTAGAAGGCAGGCTGACACGGAGTGGAGCCCCCTGCTCTGCTCGGCTCTGCGCTCTTCAACAGGATTCCTCCTGTGGAACCTCCTCCAACACAACTATTTTCACCTTTTTTCCTTCTTCTTTTTTTTCTTCCCAGCTCACTGACACTTTTGGCTTTCATTCAACTCCAGCTTTTGGTGGTGGTGCAAGCACACGGATTCTCAATTACAGACCAAAACCCAGCGGGCGGCCCGCCAGCCCCACACCCCCTGCTGTCATCCAGAGGTGGGGGGCCGAGAGCTGAGAGCATCTCTGGTTCGGGGCTAATTGAGGGAGTGACCTTGAACTTGTCTACCTGCTAACTGCGCTGGGACCGCTTGGAAACTGTGGACCGTGTCAGGAGTCAACAGCACTGTGAACCTTTTGTGATTGGTCGCCTCTCCTGGACCTTTTGTCAAGAGAGAGCTCTTACAAAGCGTTTCTGAAGGGGAGGGAGCCTCGGAAAAGCAACTTTAAAGGTGATTGGATGAAGCTTTTGCCTCTCACAAATGAAGCTGGTGAAAATACTGTTTGTTTGTGTGTGTGTGTGTGTGTGTGTGTGTGTGTGTGTCTTGAGGGACAACACTTGTTGTGCGTCCAGCTGTGATCTAACGTCCAGATGTGTAGCACCCTGTAGGTCCCGCCTCCCTCTCCCTCAAGGAGAGTCATAAGATAACTCGTCTGACTGCGTTTCAGGCGGGCGGCGTCAAAGATTGATCTTCAAACTTTCAGACTTGAAATGTTTGATTTCAGCTTATTAGCTGTAGAATTTATGTTGGGAGGAAACCAAAAAAAAAAACACCTTGATGATCTGCATCAAGTCGCAACTATCACTTCACATCCTTTATCTTCCCCTATGAATAAGCACGTGCTACTTTTGGTACAATGTAATAGAGCAGAGTGAACATTCCTGGCATGCGAGCAGCGAGACTCTTCTGAGCGTGTTTATTTGCGTTGCTATGGAAGGATCAGTCTGCGGCTGAGGAGCCGGTGGTTGAAGGAAGCCGACGGCTTTGGGGGGAAAAAAAAGCCTGTAAAGATCTCTGAGCTGTTTCTTCCCTTCTTCGCTCCTGCTTAGGCCGGTTAATCTGGAGCCGGATCACATTCATGCGGAGCTCCCTCATCCTGGGTGAGAGCCACTTTGTGTTGAAACACCAACAATCTACACCTCCCCCCCCTTGGGGAGAATTATGGGGGCGGGGGGGCAGTCAGTTTAACAGGCACTGATTAATCTGTGTGTTTTCAGAGGAGAACAGCAGAGGATAGAAAAGGGTGAAAAATGAAACCCAGCGGAGGCCACGTTGGGTGGGTGGGGAGGGGTGGGGGTGGGGGGGCGCAGCTTAATGACAGGTTGCTGCCTCGGCGCTCCCCCTGGAAGACGCCACGCTGCTGCGGTTCCATTTGTCAATATGACTCCCTCTCACAAAGCGCGATGGATAAATATAAATGAGGCGAGATACGGGAGAAGAGGTGTCTGGAAACGCTGCTTATCGTCCTCGGCTCTCCTTGGGAAACAGCACAAAGTCACTTCATCCGCACCTCCTCTCCAGGCGCCCGCCACGTCCGCTTTGGCGGAAAACTTAAAGGGCGATTCATCACAGCTGGGCGTGCGGGTCATGTGACCAGTTCCTGCACAGCAGCAACCTTTTTGCACTTGCTGCCTCTCAATCGCACGTGCTGCCGAGAGCACAAGAGGCGGGAAACTTCTTGTCGTCTTCATCGTCAATATTGCTGTAGTCGACTCTTTATTGGACCCCACGGGCAGTGACTTTGGGCCACAGTTTAAGCTGTCATGGCTGATTAATTTCTGCACGTGGGAACTACAAACATGGCGACGCACTCGCTTGTGAAACCAAGTGCAATGAGGCAAAATCCAAAGAGTTTAAAAAACAAAACACACCTTCGGATTAACCTTCAGCCATCAACAGTGGAGCCACCTGTTGGTGGAAAAGGATGCAGCACCTCTATGCTGCCACCCGGTGGTGAGGTGCAGTATAACTCTCGCTACAGTGGAGAATCCTTCAGTTCACACGTCCACGCTGAGGATTTTAGGATATTTTTGGTCTTGGCTCAGATGGGTTGTGACTGTCGAGAACCACAGATGAGGAGCAGCGCCCCCTGCAGACAGCTGAGCTGAGGTCCCTCTGTTTTCTGCCTGCTTGCTGTTGTTTGCGTCCACTCATACTAACGTTGATCTGACAGAAACCTTCTCCGGGCCTCGTCCTGGGCACATTCAGTCCCACTGCAGATGATTCAATGGGGAGTGACGTGGTCACATGACCCCTCAAGGGACATTGGTCTCTTCGGCGCCCCCTTGTTGTGTCCAGTTTGTTTTCCTGGGGATCAGGGCAACGTCACTTAACGGATCTGCCCTTCTGGAAATCACAGCTCCCTCTGACTGGACACAAAGAGCTGCTGTTTGTTTTTTCACCACCTCCTCGACTCAACAACCAGTTGATTCCTGGTTCTTCTGCCAGTTCATAAGAAGCTGCTGGAAATGTGGTCTTGTTTTCCACTGGAGTGAGAGGCCAGATATCCAGAGTTGTTGTACAGCTTCCAACAGGCGTGTGTGTGTGTGTGTGTGTGTGTGTGTGTGTGTGTGTGTGTGTGTGTGCGTGTGTGTGTGTGTGTGTGTGTGCTAGCAGTAACTGGATACGCTAAATGGAAGATTTGCCAATTCCGCAGGTTCTAACTTGGATTTTAGCCTTTAGAAAAAAAAAAAGTAGACTGTTACTGCCTTGATCTTGAGGTCTAAAATTCTTGGATTCTTCCATTCATTTTCCATACTTCTGCACAGACAAGTCCAAACTCGGACCCTAAACCTCAACTCCTCCTATAAACTAATGATAAAATTGTGAGGCTCCTGTGGCAGAAAGTGTTTTCCGCTCGTCTCACACACACAGACACACCCACACACAAGTGTAGTGTGCAACCAGCCGTGGAGGAACAGCAGTGTGTTTAGCAACTCAAGAGTTATTTCCCCCCGGAGTCGACTCTCGGAAAACAGAGCAGTCAGAGTGAATTATTGAAGGAATTATGCTTCAGTCAGCTGACTCCTCTGACATTTCTCTCTGTGTCTCGTTTCCCAATGAGCTTCCTGCTACAGACACACATCCACACACCACAGCAGTGTGTGTCAGCTTTTCATCACTGGTTAACATCCCTTTCTTTCTCTCTTTGTGTGTCTGTGTGTGTGTGTGTGTGTGTGTGTGTGTGTGTGTGTGTGTGTGTGCAGCCGGCAGATGGTGCAGGAGCAGTACGTCACCACCACGCAGGGCGGCGGCGGCGGCGGCGGGGGGGGCGTGGTCAGGCCGCTGCCCGACCACGTCTACAAGATCGGCATCTATGGCTGGAGGAAGCGCTGCCTCTACCTCTTCGTCCTGCTGCTCATCATCATCCTCATCGTCAACTTCGCCCTCACCATCTGGATCCTGCGGGTGATGTGGTTCAACTCGGTACGACTACTCGTGCTCGCCGGGGGTTCTCACGCTGGAAAGATTTAGAGTCGCCTCATGTTTCTTTCTTTCTCTGTTATAATGAATGCTTTTTCTTTTTTTGACCATCACAGTGGCTCATTAGGTGGCGCCGACTCAAGTCATGTATTATGAAGTGAAACTCGTGTGGCCTTTTTTTGTTTGTCCAAGTCCAGATGGCGCTCATGAATTTATACAGAGGAGGCAAAAACATTTTAAAAGTTAGAAGCACACACTCACACTCTGATGAGGTACCAGCTAAAGTTACTGCAAACTAACTTAGTGGAACCCAGAGTACACTGGGTGCATTGTATGTGAACTAGGTGATACAGTAGCTTCTAGTCAGTGAAATAAACTGATTTAATGAAGTTTACTGCCTCCTGATTGGACTGAAAAGTCTCACATATCAAGGTGTAAAAATGAAGTGTGTTTCTCTCTGCTAGGATGGCATGGGCCTCCTGCACTTCCACTCTGATGGGGTCAAGCTGGAGGACGGAGAGTCGGAGTTCCTCCTGCCGCTCTACGCCCAGGAGATCCACTCCAGAGAAGTACGAGTGCTCTGCTGTGGTCTCTCTCTCTCTCTCTCTCTCTCTCTCTCTGTCTCTCTGTCTCTCTGTCGCTCTGTCTCTCTCTCTCTCTCTCTCTGTCTCTGTCTCTCTGTCGCTCTTTCTCTCTCTGTCTTTCTCTCTCTCTGTCTTTCTCTCTCTCTCTCTCTCTGTCTCTCTCTCTCTCTCTGTCTCTCCTGCTCTCTCTCTCCCTCTCTCTTTCTCTTTCTTTGACGTCATGCGGCTCCTGTGGCTAAAAACCAGGAGCTCACCGGCCTCTCTGGGCTTCACCAACCTTTGTTCAGGGTGTGTGGTGCCGCTGGCATCGGGAACCCATTCCCAGAGGCTCTCGGCTCCGGTCAGCCAGCAGCAGCATCATCCCACCACTGTGTCCGTCTATTTATTCGCTTTTTGTTTTTGCCGATGAGTCAGAGCCAACTGGAGTCGTCAGCCAGTGCTGTTGCAGCAAAGTGCCCATTAACCTCCGGGATGTTTGTGGTGGGGAGCAGTTTGCGGCGCTCCTGCTGGCAGCAGATGGGATCACTTTGCTGCAGTTGTTTACACTCTGTATGGCTTTTCTTGCACATTGCGCATTTTTTCGCTACATTTATGAGACTTTATGGGCCTCGTTAAAAAGACGAGGCACTGCTTTTTTTTATAGTGGGACTGTGTCTAATATCCACTATGGTTTTCTAATGAGTTTTAGGATTTTAAAGAGCAGGAAAAGGTAGTTGTGATTTTATTTAGGGATCATTTCATGCAAAGCGGGCCTCCTCAACACTGCAGCAACGCTGGTTAGTCACAGTCTCTTTAGGAACCATTTAAAAAAAACATTACTTTTAAAAAACAGTGAATTTTAAAACCTGTTCAAAACACAATCTGAATGTATGATATACTGTTTCTAATGTTCGTCGACATATTCCTAATGTCCATTTATCATCCTTGAATGGTTTTCCTAAAAAAAACCCACAGCTTTGCCCTGAAACTAAAGGTCCGTTTCCCTCTTTGTTGCCAGGACTCCTCCCTGCGAGTGCACTCGACGGAAAACGTTTCCCTCAACGCCCGAGACGACGACGGCGACGTCACTGGGAGGATCTCTGTGGGTAAGAGGACGACGCGCTCGCGCACGAACAAGGCAAAGCATCCCTCTGATTTATGACTCCGACGGTGATGAAGGAGTGGCACCCGCCAGGTCCGGCGGCGAGCTCCTAACTGCGAAACTGTTTCTAATCTCTGATATTTCCATTAAACACCCATTAACCCTGCGGCCGGGGCGCGCAGGGCCGTGTCAGCGCTTCTTTAACGGCTCACCAGCGGCCGCCTCGCACCACCGGGACATGATTATTAGAGAGCCCGTGGTGGAAGAGACTGTGTACTGCAAAACGGGTCATGGTGCTGCAAAGAGTGAGGTCCTCGTCTCCATCTGTGGATGAAAGGGGAGAAGCTTGGTAGCTTGGTAGCTCTTGGAGACCTCGGAGGTGTAGAAAAAACAAAAACCAATGCAAGAAATAATGCAGTGAATAAAGTGTTCAGTTCACCTACACACCTAAGAATCCTTCACGATACCATCAACTGAAATTTTGATCAGAGTGAATGTCATCAAACCAAATATGTGGTCTGCTGCTGCTGCTGCTGCTAATGGTTGTTTTTGTGCTTGCAGGTCCAAGGGAGGCTCGGGGAGACACTCCAAATCTGCTCATCAGCTCCCACAACGACAACATGCTGCTCAGCGCAGATGGCGAGCAGACGGTGATTGGACCGGGCAAACTGCGAGTCACAGGTAAGCTGAAGCTCCGCCCCCCTGCGGAAGATACAGTCGCCTTAGGGAAAGACTCTGCGAGCGCGACTGAAGGCAGCGGCGAAGGTCACCTTTCATATTCATCTACACATTTCTACGTCTCTTTCAAGGTTGTAAAATAAATGCCTTCCCTTTTTATGGCACAGTTAAGATGAGATAATCATTTATTGCCCCACAATGGGCAGATTTGCATTAATAGCAGCAAAAGAAGAGAACTGGTGCAAATGCAGGTGAAGCAGTTTTTCATGCCAAAAAGCCAAAAAATATCTCAATATATTGTTTTTTTTTTTTATCATATTTTAATCAATGATTTACATAGGAGCTATTTATTTTAAAATGTATTCCATAATGAACATAATGAAACGTCTATATATGACATTAATTACAGAAATATCACTGCCTATTCACCCCCCAGACATCATTTTCCAGTCATCTTCAATGTTCTTCTCCCATTATTCCAATGATTCACTTCATTCATGCCGAGAGAGGGAAATGAAGATCTCTGAATGTATCTCTCCACCAGGTCCAGAGGGGGCGCTGTTCCAGCATTCAGTGGAGGTTCCTGTGCTGAGATCGGAACTTTTCAAAGACCTGACGTGAGTACCGTTCTCGCCCATGGCGTCCGTGGATTCTGTCCGCTGATGTAGGCGCCGTGTTCCGCCGCAGGCTGGAGTCGCCGACGCGCTCCATGAGCCTGAACGCACCCAAGGGAGTCCACATGAAGGCGCTGGCGGGAAACATTGAAGCTGCCTCCATGGACATCATCCTGCAGTCCAGCATAGGGCTGGTAAGAATGTTTGAATAACATTGTAAATGAAAACAAATGAAAACACTCATTTGAGGTTTGGGGATATTAAATTATTAAGATTTTTAATTTAGATGTATAATCGTTTTAATTTTTTTTTTTAATTTAAAGTCAATTTCTTACTTTAGTTTTGACTGAAAATTGGACATAAGGGAATCAAATGCAATTTTCACTAAGTTTAAACGTTTTAATATTGAAACTCTGTGCAGTAATTGTAAAAACAAAATTGCTCCTCTGCCTTCGCAGCCACACTTTGCTTTAATGTGATTAAAACGTTTGTGTCGTCGCGTTAATGTGCGCCCAACGTGTCACAAACAATAACTAATATTTACTCCCATTCTTTGGTTTCCGGTGTTTTTTCTGCCACATTTGTGCAAATCTATGCATGGTGATTTCTTCAGGGTTCAGCGAGTCTCCCCCAAGCCGCCTGCGGCCCCGACGACGTTTGCATTCGTCCAGAGGAATAGAAGTCGTGACTCGTGCGTGTGCGCTGACTCTCTGTGTGCTCATCGTGCTGCAGCTGGTGCTGGACGCCGAGACGGTCCGCATGCCAAGCCTGCCGCTGAGCGAGGAGGGGGTCCCCGGAAACCCCCAGGGGCTGTTCGAGGTGTGCGTGTGTCCCAGCGGGAAGCTCTTCCTGTCCAAGGCCGGCGTCACCTCCACCTGCAGCGAGGACCAGGACTGCTAGACCGACGCGGCCGTCGCTCCTCCATCAGCTCTCCCATCCGACTCTCTTCCTGAAGGCTTTTTATTGTCGGCGTTGTTGTCTTTCTCTCTCTGCAAAACCACAGCGGAGCTGCGTTGATCACACGTAGGCCTGTCAGAGTACAAAGGCCCCGCTGGCGTCCGCATGAGAGACGCTCTCAAACACATCTTTTTCTTTTCCCGTTTGAATTTGAAAACCCGACCAACTATTCAGTCGAAGCAAATTGGCCCTCTGACATTTTTCCTTTTAGCTTCACATCGTGGCTGGGCAGTGAGGAGCTGGTAACAGCTTACATCCTATGCAATATTCTTTGTTGTTATTGTGGTGCAATAAAAAATGTGAGTGACTCATATCAAGGGGCAAAAAATGTTTAGAGAATAATTTTCCACAAATGTTGATAAGAACGCTACCTAAAGTAAAGTTGTTTTGCTTGAGGTCCTTCTGTCTTTGAAGCCTTGGTATGTAGTTAATGAGGTGTTCTGTGTTTAGCATGTTTTTTTATTTAGGTGAAGGGGAATTTAGAGAAATGCTGGTATATAAAGAGATATTTTTTGGGGTAATTTCCAAAACGTTTTTGCAGAGTTGTGATTTAATAATTGATTCCTTTGGTTTTACTCATGTGACGTCATGTGTTTATGTGTTTCTACTTGACTGTGCGTGTCTGATTTGTTTTTATTTAAAGGAATAGTTCACCCTGAATTGAATTTTCGCCCATCTTCTACTCACCACTGTGTGGCCTGGAATTTTTTTTATTATACACATTATCCTTCTATAGTTTAAAGGAAGCAATGACTTACACCTAATGGGTAAAATGTAAAATTATGGATGAACTATCTCTTTCCTCGTCTGAATAAAAGTGTAGTGTTGAATTATTCCACAAGAGGGCGCTTAGCAAATTGGCAACAAAGTCACACAAATGGTAAGAGCGGCTTTTTTCTTCATGGGTGAAAAAACTGGAGAGAGCGGTTATAGTGAGAGTAATTAAAAAAACAGGCAGCATTTTAAAATAATAATAATAATAATAAAATCTCTGTGCCGATTGTGAATTGTTTGCAGTTCTTTGACAATGATATAAAGTATGGGAAGTATTTATTTGTTTTGAATGGTGAATGAACTTCGTGCTGTTCTTTTCTTGGAAGTCACACATATTTTCTTAAAATTCTTACTTTTAAAATCTCAGAAGAAGGGATCTCCAACATAGGTAGATGTGGACTCTGAATGGTCAGACACGCTCCTAAACACTTCCTGGGAGAACCCTTTCTTCACAATGTTGTAAAATTTTTCACATTTTACCAAACAGAGGACGACTGGACAGGACGGGACCTACCCCACCCCCGGGACATGCCGGAGGACACGCCCCTCCCACCAAACCAGGTGGGAGGAAGCACTCCATATGACACAGGAAGCAGTCACAGCGCGTGACACTCTGAAGAGGCCTGCAGCGCCAGCAGTCAAAGCTGTCAGGTATTTAAAAAAAACAAAACAAAAAAACCAAAACGCTTTAATTTGGACTGTATAGATTAACCCTGTTACTAGTATATATAAGAAGACCAAAATGAACTTGATTAGTACACCATTAATCTCAATAAAAAGAAACTTCAAACGTGGATAACTCAATGAAACATCATAGATTTGGTGACCTGATTCGTTTGATAACACAACACTAACCCCAAGCCTCTCAAAGTAAGATATCTGCAAAATAGAATGGCCTGAAACATCTTAAACACTTTCCGGAAGTGACTTTTTCTCACCATGACAGAACGTCCTTCATTTTGGAGTGGCTATCATAGCAACAATCTCCGAAATGAAAATAAATATAATTTAATTTGATCAACATTCAATTTTCAAGAAAGCACATCTTAAAAACCAACACACACTTTTTAGTTGAGGGGATTTTAATAAGACCGTTCTATGGCACAGTGAACATTAACATCATGTCAAACACAGCACATTTTTTCAGCTAGGGCTTAGCACCCTTGGTTGAATCACCTGACCCTTAAGGTGTTATATGTAAATATTTTTGAATTGAGTTATCTTCAGTGTCTGGTTTCAACACATCAGCAATGTCATTAAACCAAGATTGATATACCAAACAAAAACAAAAAAAACAAAACAGTGCAGCACAGTTTCAGTGCTATTCTTTTTTGATAAAAAAAAAAAAAGTCCACGGTGTAAAATGAACAGTCCAAATGGCAGCGGCCAAAGGATAAATCATTTTTACGCCTGGCACTTTTATTTTATTTCACTGTGGTATTCAAAATGAGCAAATAGGCCACAACAGGAAAACAATGTACTTTTTGATTCATTTTGACGGATGCTTAAAGCAGATGTTCTTACTTGTTTAGAGTACACCTGGTTAACAATGCAAATGAGGAGGTAATGATGTTAACAGCTTTAAATTGTCCATGTACATATCACAACACACTTAAGCTGTGGCTTAACAAAAACAACATAAACAAGTGTTAAAAAACAAAATAATGAAAAAATAATAAAAGTTTGCATTCACAGTAAGGGTGTCTTGTAATTTAAAATCTCCCATGTGCCGGCATATAGTATGTAAGGAATTCTTTTCTTTAAAAAAGTGCTTCGTTAGAGAAAAAGTACAACTTCTGAAGAAATCATATTTAAACAATAAAATTACAATGAACACATTTGCAAACGTTGTAGTTTCCATTTCTTGCGCAGATTTTTTGCAAATTAAACACCTTGTAACTGCTGCTTTACATTAAGCCTCACTATTTGACACTGGCTCTGTCTTTTTATAAAAAAGTAATGTAAAAAAAAAGCAGCATACTTTAACCCTAACTCAGAGTACAGACAGTCAACGTGGGGACTTTGGTAATAAAAAAAACGTATTGCTTAGGCATTTGTATGTACAGCACTGACAGATTTACTTACATCTGACCAGTATGGAGACAGCCTGATATTGTACAGGAGGCATATATGATCTTATGTTCATGGGTCAAAGCAACCCATCACGGGTAGAAACTGCATATGCACCATAAGCTGTCAGCTGGTCATCAGTACTCAAAATGATATCATGATCTGTAATGCACACAGCCATGGGCATCTTTTGGAGTTGCTATCGTTGTGTCTTCATTTCTACATAGTTTCATATTTTTTGCTGTACAAAGGTTTCGAGCTTTATGATAATCCGCGCTGTACATTCCATCACTCTCATTGCTACCTCTGAGGTGAACCTGTCATTGGGAATCTGTGGAAATGGCAGCAGATCAGGATATCGAGTTCTCAGGCTGTCAACGCCGTATCCCTCTAGGATCTGAACATCGTTAGCAAGGCCTATCAACCCAGTGTGGTACTCCTCAACTTTCTGAGCGAGAGCTGTTGGTTTCACATCTTTGTCCGACTTTCCTCTGACTGCGTAGTCGGCGGATATCAGTGCGAGTTTTGTGGCAAGGTAGCACTTGAAACAAACCCACTCATTTGCGTTCTTGTGGAGATCGTTCCGAGCAGCTGAATAGTTTGCTCTAGCTTGTCTCAGCCAGCGACGTGCTTCCACAGGATTTCCAACTGTTTTAAAAGTAGGGGGCACAAAGAAACGATGAGAGTGTGACGAACCTGCATAGCTATTATGGTGTTCCCTGAACTGTTGCCTTTCTGACTTGTGATTTGTTGCTTCTTGGTTCCAGGATGAGTAAAACCTTTGAAAAGAGAACTTTTCGGAATGGAAGCGAGACGATGATGTGGCATAGGGTCTTCTTGATGCTCTGTCTGCACTGTGTGGATCAGTGAGAGACTGTTTCTCCATTCTGTTGATCTCATTCTGTAAGTGTTTAAATACCTCAGTGGCAATGTCCAGATTGTCTGCATTTTTGTCCGGATGCCATTTCAGATACAATCTGCGGATTATCTTCTTCCTCTCAGTCTCAGGGAGCTTCCAGGCCTGTTCAATAACTAAGGTCACTTCTTTTAGAATTTCAGGCAAAGCCTGTAGCTTGATCTTTTTAGGGGACTGTTTCTGAGGTGGTGGTCTGAGGTTATCCTTGGAAGTAAAGAGCGGCGGGATCAATCGCAGCCCAGAGGAAAGACTGTTTGGGCTTTCAGGATTTGATGGGGCGTTCGTATCCCGCACTTGGGAACTTTCATCTTGTCTTGAAAATTTGTACAAGTCGAGGGAACTGACTATTTTGTACTCACTATATCCAATGTCAATCTGGAAGCATTTTCCCAGAAAGCTTGTGTTTACCTCTTCATCTCGTTGTACTTCTTGTACTATTATAGCATATGTATAAGTAGGCTGGTAGGCTCCATACATGTCTCCACCCTCGGAGTCAACAAGGTAACCCACATATTCTCCTGGATAAAATACATTCATTGGATCCATAAGTAGCGTATAATGAATCTCAGCTGGTATGGGGGTTCCAGGCAGGGGCAGTTCAAGTTTTGAAGGCTCTGTTGAGTCATACTTAACTCCAAGATTGTCCAGCTTCTCTGTGATTCTGTAGATGTCATTACAGCCAAGCATGGCAATTAGATATGATGTGTCGGAAATCAAATTGTCTGTTGCTGACTTTATTGTCATTGCCAGTGCTAAGAGAAAGTTGATGTCTTTGCTGTCTGAATGCTGGATGTAAAGGTGAATCACAGCGGTACCGTACCTCTTGAGGAAGGCAAGAGTTTCACTACGGCTGTGTGGGATTGGCGTGCAACCTTTAACTCTTAATGTTGTTTGAAGTTTCTCAAAACAAGAAACTTTTAGTCCTTCACAAAGTGCTTTGCAGAGACGTATGGCTTTTTCTTCATTTACAAGGTATGCACTATCATTCTCATGTTTCATTATTCTGATCAGCCCGCTAATAAATTGCTCTGATGACAGCAACAGCTGAAGGCGACCTTGAAGAGAGCAGAGAGCTCCAAATTGGCACATTTTGGGGGAATCCTCATCTAGTTGCTCTTCTAGAATGCTACTCAATAGTCGAGGCCGTAGTTTTTGGGGAAGCAGCATGACCAGTTTAGTGTGAAATGAGTGATCCTTGCCCAGGTAGCACTGGCTCAAGTCCACAAGCATCTGAACTCCAACATTTCCCTGAATTCTGCTTTTATAGTGTGGGGCATCGTCAAACACCAAGCTACTTGATTTCGCTAATCTGCCATCGTGACTTGGCAGATAAATTGTCAAATCTCTAAGACTCTCAAGATCTTTGCGGATTTCAACTGGATCATTATGGAGGGACTTCAACAATCCTGAAATAACCCTCTTCACAGTTCTCATTTCATTTGGGTCGAGCTGCTTACCCTCTGAACTCCTGTAAATTCGCCAAAGCACTTCAACATATTGTTGTGTTGAGACAATATCTTCTGTGCCAAGCAGTTTGAAGAGTTGGTGAAAGGTACCAAGTTCAAGAGGTAATTTGTACAAGTAGGGTTTAAAGTCAGACTCATTGTCTAGATTAATGACAACCTCTTCAGGTTTCAGCAACTTCCAGCCCTCTTCTGCCATGACAAAGGCAACACCACGGAGCTGGAAACGGAAATCTCTTTTATCTGTGTTAAGAAATTCATAGGTAGACCTTAAAACCTTGTTCCTGGTCTTTACCATTTCATCATCTGGACCAGAAATGTTGCAGACATTCTTGCAGTTGCTTATGACCTTCTCTAATGGTGGGTCCATGTTGACCCCTAACATATTCAGCACTTGGTCAAGTTGTTCCTGTGCAGAGAGAGTGTTTTCATCCTGGTCCTTAATGCTTAATGATGTAGCTTTCTCAGGAAGAATTGGGCAAGATGTCCAAAGCAAGTGTATTACATCTGTTTGCTTGAATTTCGGATTTACCTGAGAGCCACTGAAGCGGATGAGGGGAAGTGTGCCATTTACCTCTTGATACTGAGGATGAAGCTTTATCAGTTCTTTAGGGGCTCTCTCAGGACACAGGAATGGTATCATTGAGAGCTCTTTTAGAAAAGTACCTTGGAACAAGTCTGTTCTCTCCTTAAAAATGTGGTTCAAGAGAACATCAACAATAGTTTGCACTTTCTCTTTGGTCCAGCTCTCTGTTTGTGATTTGATGCTGACCTCTTTCGCAAACTGAAGAACCTGCTGCCCAGACACTTGGTGCTTTAAACCCACACTTCTCAGAAAGGTTATCCACGAGGCAAGAAATGCTGTCCCATTTTTGGGTTTTGATACTTGCTCAACTTTCTTGAAAAAGTCAGATGGTATGAATGACTTTGCGGGCAGCATAACTTCAAACACCTCCACAGTCTCATCGAAGAAAAACTTTGCAGGTCTGAGTCTGTTTGAGTAGTCAAAGATGAACAAAAGTCCTTCTAATTTTTCATAGAGTTGAACCCTGATTTCACATAATTCCTCCATTGACAAAAGCCTCTCCTTCAAGTAGACAATGTGTTCAACTTTGGCATCATAGGAAAGGCTTTCAAACTTTGGCAGAAGGTGTTGAAGATAGATTTCCAAGTCATCAATTGGCATACAGCCGAGAAAGTTGTAAAGTTCCTTCAGTTGCGGATTGTCGGCAAGAAAAGCAAAGGAAGCTGTGTGAGCCCATTTGTCCATGTCAGCAGTGGGAATGTTTTTTGCAAGGACATAGCTTGCTGTGTAGTTTGCAATGCTGATAAACCTTCCACTAACAGATCTAAAGCACGGCAGAAGCTTCAAGGTCTGTGCATCCTGTTCTGCCAGGTTGGACAGGTTGCTGTTGAAGTACAAGAGAAGGGCCTCATAGTCCTTGTCTGTGAGGCTTGCTGCTTTGAATGCAGATGTCTGGATCATATACTCTAAAGCTTTAAGAACACTTGATGGATTTTCAATGTTTGCTGTGTGTTGGGCCAGAACATGCATAATTGGGCTCTCCTTGACACAGATTTTATTTACAGCAAGCTGAATGCAACCTGACTTCATTAGCGTGTGAAATACCTTGTCATTTTGGCCTTGTGGAAATATGGCAATGTTCATCAAACTTAGAGGTAAAAGCACATCATGCTCAGGGACAACTATCTTTTCCTTTGCTATGAACTTGATTCCAGGAAGTAAGGCCCAGTCTTTCAATATTTCAAGCACTATGTCAAAACTGGGCCTGTGATCCACCATGTCTTCCTTACCAGTGATGTTTTCACCAATAAAGTTCCACACATTCTTCAGCCATAACTCACTTGCAAAAGTGTCCTTCCACTTGACAGGGACCTTTGTTCGGTACTCCCTTGGAAGAGCAGAGCCCAGAAGGTCAGCAAAGCAGCTAATGTCAAAGATTTTTGCCACTCCTTCTTTCAGAAGTGCATTGCTGTACCTGATGTACAATGTGTTCATGAACATCTCTTTCCTTGATGAGATTAGTTCATGGTGTGGTGTCAGGTACTTTGGTCTCTTGGAATCAAACACCTGCAGCATATTGTCCATTGTTATCAATAAAGGCAACCCATCAATTCGGATATCATCCACGTCTATATCTTTGAAGCAGTAGTCAACCAGCAACTTCAAGTTATGAACCAGCTTGTAGTGTGACTGTTGGAGGCGACATGGGAGTTTTCCAACGTGGCAAATTGTGTCTGGTGATGAGAAAGATTGAAGAAAGCTGCGGACATCCTTTGGTGTCACATAACTGACAGGTATCCCAGCGTCTTCTAAACAGAAGTAGAGATTTGCAGTTTCATCACAGCTGTGAATCAAATTAAAGCCAATGTCCAAAAGCAATGTTTTCAGCCTATAGACATTTTCAGCTACAGACTTTCTTGAGGTGATGTTGTATTCTGTGTTTTTTAGGTGTTGAAGCTCATCTTGGAGCAAATTGTCAAAAAAGGGCCTACTTTTGTTTGAAGTGGATGTGTTCACCCATGAAATGTAAATGATTGAAAGTACATCCGAGTTATCACTGTGCACTGTTCTGACAACTGGAAGAAGGCGTTTCAGTTCAGCGTGGATACAGTTGTATATTGCTTTAACTAGGCAGTACCAGTCCGGCTGTATGTCAAGCCTGTTTACGGGAAAAAAGAAAAGATACTTCCGCAGTGTGTCTTTAACAACATGAAGAGGCGTCCCTTGTATTAAGGTCACGGTGGGATCAGGACCTGGAAAATATCGCCGCTTGAGCTGAATCAACAGTTCCACACAGGCAGGGGCTATTAGTGACACCATCAAACTGTTATTCCAGTCACTCCTTACCCCCACCCCATTGTCATCTCTCCACAGATTTCTTCTTGCAGAATCAAGGGCAAAATGTCCATTGACGTGAAAAGGTAAGCCAGTCTCCAGTGAAAGTGGTAAAAAGCAGAAGGCCCTGTGGGGCTTTTTGTAATTATGGCTAACACATGCAGCCACTCCTCCTCGTGGAAATAGAGTTATGTCTTCATTTTTGTGAGCAGATACCACACCTTTTGAGACACTTTCAATGTTTGCAAAGCCTGATCGGTTGCAAATCACCCACGAGGTCAAATTTCCATCTGTGTCTTCTATGTCCATTGAGTAGGTTATTTGTTGTACTGGGATAGCAGTGAGCTGCTTCTTTTTGGTCACGCTATCGATGACTGATGCATGAAACTGTTTACGTTTCAGACGATCCCCATCTGTTATTTTGGCTGTCACAGAGTATAGCACTTTAAGCTGTCCAGATAGTTTGTCAATTTCGCAGATTGATATTTTTTCCATGTGGTTGAGGAACATCAGAAGTTCTGCTCCATCAGTTTTTAGCTTGTCCAGAAGGTTTTGCACCATTCTGTCCGATGCTGGAACAGAACTGATTTCTGATGTCTTTACCATCTCCTTGGAGCGAATAGGGAACCTGAACATGGTGCTGCGTTCTAATTTGAAATGAGCTCCCAAATAAAGGTTTAGAACATCTGAAAACTGAGATCTAAAGTCAGAATCTAAGTCCCTGAACATTCTTCCAGGACTTGTGGAGGTAGCCCCGGGTGCATACTGGGCATGTGGATCAAAGATACAAAGAATATCATTGTTTGAAATAAAAGACGGGCAGTCAGTGATGTGATACACAGAGTTGAATCCTATGCCATACTGGCCAGTTTTGCCAGGATTTGCTTCTTTTGTTCCTCTTCCAAGGTTCTGTATGCCTCTCACATCATCCTCAGTGAAAGGCTGGTTGTTGTAAACACAAAGGGCAGGGCCTTGCATGGGGATCCACTTATCATCAAATATTCTGTCTGTGGGATGTGTCCTTGAATCATAAACAAAGTAAATCTCTGTGGCTTTGGCATCATCTGCATTTTGAAGGAGCTCTTTGAGCATCTCTTTCTCTGATGGATAAGCATTAAGAATGCTTTTTATTCTGCTGGTCAGTTTCTCTTTTTGCCCAAACTCACTCCCAAGTGTTGTGAAGCAAACATTAGAAGCGTACCTCTCCAAAGCTTTGTGACGTTTTGGGACAGCGCCTAATTTCACAGCAACTTCTCTAGGTATATCCCCGTGGCAGTATTTTACGGTAGAGTCTCTGACTTTAATCCATGGGCAGTCATTGTAGCATAGCAATTTTGATGGTTGCAGTGTCAAATTGGAGTCAGGTAACAAAATCCCACCGTATGTCACTTGGCAGTTTTCTGGATTTTTTTCCCGTATCAAACTCCAGATTCCTTCACTGATGATTCTGCGACACAGCTGAAAGTTCTCCTCTGTGAGTGCTCTTCGCCCACAATCCTGTTTCATTGTTTCAAGGATTCCTGAGAAATCCTCAACCTTAAAATGGGGTTGTATTCCAATATTTTCGAAGAGCTCACGGCAGCTGTTTTTGTATTTGTTAGGCAGCTGATAGAGATGGGGTGCAGCATCAAAATTCAAATGGAATGTAATTTTTGCAGGATTTACATATGTGTTCTCCACAAGGATTGAATTGAACAGCTTTAGCTCCGTGGTTATTTCTTCTTTTGCATTCTCATCCTGTAGCATTTCCTCATGAAGAAATTTGTAACATGCATTCGTTATGTTTTCCTGATAAAGTGTGACACCATCAAACGACTGAGACAATTTCTTGAGTTGACTAATCACCAGTCCAACCGAGGGCTTCCTAATTAAACCGAGGCAGTCTTTCACAGCTAATGACATTGCACCACAGCCTCGAAACGATGGTGAATTTTCATTTAGAATTGGCTTCATCAAACACACTGTGTCCTGATGTTCAGTTGTGAAGAGTTCTCGAGCAGAAAACATTGCTGTTGGTGGAAAGTTGTTCCCGTGCCATGGCAAAGAAAAACCAGCTGGTCTTGTCAGAAATGGAAGAAACTTGATGTCCTGAATCTTTTCTAGGAGCTCGACTGCTCCCAGTTCTCTTACCTTCAGCTTCTCATCAATGAGACTCAGCAGTATGCTGCTACGAAAGCACGCAGCTGTGTGATCGTTGTCATTCAGTTCACCAACAGATTGGGCACGTTCAATCAGGTCCTCCCATGACAAATCATCTTTTACCATGCCCAGCTGCACCAGCTTTACCAGACACACAGGATTTAGGTAGTCTTTTGAAGTTCCCTCAGGAAATCTTCCATCTTCAGAGTTGTAGAGTTTAGCAACTCTTCCCTCTGGATGAATTAGTCTACAAGGTAAAACTAGTTGTTTATCAGGACCAGAGCATGGGATACAAGGAGTTACCCTAAGAATTGACTCAAACTCCTCAAGTTTCTCATTTAAGACATAATGCATTAGCGGATCTCTAAGCTCTTTGTCAATTTCCTGGATATGAGGGAAAAACACTTCTGAAAAGAACTGCTTCTCGGTCAAGGTGTTTTCCATCAACTTCCCTTTACACCCAGCATCATCAAATCCCTCCTTCACCCAGTCAGGTAATTCAACAGCACAGAGACTTTGTGAGCCACTCTTTCTGAGATATTTCAGGAATATCTTGAAAGCTGCAGGTCCAATATCTGGTCGGCAAAGCAAGGTGTCGTCAAGGAACCTTACGTACTTGATTGACACCCAGGTTTGGCCATCTGAGAAAACCTTTGCGTTGTCAGAATCCCCTCCTTTGGCTATTTCTTGGTACACACCTTGGCTGATCAATGAAAAGTCATCATGCACCTGACTTGGATCTGGCCATGCTGCGTAGTAGTTGTAGTCGAGCAATTCCCCACTTTCGGCCATTGAACGTAACATTGCCAGCGCTGCTAAATAGCCCTGTACAATAACGTGCCGCATGAAAAGAGAATTCCATTGTCCCTTTGTGTCAGTCTTCCAGATCTCTTTGCGATTGGATGTCACAGCAAAGCAGCCATTGATATGGACTGGAAGGCCTGTTTTGATTCTTAAAGGTAAGTAACAAAACACCTCTCCGATTGGTGTAGCATTAATCTTCACCGTCCATTTGTGATTCTCTTCTTCTGAGAGGAGGACAGCAACTCCTCCACATGGCACAAGTCCAAGTCTTTTTCCCGTATCACTGAGAGAAAACTTGAGTGCCTCGTTCACATCCATGCATGAGCAAATTAGCCAGTTGGTGACCTCCACTGCCTTTTGGGGAATTTCATCTGTCAGCCTCCTTGACTGGATACCTTTGGCAGCCATCTCAAAGTACTGATTCGGATCTTCTTCTGAGCCTCTGAACAGAGGTGAGTGAAGATCAACAATGCGTTTAAACACATTGTGAAATTCTTCTACCAAAATGCGTATGATGCAGCCTGACTTGGGGACATCAGCAGGTACCTTGTTGGTGCTTGCCACCTTTTTCATCACCTTTGATGCAGATTTCAGTATACTTAGAGGTCCGTATGAGGCTTTGGAAGACCAGACACTTTTGCTGATGGTGACGACATCTTGTGCTCCCGCTGGATCTGATTCCTCATATTTCAGGTACTTTAGAACCATATTTCCAACATGCTGAGTAAACAGGATGAATCGATGGCCACATATACTAAACTCATCAACAAGAGAGTAGATGTCTGTAGTGTTGTAGTAAAGACTACTGATTTCACTCTGGGAGGCCTCCTGCTCTGTTCTAAATGGTAGCCTGAATAGTGTACCATCGTACTGATATGGTGAGTCCTGAGTGAGAGGAAGTTGGCAATTGAAGACATTGATGAAGGGTCTGAACTGGTTGGGGAATTTTCTTAGCCTTTTCTGTTGCTTGCTCCAGTTGATTTTGATTCCTGGATTTGACTTGTCTCGAATGTGTTTGCTTATGTGATTGATGTTTGGATCAAACATAATCATGAACTCCCGGCTCATGATAATTGGGATATCAGTGATGTGATACACTGAGTTGAAACCCAAGCCAAACTTTCCCACTTTATCTGCCTCAGATCTCTTTATGGACCCACCGAGCCTGGTTATGTTCAGAAAATCTGTGTCTGAGAACACAGCGTTGTTGAAAGACCACAGCGATGGCCCATGGCAACCAATCATGCCGGGGTCAAGAAGATTCTCTCGAATTTCATTGTTTTTTCTCATGTCAATAAGAAAACTGCACTCTGTGGCAGTTGCATCGTCAGCATTTTGGAGAAGCTCTTTGAAAATATCTGCCACCGATGGATATTCCTCCAAGATGTTCTTTATTCTTACTGTTAGTGGTTCTCGTTGCCCGGACTGTTCAAAGCCAAGGTTCTCTGGGTTGATTAATCTAGTGCTCAAACATGGCACCTTGAGCCACTCTGCAGTTTTCATGGGGATGTCGTCATGGATCAATGTTATGGGCTCTGATGAGTCCTCAAGTATGTCATGTAAATCATCAACCTTGATGTCACAGTAGGTACATTCATGAATGTGCTTCATTGCCAGTTTGGTTGGATCCTTGTACCAAAGTATTGGAACGTACATGTCAGTATCCACCTGTATCTGATTGTTGTACAGCCATCTTAGGATGTTGATCAGGAGTAGGATGTCATGTTTACTTTCCTCCTTGGTAATCTCTTCCTCACATCTTTGTCGGAGAGTGGTGATGACTTCAAACACATGGTTTGCTGAGACTTCTTCGACTGAGCCACAGAATTTAAAAAGCCTGTGAAATTTTCTGATAGTCTTTGGCAGGGAGTACAGGTAAGGCTGAAGATCAAGATCAGGAAGAGGCTTTAGGACTGTACGCCCAGGTGACGAGAAAGTTTTCCCTGTCCAAACCCAATCAAATGGAAGTGATTTCATTGCTTCTTTAGCATCTTGGATATGAGTCTGCATGAAGCCGTAAATCTCAAACAGGATCTGCTGGAATTGGTACCAATCCTCTGTGCTGAATGCTTGAGAGTTATGCCAATTGATTACTAATTTGAGATGCTGCAATACTTGATCCACCTGTGGCTCCACATTTAGCTTCAATGCCTTCTTCATGCCTGCTGATGGGTGTTCAACTAGTGCAACTGCTGATCCCACAAGCACAGCAAAGGTTATGTCACACATCTCTGACAGAGAACATATATTGAGAGTATCTCCAACCCAGGCAAGGGATTTGGGGTATGTTAATGGCCTTTCTTTGCAGACAGGAACCCATTTAAGTTTTAGCAGTGTTGTTTGAGCATCAGCTGATTTAACCAATTTGGTTTGTCTATTGAGAATTTGTAAGAGAGTTTTTGCCTTTTTGATTACGAAATCCCACTCAGGTTCCTTGCTGCCTTGTAATTCCTCTATCTTCTTTGCAACTTTGAGTACATCTTTTTCACTCAACTGCACCTCATTTCTTAGCCCAAGTTGTCTCAATGAATGAAGGGTATCGGAGGAAGATGTGAAAATGCTTGTTGGGAACTTTGTTTTCTCTTCCATGTAAAAAAGGTTCTGCAGAATCTCAAGATCAGGATCAAAGAGATCAGAGGCCTTGAATGACTTCCCGCAAGGCAGCTGTATAAACTTAATGCTGCTAAGCCATCCAGTGACAGCAGGGTTCTCATTTTTTAAAAATGCCAGATGTTTCAGTGCCCACAGCATGATTTGTGTTACCTCATCTGATGTGTAGAAGGCCCTCTCTATATCCTGAATAATCACCTTCAAACATGCTGTCGTTGTCACTTGCTCAACACTTAGCATCTTGATGAGACGAATTGATTCCTCGTCACAGCAGCCCACCAGATTTATGGATAATTTTACATCTGGAGGATATTTGGCTCTGTGATGTAAAGCTCGAGCTCCCCTCAGTGATGTGAATGCAGATGTGCCTTCAGAGCAGCTGCCCACTTTTTCAAAAATAGACAGTTCAAGCAGGGTATGCTTTTCTCTCTCAGTGATGTCAGATAGTCCCGCGAGAAACTTTCTGATTGCAACCTTCTCCTCAACTGAGAAGGACGAGACTTGGCTGGACAATCTTTGCATGGACATTCTATCCATTATTTGCAGCAGCACTGCAGGGGAAGATGTGTGGATGTAATTCTTGAGGAGAGGGTGCTGCAAACATGGATCCATCTTTTTCATAACTATGGCTCCAAGCTTTTCCATGAGGAGAAAAAGTATTTCAGGAAGTGTTGCCTCATTCTCGTCCACAAGAATGATGGGGGATGGAGTTCTAAGACGCAGAAGATGCTGTGTGTCCAAGTTCTCATCAAGTGGCACAAGGGGGATCAAAGGTGTGTCTTCAAAAGAGCTCAGGTCATCAGCAAAATGTATGTAGAGATGCTTCCAAACCATTTTTAGCCAGGAAACCGTCGGATGCTTGAGGCCCTTGTTCCCTGGTTTCCATTCAACTGTAAAGTCTCTTGATGGCCATGCTGACGTAAGAATCTCCTTGATGAGTCGGGCTGATCGCTCAGGATTTAGTACTTGCAGCTGAGTACAAGGTCTTCCTGTTTACAAACATGAAACACAGATTTAAAATATATTTGATTAAAGAAAACAAAACATCAAACAAATTTTTCAGACATTGAAGTGACTCTCAAACTGATCTCCTCACTTGTCCCTTTGTGCAGGGCAAAGTGTTTTTTTTAGTAGATTAGTTGCTACTGAAAATCTGCAAGTCAAGTTAATTGTTAAAAGGTTCAGTACTGCACACTCTAAGCATCACCTACCTGAACAGCCCCAAAGATATTGTTGTACTGTAATGAAGGTGCAAGTATAAAGGTTAAATTCTTGGAAGAATCTTTTTGTCATTGCAAATAAAGATTTTAAGAGCTGCCAGTTCACTGGCCTTTCATCAGGGTCAACATTTTCCTTTGCTATTCCAATACCTTGGCATTCTGATGACTGGGATTCAAAAATATTATACTTATATATTATACTCTCCTCACCATTAACTGCTCTTAAATTATCCATCAACAGCACCAGATGCAGCGTCCCTGTTGTGGTTACAGGATGGGGTGTACACACAAATACCAACAATAAAAAAAGGAGTTACCTCTGGTTTTGGCTGCCTTTTTCAAACTTTCCATTACTGATGGTTTCATGCTCTCCAATATGAACCGAGCCTCAAGTCCAGGATACAGAGACCTTGAGGGACAAGAGAGATTTTTGCAACATTAAATCAAGAGGCGTGTGTGTTTTTCCACCAGTTAAGTCTGCATACAGCACTTGAGGCATTTCTCTAAAAATAATCATTCCAAGAACAGAATGTGCGGGAGAAACGTTTGACTGTTCTCTTCTAAATACAAAAAAGTCACTAAATCAAGCAACACTTTTACAGAAATAGAACATTTGAGCTAAAGACTTTTTAAAATAAAAACTTTTCATTATTTCTTTACCTGGGATATTCTTCAGACGCAATATAAATAGCGTCCTTTTCACTGACGGATGATGAAAATGCAGTGAAGGTGTTATCTTGCAGTGGAAGGAGCTCCAGGCCAATCAGGTCACTGTAGTTGGTGTCACCCAACGCAAACTCCAGCAGCAGCAGCTTCTCCTGTTGGGAACCTTTGTGTTTGCACTTCCTGATGACCTGACGCAACAAAGACGGCGTGACCTTCTTCACTTCTGCCGATTCACTGGTATAGGCGGCCAAAACGGCATCCACGGCGGCGGGCACCTTTGCCAGGTGCTGGCCTGAGTTTTGGAGGTAGCTGATGACAGTCTGTGAAATGTTCTCGTCTGTGTCCAACTCTGAGAACACAGCCTGGTCCGCCTGGACCCAGTGCTCACCCAGAGAATAAATGACTGGTTCCTGCAGCAAGTCCATAAACAGCGGCTGGAGGATGGGTTTCCAGCGGGTCTTGACCTGCTTCGGGTTTGGCCAGGCCCTGTAGGTCCCTGTCGGGGTCATGACAAAGTCTTGGTCCTTTTTTGTTTGTACCCTTTTGATGGCCTCAGTGATAAGTGTGAAATAAGCCCTGGGGATGACAGTGACCATGAGCAGCTCGTTCCACAGGGCCGCCGGATCCCTCCACTGGTCCACCTCACGCCACTTGATACTCCGGCGATTGTCAGTGAGGCCGAAGAAACCGCTGACGTGAACCGGCAGCCCCGTCTCACTCTCCTCCCCCGGTGGGAGAGGTAGGAAACAAAACGACCGTCCTGAGAAAGCAGACGAGGCACAAGAGTCCTCTCTGTCGTTGGCAGTGAGAGGCAAAGCGATGCCGATGGTCGGCATGAACTTCAGGTCGTCTGCCAGAGAGTCCAACTCGGTGCACAACCCTCTTCCCCCGACCCCGCTGCAAACCAGCCACGACGTCCTCTGTGTCTCTTTCGCCATTTCATCCTGAGTCTCTATGCTGACCTGGTACGTGACACACGTGACGGAGGAGCTGGGAACGGCGTTGTTGTAGCTGTCGACGGCCTGACCCAGAACCTTCAGTGCATCTGGCCTTTCCAGCTTATTGTCTGTGTTTTCTGTGGCCGTCACCTGGAACAAGAGGCGCTCCGTGCCGTCAGACTCGCGAATGTGCAGGGAGATCTTCTGGACGCTCTTGAGGAAGAGAAGCACGGTGTCTGCGTCGGCTTTGAAGGACTCAAAGAGCTCCAGCACCTTCTCTTTGTTGTAGATGTTGCCGCTGAGCTGTGAGGGTTTCAGTCTGAGTGGGAAGCGGAACAGAGTTCCTGGGAAGTTGCAGTCCTTGGGGGTTTCCTCTGAACTTCCAAAAATCCCAAAATAGGGAGCAAACTGGTCGGCCAGTTCCTTGATTTCCTTCACGTCCGTCGTCAGGTTCCAACACTGGCCTGACTCATTCACTCCAAACAGGGTCTGATGAGGGTCCAGCATGGCAATCTGGTCTCCACTGAAAATGCTGGGAACATCTACGCAGAGAGAAAACAAGTGTGATCTTTATTTTTGTTGCTGCTTTTTGTTTTCATCTCTATTCAGAATGCAGTTTATCTTTGCGGAAGTGTTGTGATGAAGTTGGACCTTGGATGGACTTCTGTTCCAATTGTGAGCACCTCTTTCAATGTCTAGAGAACTGCATATGTAGCCCTCTGTTTGCAGCTTGATGCTAAAACTGATGCTTTGATCTTCTACAGAATTTGAAGGGGACCAAAAAACCAAGGTGGTATGGGAGGGCGTAGCCAACATCTAGAGTAAGGGGTGTGGTCAGAAACCTGGGAGATTAGCACCTTCCACGGCATCAGAAGAGGCTGATTTCCTAAATGATATGTTTCTAAAAAAATTCTCATCTCTGGGAAGTGACAGGCTGGAGGCTCAGATTACTTATGTAAATTTTAGATAATACGGGACCTCATTAGCTGGCAAAGTAGAAATTAGAAATTAATCCCAAGAGGATCCTCACCTGTAACATGGTACACGGAATTAAAGCCGATGCCGAACCGCCCAACTTTCAGAGGGTCGTCTCTTTTCCTGCTCCTGGCGATCTCCTGAATGCCGTTCCAGTCCTCCACCGTGAACACGGCGTCATTGTAGACGTACAGTGCCGTGCCTGCAGCACACATAGTCAGAGTCAGAGAGTGATCTCTCTCAATCCCATTCACAGAGAGGTCACACCAAACAGACAGTGACAGAACACCTGCCGCTTAAGCAGGGACAGAGACTTAAAGAACTCCTGACCTGCTTTATTCCAAAGAAGGGAGGGCGGCTTTTTTTTACTGCCTCACCTTGATGCTCAGCCATGTCAGGAGACCACAGTGACTCCACCCCGTACTCCGTCTCATCGTACATGAACTTGACCTCTGAAGCGCCGGCGTCCTCTGCATTTTGAATCAGCTCCTTCAGAATAAAAGCAACAGACGACAGAGTTTTCGATCTTTGGTGGAGTTTCATAAAGACAAACCAGGAACCAGGACATCAGAGTATTTGTTGTTGATGCTTTCCTTCGTGAAAGCGCTGCCAATGGAACAAGCACATCACTATCAATATTTTCTGCTATATTTAAAATATAAAAGAAGGGAAAAGTAAAAAAATATATATAATGTTTATTAAAGGTCAACATTATGTAGAAAAAGCATTGTTATTGGTTTGCAGTTTTATAGTTTAGTCCCGTCACTTACCTTGAGGATCTGTCCACCCTCAGGGTACCTTCTCAGGATGTCCTTAAGAAATTCAACTAGCGGCGGCGTCGTCTGCCCAAATCGCCCTGCGAAAGTCACGCCAGGTCAGCACAAAAGTCCGGCTGGCTGTTTTGCTAAGAGGCTGTGGTCTGAATCCTACCTCCTCCTCTGAGACCCCTCCCCTCCAGCCTCAGAGAGACTTCTGGGCCAGCGGCAGGCGCCAACATCCCCATCTGCACACTGTCATCCAGCTGAAAGTGGTCCGCGAAGAGACAAGGCAGGACCACATCATGCTAATTACATACTGGAGGTGATTTCATTTTCAGCAGGAATCTAAAAAGGTGTGTAATGCAATTCATGATACTGTCACAGTGCACCTGTGCGTATGCTGTAGCTGGCAGGCACGAGTCTTCAGCACATGCATGAAGCAATATCAACAAAACCATTCTTCATGTGCATCTTACTTGTGTAAGTGCGCAACAATCTGTGGAAAATTTAACTGTCACTTTAAAGCATTGTCAGTCAACCACGCAGTGGAACAGTGCTGCGGCTGTATTATGGCGCACATTAGTGCGACAGATAATGTTTTTTCTTGTGCAGCATCCAGAATCGATGTCAGCGAAGCTGCTACTGCTGCTGCTGCTGCTGCTGCTGCTGCCTGGGTCTTTTCAAGGTGACTCTGAGTTTAGCTGCTCTCAGCAGTCTCAGCACATCAACACGCCACCTTCGCAGAACTGAGTCAGACCCTCAGTCATCATCCTCATCACTATTGTGAGTCAAGAAGATTATTTATTATTCATTACTTTTATTATTCCAGCCACGCTGCATCATGTTGGTATTACAGCCCACACTCTGTGATCACCTGGGGAGCAAAAAGCTTTTGTTCCACATTTCCTCTCTGGCACAAGTGCGCACCTTCCTTTCTAGCGGTGGGAGTGATGACTTTGCATGACAGCTGGAATGCTAAGGTGTCAGGGCTCAGACTGAAAACTCGAATGGAAAGCGCTAACTGCCCTTAAAATCCCCAGAGGGAGATGAGGAAGACAGGCAGGGAGCAGCAGGGAGGCTAGCTGTTGCTAAAGGTTCTAGCATGGATGTGGAAGTGAGGTCAGTTCTGTGCACAAGGCCACAGTGACCTGGCAAAACCAGCAGTCAAAGCTCTGACTGGACAGTTTAGAGAGATAGACAGACGGTTTGACCCCAGGTGGATTAGAGACAACTGTAACTGTTTAAGTAACATTCTGTGGTGTTACAGGAGTGCCTAGTCCAATATAAATAGGTTTGATTTTTTTAGAGGGATTTTTTTTTTTGGAGGAACGCTAAATCAAGGTCTTGCTTTCTGCATAATTGCACTCATCTCCTCAGCTGAGTGCAGCATTTGGACAGAGAGCCAAAAGAAGGAGACACCTTGTAAATCTCATGTTGGAGTGACTTCATTGGACATCGTACAAAGGGCTTTGCTGTTCTGCTTATTTAAAGCTGAATCACAGCGGCCGACCTTGTGTGCACGCCCGTGTGTTGGTGGTATGAATCTGTGGGTGTTGTTTTGCTGTGAGTGAGGTCTTTGGGGGGGGGGGGGGGGGGGGGGGGGGGGGGGTTGCTGCCCCTGCTGCTACCACCTGGTGCTTTCCATCAAGCGAACCCCGAGTGGCATCTGGCCTCACACAGAAAGCCGCATACACACCTGCTTAATGCCAAATACCATCAAAAACAGGAGCATGATGGGTAATTGGCTATCATAACGACTGGATTTTAAAAAGCAGGGTGCACAGTCTAAACTAATCTGAAGATTATGAGGTAAAGTTTCCTTCATTTCTCAGATATAAATGCTACGCTGCTACGATGCCTTTGTGTTTCCTCGAGGTCAGTTGACCTTATAAACTTGACAGAAATGATTATTGAGCCAAGACAGACGGACAGGCAGCTCACCAACTTCCCGCCGTGTGTCAGCTGCTGCTCTGCGACGGGCAGGTCCGTCTCCTCATACAGCATCTGTTTGACATCTTCAACGGACGTAGAGGCGGAGACTCGGTACGACCTCGGCCCGATGTAGTCGTGGTAAACGGTGAGCCGTCGCAACCTAAAAAAACCAGGCAGGGACTACGTTATTTCCAATAAATACTAACGACGGTTACTGAAAAAATACATATTTTTCTGAATTTGTGATTATGATCATCCTGTTACTAGGATTAATATATTCAAATTAATATTTAACTATCCTGTTGTTCTCTCCTTGTGCACCACTGTATTTTATTATTGTTTTCGCATCGGTCACAGATATCATTTGGTGACTTGCAGCTCTCCATCCTGCATGAATACTGCAGATGCCGCAACATCGTCAGTGCATGGAAAGGGGGGTGTTGTGTATCTTCTCTCCCGACTCTTGCTTACAGTCATTATTGATCATAGTTCAAATGAGGTCGTAACATGAGAGCAGACACCTCCGCAGGTCCATCTGGGCCCATTAGAGCCTCTCAGACATCTGTCTGGTTGTGCACACCCACAGTTTGCGTCATGAGGGGAAAGTCTCATTAGATTCTTTGAACCAGTGGCTGCAGGAGGAGCTGTCTGCTGCGCTCTCGAGACACGACAAACCAAAAATATAACTGCTTGTTCAGCATCAGGACGCTGCTGGATGGTGCGTTCAGGGTCGGGGCTGGAGTGGGTGGGTGTGGCAGCCGGCACTAAATCGTGGTTGGCAAATGAACAAAAAGGGGGCCGTTCAAGCCCAGTTAACAGCCGCATACAAGACAGAAAGACAGACACTGTGAGGCAGAGCGCAGCAGGAGGAACCGGGACGGTGTCGATTCGGGAACAGAACTCGGACAGGAAAACTTACCCCGGCTCGGCACAGGTGGCCATGTCGCTGTCCCAGCAAGCGCACAGTCGTCGGACTATCTTCTGCGCCGAGCGCAGGGATACTTCACCCGGAAAGTGGCTGGGACAAAAAAAACAACAACAACAACAACAACAAGAGGAGAGCCGTCAGCACCCCCCGAATAACACCTGCCAGGGTGCCGCTGCCGCACCGTGTTTACCGGCATGCTGCAGCGCACTTAAGAGGCTTTCTGTCCAGCGCGAAGCCGCTTTGGGGGATCCCGTTATCCCGTCAGAGCAGGCCGAGAAAACACTCACCCGAAGCCGTCCGAAGCGCGCCACCGGCGGCTCTCTGGCACATCTCACCGCGGGGGGTCTTCCTGGAAACGATAGCGGCAACAATAGCGGATGACATGGTTATTTTTCCCACCCGGCTTCATCAACAAGATCGACTCCTTCAAAGGCCATGTTCTAATTATAAAGAATCGCGCTGCGCGGCGGGGGGGGAGGAGGAGGAGGAGGAGGAGGAGAGGGAGGAGGCAGGGCAGCAAAGCGAGATGCTTCACCCCGGCGTCACTTCCGCGTTGCCGCAAAGTGGCAAGCAATCTCTAAGAAGCTCTAAAGTCGCGACATATGGCTCACTTTTTGTATAATTCAAAATAGAATGCTTTTACACACAATACAGACGGTGACTTACATGTTAGAAACCAGTTTCCGCTCGTTTAACACTAAAATAGATCTACGCATGCGTGGCAGTTCGTAGTATGCGGCTCTAGCGGTTATTACTTGATTCCAAACAGTCATTGGAGGCTTTAGCTGCAGGTTATCATCGCGTAGGAGCCTTGGCTTAAAAAGTGATGCTCAGTCTCGTGTCTTAAAACGGCCTGTTTGTTGACGTGGCAGCGCTTCCGCCTCGGTGCGCAGTGTACCAGAAGTAAACCTATTGGTGTCCCATTGCACAGGCAACGAGCGCCGAGTCGGCCAGTGAATGGCACTTGGAGACGCTCCAGGGTTTTGGATTGGGCTTTGTAACCATCTGTCCAAACAATGAGCATCTGTGCGGAACTAAATAAGTCCGGTTCATTGATTAAAAATAAATATGCATTGAGTTATCAGGCCATTTTGAGGTGGACACAAAGGGGGATGTGTTGAGGCGATAGTTTCGCCAACAGAAGAGCAACTGGCAACCACGAATTGCTGTTTGCTGTTTTGTGTAAATTCTGCTGATGTATTAATCCCTCAAATCACAAGGGTACTTGCGGAACAACAACTGTTTGTTTTGTTTTTTTTTGTTTTGTTTTTAAGTATGTATAGTTCAAGTACATTCAGGTACTTCTTAGTTTTTAAATTAAAACGATCCACCACGGACAGACTAGAATCATTCACATCAAAGAAACGAAACAAGTGCGATCTCAGTAGGTTTGAACAATGCTACAGTAAAATTGGACAGGGATGTGTCCGATAGATGTCACAGCGCCTGTAGCTGCAACATTTTAATCAGCCGGAGTGGCTCATGCCGTTGAATTCTGGGATATGTAGTCGGAACCTGAAGTGGATCACTGCAGTCCAAGTGCGCATTTTAAATTTGTGCACTCATACTCGGCTCGGGCCCCGCGCCCTTTCAATCAATGCGCGTACGTTCTGCTGTATACCAACAATGATTTTCGGGGGCAAAACACCCAGTGTGATGCAGTATTTGCATTTTGTTTTTCTTCAAACGTTAACTCATCATCATCATCATCATCATCATCATCATTGCCATCATCATCGCTATCATTTCCAAGTCAAGGACTCCCGCAGCACTATAGCAGCTCTGGATGCAATTGAACGGATAAACTCTTATTTTTAGCAGTTTAAAAGCATTTTTGATGAAGCAGAATACTCACGTCAAAAAAAAACTTCAGAAGTAAAAATAGAATTCATTCAATTGTCAATTAAAAAAAAAAAAAAGTTTACTGCCAAGGTTCTGCAACCTTAAAAATAAATCGTCCTATGCCTCGTTGCTCCTGCAGCCTCATCCTGCCTCATCCTGCATCGTGACGCCGCATGAAGGAGAATTGTACTCACGCTGGGACGCAGGATGCAGGGCGCAGCATCACTGCAGCATCTCCGGCCGCCGTCCTCCGCCTTCGCACGACTGAACGCACCTGCGGGATGGCCGCCTCCTGAAGAGACAGGTGGGAGGCAGGATGGGGTGGCCTCAGGATGGAATGTCTGGCATCATTCCGACAGTTTTGATACTGCGGGGTTCTCACGCACCACGCGGGTCTCTTAAAGTGACAGCTGCAGCCGCAGGACGCTGTCCTGCACGGCGAAGCACAGCAAGCAAGCGAGAATGTAAAACAGGAGATTAAAAAAAAATAGAAAAAAAAAGGGATGAGGATATAAAGTACAACTAGCAGTACTGGTATAGTAGATTAACAAAATAAATGGTTGATGTACAATGATGAAAAAGTAGTGCGGTTCCACGCAACTTTCGCAAAAACAATTAATAACAAGTAAAAAGTACGTTTGTGTTTGTTCTTGTCAACAAGGAGGAAAGAAGAGACAGAAACAAATGCAACTCTCTTGGAATGAACCGGCAGCATAGGCAACAAAACTTGGAGGACTGGACATTGCATGGAATGAACAGGTTCAAATAAATTATACATTTAACTTATAACGTGAAATTGAATTTTTGAGTTTAAATCAGAAATATTTACCCCAAAACATGATTATAGCACAAGGCGTTGTCATTTGGGAACTGAACTCACACGTACAGTAAAATGAAAAACTGTCCGTGTGTGTGTGTGTGTGAACCCTGTATGATTTCAAAAGCTCGTATCTAGTTCACAAGCCTGCCAGCAGAGGGAGACAGAGCACAAATGTGCCTCACTGCTGAGGTAGGTAGTGGAAGTCACGGCTGTATTACGACGCTATTAAAGCCAGAGGGCGCCTGCACATTGAACTTTGCACACTGGAGCAAAGGACGCTTCACACATTTCGAACGTCATCATGAAATCAAGAAATTAGGGCATTTAAAAAAATTAAAAAAAAATCCCACAAAATCCACTCACATTTCCCCTGCTTCCATACTTATACAATACTTAAAAATAAACCAACCATGAAGTGGATGAAGGGAGTTGGAAAAAAATTGGAGGGAAAAATCAAATGTAGCAGCTGTAGTTGATATAAAGATAACATTTGGACACTAATCGTCTGAGTAAGTGTCAGATAATTAGAATTGCAGAGTAAACGTTGATTTCCTGGAATCCGTGTGCAACATGTCTGGACATGTACAGTAAAGTGGCCATTGCTGTTGCTGCAATGCTGAACTTTTGTCCTCTGGTTGCTTTGCCTCTCTCTCTCTCTCTCTCTCTCTCTCTCTCTCTCTCTCTCTCAATCTCACACACACACACACACACACACACACACACACACACACACACACACACACACAGGTGAATACGATCATGTGCATTTATGTCTACATGGCCTCTGTGAGATCATCAGAGCTTCTTGTTGCCATAATCTTCTGAAATTAACCATCATATAAAAATCGATTGATAGATAAGTGTTTTATGTTTAAGCCTGTATATTTACATGCAGAGAACTAGAGGTGAACCTTACCGCAAGTGTATCTACGAGTTGATACTTGAACTGCGAGAAACGCTGTTATATCATTGAATTTTGAATATTGATTAGTATTGCTAGTTTATTTGGGAGCATAGCATTGGTCCGACCTCCCCTGACCCTGACCCTGACCCTGACCCTAACCCTCACCCTCGTCCTAACCGTAATGGGAGGTCGGACTAATGGGCGGTTATTTTAGGTCTGTACTTTGTGTGATTTACTCTTCCTAGCCAACACATGCATTATTTAAAGTCAAATTGTTTTCAAAAGTATACAAAAAGATGTAAAAAAAACAAAACACAAAAAAAGTTATAGCAAAAGTGTATATCCATACACTGTACAGGTGGAAAAAAAATATGTAGTGCATTCAAGAACCTGCTACAACCACAAACATTTTCAAAAACTGTTCTGTGTTGCGAAAGCAAAAACCTTTTGGCCTTCATCATCATCACTATTATTATTATTATTATTATTATTATTAGCTCCTTGAGGGAACCAGTCCAGTGTGTGTGTGTGTGTGTGTGTGTGTGATGTTTCCCTGCAGACTGAAGCAGCAAACAGCTGCAGGTGCGCTACGACACCGGACGTGCAGCCGCGAGAGCCACGAGTCGCTCCAAAACATTTGCAACATACAACATACATGCAACTGCGACTCAACTGACAGGTAGAGCAGGGTGACGTCACAACAACCGCTCACGCCCCCCCCGCCCCCGCTCGGCAGCGCCTCTTTGCTTTGTAGTCACACAAGATCACACGAGCGCGCTCCGGAACTAGCCCCGCCTCCTCTCTCTCTCTCTCTCTCTCTCTCTCTCCCTCCCCGCCTTTGATGTGCACGCGCTCTACGGGGTGCTTCGTCCTCGCGCTGCTTGCGGGTTTCGTGCTGACGGGACTCCCGTTGTTGCTCGTGACAGGGCGAGCGTGCGGTGCGGTGCGGGAAAACACGCCGGCGGCAGAGCTCTGAGCGGCGGTCTGCTGTGTGCGGAGTCTCCGCGGCTCGGCTCGGCTCGGCTCGGCTCGGCTCAGGGTTCGGATCCGCAGCGGTAAGGACGAGTTTCCACTTTGTCTTCCAGTTTGAACGCGTCCAGACTCGGTGTCTGACTGGCTGCGTGCAGAAGCGCAGGAGGAAGGAAAAGGTGTTTAGAAACAAGAAAGAAAAAAAAAAAAAGTTATGGCTCAGAAGTCACGAGTTTTCCAGGCCGGTCGGCTCGGCTCGGCTCGGCTTGGCTCGTAGGCTGGATGTCATGTGGCGTCCATTGGTTGTCCAGAAGCAGGAATTATTGATCGTCTCCATCCTGCTGGAAGTCACAGCCTCACCGCCTGCACACGTGACTCGTTAACTTTACAATTAGCCCTCGTCGCTGTTGTGACTAAAGTGTGTGTTTTTTTTATGGCTTTGTGCAGGAAGAGTTGAGCCTGTGACTCCTCTGTTTTATGTTGAAAACCTACAATTTTGCAAACTTTGCACATTATCATACTTTTATATTGACGATCTGCATCACTGTAAACTCTGCAAATGATAAGTACAGTTTTATGGAGAGGGGGGAAAAAAAAAAACGTTGTTGCTGACAGCGACTGACAAAAAAGCAAGAGTTGAGCCTCCTCGCTGATTCACACACAGTCGGTTAAAGTCTCATTGATTAATTGTTCATTCAATGAGACGTTTTGGCCGAGAAGAGACTGTGAATGATGGACGGATGGTCGATGCAGCCGATGACTCTGTGGTGTCGTGTCTGTCTGCTTGTGTCACAGCTGCAGAGGAGAGACTCACCAACATGGTGCGGATGCTTGGACACGCTGCCCGGCTGGCGCTGGCCGTGCACGTCCTGTGCTCGTCTCTGGTGAGGACTTTGAGAAGTGTGTGGGGTTTTTTTTGTTTTTGTTTTTTGTTGTTTTTTTTTTGGGGGGGGGGGGGTGCAAGCTAACTTTTTGGGCGTCTCGTTCAAGTTTGACAGCGAGAGAAAACGAAAAGGATCTATGAAGCTGCAAATGTGCGTAAAGTCTCTGCAGTTCTCGTCCACACCGGCGTGATCTCGACCTCACGCGACAAAACACCTGGACGGCCGCCGCTCTTGTATTTGCTTTTGCTTCTCCTCTACTGTGCCTTCTCCCTTTTTTTTTTTTTTTTTTATGCGAGCCCTGCTGCGTCCGGCACGCTTAACTGCAGGGCTCAATAAAGTTTTATTTGAACTCATCCAAACACACGTCCCGGCCCCCTGAGTTTAAGGCGAGTCCGAGGAGATGAAACCTGATGCGGGAGCTTCTCTGTCGGCCGGCCTTTTGTCTGTCCGGAGGATGAAAGCGGTGATGAAACCGAGGAATCTCTAACTTTCACCAAACCGCTGCCCCCCCCCTCCACCCTCCACCCTCCCTCTCTCTCCCTCCCTCTCAGATTCCAGTGCGGGCCGAGGAGGAGAGCCGAGAATGCAGGGAGCAGGAGTACAAGGACCGCTTTGGGAAGTGTAAAGCCTGCAAGCAGTGCGACGCGGGACAGGAGCTGTCAAAGGTTTGGAAACGGCCCTGCGTGGCCTCCACCTCTGCAACAAGGCCACCTGTCTGGCTGTCACGGTCGTCGCCGCGTGTTGATTCAGGGAAAGGGAAGTGCAGAAACACAAAGGACACAGAGCAGTTGAGTTGGAGCGGCTTCCTCCCCTGAGCTGCTGAGGATTTCAAAAAGAAAAAAATAAATCTGGGACTGAAAGCGACTTTATTTATGACTTCCTGTCTTTTGGTGCAGGCTGCAGCCGAGTCGCTATTAGCTTTTGTACGGTGCGCAGACCCTTCTTTAATCAGTCACACCCAAACTTCTGACCTTGTGCGGCTGAATGGCCTCCATTGTTTCGCCACATCGCGCCCTGCACTGCGTATTGTCTCCACTGTTTGAAGTCGGCCATGCCTAAGCTTGCTGCTGCCTCTCCGCTGGGAGTACAGTCGGCCTTTTTTTCCCTCTTTTTTTCTCACCACCTTAGTCACAGGTTTGTGTGTGTGTGTGTGTGTGTGTGTGTGTGTGTGTGTGTGCGTGTGTGCGTGTGTGCGTGTGTGCGTGTGTGTGTGTGTGTGTGTGTGTGTGTGCGTGCGTGTGCGCGCTTTGTACAAACAGGCCTCCATGGTGTGAGCCAGCCAAAGGCTTCCCCTCTTTGGCAGCAGCGACTGCATGTGTGCAAGCAGAGGCAGCGATGCAACGGTGACATACGAGATATCGAACCCACCTATTATTGCACAACAATCATGAGTTTACACCTGCTCGAATTCCGTAGATTTATTACGAAAGGAATTTTTTTTTTCTCTCATGTTCTTTCTTTTGTTCATTGTTGTTATTGTTTTGCACGAACAAAAAGGTCCCGATTGAATCGCGATGCGTCGTTTCATCAAAGTGATTGGCGGGTGGGAATGTCAAAACTCAGAGTGCGATTATCAAGAGTGGCAAAGGCAATTACGCCCCATTCACGTCTTACACTGTGGAGTTGGCGCGGTGCAGTGGAGTCGAGCAGGTCTGAGAATGGTTAAAACCTGCAGGATTAAGAGCCTCCACGGTTTGGGAGGAGCCAAAATCATTTATCCAAACATCCCTGCGTCGCATGAAGGTGGTTATTAGCAGAAACCACCGCTGTCAAATATGATTTTTTTTTATTTTTTTTACAGTAACTGTAATGCACAGATCAAAAAGATGTTAGAGTCGCACATTTTACCCTGTAAACTATCAGTTATGACGACCTGCGAACAAAGTTGCATTCCACAAAAAGAAGAGTTGACCTTTGTTCTGCTTGCTCTACTTTTCAGAAAGTATGTGATAAAACTTTGAAAAAAAAAATGCCCTTTGTCTTGTCAGTGTAGCTGGAAGCTAAAATCCGGCATTTCAGCGGGAGGCTGTAAACAGCAGGTTCATTTTTAAAAAATTTTTTTTTAGAAATCTGGAGAATTTTTGTTTCGGATGTGTAATCTGCAGTATTGCTGTGGAGGCCTTGACGGCATCACACCAGTGGACAGCGGCTGACCTCCGAGCCCGTTCATCTGTTCTTGTCGGGCCTCCGACTTTGCAAGAAACATTTCAACGTTTATGTCATTAAGATTCCCTCAGAAAACACACTGACACTCCAGAACAAACCATAATACAACGCCCCGAGGCCGCTGGCCTGCCTGGCTTCGGTCGCGCTTACAAGACTGAAGAGCAAGAAGGAAAAAAACAAGAACCCAGTGAATCGCCCCTGACATCTGTTGCACACATGCATTTAAGGCCGCTCGCCTTTAATCTGGCTGCCACACGGACGTCGGCGGTTCGCTCCAGTGGTCCCAGTTCCTCCCCTGCCTGCTCCACAGGCATGAATGCAGCTGGCCAACCCCCCCCCCCCCCCACCACCACCACCACCACCACCACCCTCACACACCCCTGGGGGGTTCCTGGTTAATAATTGGCTGCCTCCTTCTTTCTCTGAAGGTAGCGGGACGTCGGCTCTCCCCGATGCAGAAGAGTTTCCCAGAGGCTTCAAAAAAAAAAAAAAAAAAGCTGTGGATCGGAGCCCCTGCGAGGCCGGGACGGCAGAGTGCCGGCGGCCCGGCGGCTGGCTCTGCTTCCATAGTGATCCCGGTGGAATGTGGCCCAGTTTGCTGTGGAGGTTTGGCCTCTGGAGCTGCCTGCAGCCATCAATTAGCGCCGTCACCTGAAAGGTCCTTCCACACCGGCAGCGAATTTCCACGGAGTGAGAAAGCGGCCATTATTTTTTCGCTCTTGTGTTGAATTTTTTACGGAGGCAAAAAGCCGAACGGCCGGACCTCTGGCCAATCAAAATGATGTTGGCATGTCGATGACGTCACAACAAAACTACGGAGGTCGTTCCCCCTCCCTGCCGGGACGATGCAGTCGCCCTCGACGTGCCAAAGTGTAGAGCGTCGGCGTCCGGATCACATGACTTGCCCACCGCCCACTGCGTCTCCTCCTCTTTAATCTTGGAATTATCAGTGCGCCCGAACACGCTGCAGACGGCTCTTCCCTCCGTGGTCGGCTGTTGTGTTTGGCAGTCTCACCCCTCCTGAGCAGATCGGGAGATACGTCGAGGATCTGCTTTACTTTGGCTCCCAGTTGAAATCTCTCTCAAGTGCAACGTGGAAATGGAGGGTCCCCGTCCATCCGTTGTTATTTCAATGCCAGAAGGTGTTGCATGGTGCTTTTGTACCCTCTCTGTCCCTCTTTTCTCCCGTCACTTTCAATTGTTTAAATGTCAATTTAAACAGGGGCAGAATTATGGCATCTGAATTGTCGCTGCGCCCGTGATGCCAGCGAAACGAGATAAAATTTCACTCGTTGAGGTTGACAGATTAGGACGGACCCGCAGAATCAGCGAGCATCAGTTGTCACTGATCTAGTTTGGATTGTATTCAAGGAACCGAAAAAGAAAAAACTCCCAATGTGCAGTTTGGTCACTACCACCAGCCACCACCAGGTGTCACACGGGTGAATTCGGAAACTAACGCTAACTGCCACCTTTTGCCCGTCTCTTTGTGGCTGTTGTGCAGCAGGACAGGTTCTGGGCGGGTTCTGGGGGGAGTTTCTTTGAGGGGGGGGTTATCTGGGTTGCGGCCCCCCTTCCAGCCTCCAGTGGGAGCAGTGTGTTCGCTCTGCTGAGCTTTGCCGGCAGAGATAAAGGGAGTTAGAGACGGCTCAGTGACGAGCAGCCGGGCCCGGATCAGAGGGGAGACGCTGGCCCTCGCTCTGTTTGTTTCGTCATTCTGACCCGTTTTGTTGTCTGCGTGGTCCAGTGGCGCCCCCTACAGCCGGCGCCAACGCCAGGCTTGGCGGGGTCCACTGTCACCACACAAAGAGTGGGGGTTCTGCCCCCACTCTTCCACTGGTAGAAGTGGGTGAGAGAACCCGGCAGTACCGAGCGGTGGGCTTGCGCCGGCCCACGCTGCCGACCAACCACGGTCGAGTTTCAGTGGCTGGGCGTCGTCCAGGCCTCCTTGGCTCCGTCCGCCGCCAGCAGAGTGGCGAGAAAAAAACAACAAACCCTGCGGCCTGCAGTTGCCGTCTTTATTCTCCCATTCCTTTAATCACTCATCAGCCGCCCCCTCACTGGTTCTCACTCTTTCTCTGCCCCCCACCACCAGCACCAGCACCACCAGCACCACCAGTACCACCTCCACCCCGACCCTGTCTGGCCCTGCTGCAGAGCGGTGCCTTATATGGCGTGCTCATAACAACAGCTGCAGCAGTCCAGCCTGCAGCCACAGCCGCTGCACCTCAGGCCCAACCCAGGCTTGAGGCCCAGACCAGTGTTCAGGCCCTGGGGTTCAGGCCCAAACCAGGGTTCAGGCCCAACCCAGGCTCGAGGCCCAGACCAGGGTTCAGGCCCTGTCCACACCAACTCGGGTATTTTTGACACCAAACTTTTTTGGCATCTGGTTACAGAAAGAAATCCCTGTTCACACCAACAGTGTGATAAAAAACTGTCTCCGTCCACAGGAAACTTCAAAATCCCCCACAAGCAGTGTAATACACATGCCAAAGCAGTAGGTGGAGATATCACTGCCTAACAGGAAGACTATTATAGCCAATCGCGAGGCTGAAAATGGAAAAAAACAAAACAACCAACAATGGCGAACGGAAGCAAAGTGGATTCTTTCTGCTCATCGTCACACATGAGTACAAAATCAACACAATTCAACAGACTGGGGATTGGGAGTCGTGTCAGTCCAAGTACGACAACATACGAGCTAATAAGTTGCTAAAGAGAACCAGTTTTGGTGAACGCTTCCATAATGCCCACTGGTCTTAATGGAGACACCTCACCGTTTACCGTCGCACACTCACTCAACAATGCCGACGAGAGATTACAGTGGTTTTACTCGGTTTTCCTGTCCACGCATGACTGCTGTAACCGGACTTCTAGAGAAAGTTCACCCTGGACTCTGGTTACAAAGAAACTGGTTCCAGGATCCTGCAGCTGCGTGCTGAGAAACACTCGACTTCAAAAATACCCGTGTTGGTGCCGACGGCCCCTCAGTGTCTCAGCGGGACCCGACTGTGTGGTGCCATCACATGATCACATCCTTACCCCTAATCTCCCGCCTGCCTGCCCGCCTGCTTTTTTTTTTCCATTTCTACTCCAACCCCAGCCCTCCGTATCAGTCTCCTGTGCCCACATTCCTGCAGGACTGCATGCCCGGGCAGTGAAACGGGACACGGGCGAGCAGAGAAGAGCCGAGCGGAGCGAAGCCCCCGTTTGAAGCCGGGATTCTCTTTAATGATATACGAGCGGCACATCACAGAGCCACCGCCAGACACCCTCCTCCCCCGGACTCACTCTGTCCTCCTCCTGGGTTTTGGATTCCAGCGGGGCGACGACCGGACAACAGGAGGGACAGCTGCTACATAGCAGATCGTGGATGATCAGTGCATGATGTCACCCCAGGTCTGCCATGGAGGACAGCGCTCCAGATTCTGAGGAGGTCAAAGCCAAAAGTGATAGGAGGAAAATGGAAAGTCATAGTCTCACTGAGTTGCCTTGGCTTTCGGTGTAAACTGTAGCAGGTCACGTCTCCTACAGTCATACATTTTATTTACAGCTTTTTATCGCGCTAGCCAGTCCAAGTCAAACAGTGCTAAATTTGCCTTCAGAATTTAGATCACAAAGTCACAGGCAGAAGTTTCCACCCAGACTCTTTGTCAGACGTTGTCCGTTTTCCCCTCCCGACTGAATCGCTCGTCCATCAAAAACAACTTCGCCTCGACTCAGAAGTGAAAGATTCAGGTGCAAAACAGACCCTCCTGGCGCAGGGGGTCCCCCCGGCTTGGGCTCGCTCACACAGAAGTAGGAAGCTGTGCTTTTTAAGAGCGCCTTCAATTGTCCCGCACAAAAAGAGTATTCATCTCACTTTCCCCCCGTGTACCTCGCCGTAATCCTGGAGAGCTTCCTCCAGCCTCTCAATCAACGGGACACTCAGCCAGTCTCTCCGCTCACAGGGAGAGGGAATAAAAACCACCGCAGCAATAAACTTGCAATAATACAACAGTGGGTGTCCCTCAGGGGCCTTTCTCATTCTAATGCGCTGCCCTCTCGGGGTCTCTCAGCGGAAGGCCGCCCATTCAGAGCGGGAGAGTCAGGGAGATTATTGCCGCTGTAAGATGGACTCCCGCCATCCACCCCTCCGACACCACCCTCCACCCAACATCATTCTTCAACTGCAGTCCCCCCAGTAGTCTACATTCAAGTCCTCCTTGGCAGCTGCACTCCCCCCCCACTCCCACCACCACCACCACCACCACCACCTCTCACCCGGTGTGTTTCTCCCGTTAATCCCTCCAGGAATGTGGCTTTGGCTACGGAGAGGATGCCCGGTGTGTGCCCTGCCGCAGCAGCCGCTTCAAGGAGGACCGCAGCCTGCAGAAGTGCAAGCCATGCCTGGACTGTGCGCTCATCAACCGCGTGCAGAAGGGAAACTGCTCCACCACCAGCAACGCCGTGTGCGGCGACTGTCTCGCCGGGTAGGAGGAGCGGAGGCCCGACGGCGATCCCGTTTTTCACTTTTTAGTTTTTGCTTGTTTGACTGAAATATCTCTGAATCACTGTGGAAAGTGTGTGTGTGTGTGTGTGTGTGTGTGTGTGTGTGTGTGTGTGTGTTGCGGCGCCTCTGAAGGTGAAAACGTCTCGTTCTCTCTCTGCACTCTGCAACAGGTTCTACAGGAAGACTAAACTCAGCGGTTTCCAAGATATGGAGTGCATACCTTGCGGGGACCCTCCACCGCCGTACGAGCCTCACTGTAAGCACCTCCACCTACTCTACCTCCACCTCTACCTCTACCTCCACTGCTGTCTCCACTTCTACCTCCACCTCCACTTCTCCACCTCTCTATCTCCACCTCTACCTCTACCTCCACCTCTGTCTCCACTCCTACCTCCACCTCCACCTCTACGCCCACGCCCTCCTCCACCTCTTGGTAAATCTCAAACCCGACCATCAATACAGTCCATTCATCTCGGCCCCACAATGGCTAAAGTTTCAAGATGGAACAACGGTCTGAAGGCAAACACTGCCGCTGCATTATTGATCTCTTTGCCAAATCCCACTACACACAAGCATGCCGGCACCAGAACTTCTGCCTGCTGTTGGTGGAAGTGGGGGCCGGGGGGTTAAGCCATACTTTACCCTCTAAGTCCTCCAGCAGCAGCCTGCTGTTGGTTTTTCTGATGGTGGATTACAGCAGCTCAGAACTTGTCACTTGCTTTTTTTTTTTTTTTTTTTAAAGCTCCAAATTTGGATTCAGTGAGCAAACTTCCTTGAACAAACGCCGCCTTTGATTGATCTCTTTTCTGCTGAACTCGTCGGTTTTATTAGCTTTTTTTTCTGCGCTGATCCATCATGCAGAAGAGACGGCGGGCTGTGTGTGTGTGTGTGTGTGTGTGTGTGTGTGTGTGTGTGTGTGTGTGTGTGTGTGTGTGTGTGTGTGTGCGTGTGTGTGTGTGTGTGTATTTCGGAGGGTTGGGGGTGTGGGGGTGAGTGTTACAGTGTGTCCAACCAGGACGAGCGCTCGCATTCCAGCGAGCCACGGAGCCAATTAACTTTTGTCTTCCGGCCATTAGAGGCGGTTAAGTACAACCTTGTGATTCCCAGGTTTTTCCACATGAGGAGCCCAACTTGGCGAGCAAACTCGGACCTCCTGGTAATTGAGTGTGACTTCCTGAGGGCAGAGGAGGCCGTCTGGCAGAGCCGCACACCCGGGCCCGTCAGCTCGGCGGTGTTAAACAAACCCAGGCGGAGTATTGGCAAATTAGCCCCATGTGTCAAAAATAAAAAGGGAAAAAGGAAAGTGGCCGATTCATCAGAAACCCCTTCGTTTTGGGTCGTAAACTCGACGCCTGTTCCCGCGTCGACGATCATCGCCGTGTTATCGCCTGTGGCCCCGGGGGCGGGGGGGGGGAGACGAGCGACTTCGCACTGGCAGTCCAGCAGCACAGTCAAGACCGTTTGTGTTTCCGACAGCTAGTCGCACCTCCACTGAGACTCAGCAGTAGGGCTGCAATCAACCATTATGTTTGTTGTTGACTGTTGATTATTTATTTGATTATCTTATTTATGTCCACCACCTACTTTTCTCTTCTGTTTAATGGGTCCATTGATTCTTGATTTAAAGGCAATGTTTATCACAGTTAAATACCTTAAACATGTGTCTAAAAAAAAATTAGATATTGAATTAATATTCGCTGAATAACACAGTGAAAGAGTGTTACAATTCAGTATAAACGCTCGTATCGACAGGGGCTGTAATTCACTAATTACTGTCGCTCAGTACTGCACTGCAGGTACAAATGAGCATATAGCGGCCCGGGTGAGATTTCAACACAGAAGTTATGTTGCCGTCATAATCGATGACGTCGACCAATCGCTGCAGCCCAACTCGGCAGTCATTCCAGAACCCTGCAGAGTCGTGGCGCTGCGTCACCTCGGCCCCGGTGGTGAGAACTCAACACGCGGCTCCTTCTACTGGGCGACGCCGGGGGCCCTGGGGGGGCCAGCGGCACAGCTGTGCCTAGAGGGTGGAGGGTGGAGGGCGGGGGGGGGCATGTCCCCGTCTGGAGTGGAGCGTAAATCTTGACGCAGTCTCCTTTCTTCTCTCGCCTTCGTCCCCGGTGGCTTCTCCCGGCCCCCAGTTCAAAAACGAGATTGTGTTTTATGGATTCCTTTAGCTGCTTTAATGTGTTTCATCTGTTTCCGTTTTTCACTGTCACGGTAGATCTGAGAGGGCCGACACACACACACACACACACACATCTGAGGCCCCTTTTAACTCTGGGATTGTGCAGATATTCCAGCACAGAGACCTTTTCTCCGCTCCGTTCTTTCTTCTTCTTTTTTACGGCGAAAAAAAAACAAAACCCTAACGACTTGGGAAAGTCACAGCGGCACTCGCAGGCAAACCCTCTGGCTTTTTTTTTTTTTTAAAAATACACTCGCTGAGTGATTTATGAGCCTCCGAGTCCAGTGTGACGAGTGAGTTGTAAGCAGAGTGATAACACGGCCATAGCAATCATTTATTTCCCCGCCTGTGCGCTCAATTCTCTCATGGCCCCGTTGTTTTTCCCCACACGGTTGGATTAGCCACCGCCGCCAGCCGCTGCTCGTTTTCCACTTCAGAACCCAGGGAACTGGGCCAGCCTGTGAAAATCTAAAGTATATAAAGCAGCCAGAAAGCAGCATCGGGTCGCCGCCGTCAGCCCAAACTGTATCCTCACAACCACTCGGAGGCGTCGCGCTGCTGACCTGAGCCCTTCTGGCAGGTTGGCCTGTTGGTTTTTCCCATTTCAAATCTTGTAGGCAGCAGTGGGCGGAGCCAACGCCTGGCTAGGAAAGGTGTGATTTCCCTTTGCGACATCACAGAGGGCTGGATTTACTCGTCTCTCTCTCCTCTCGGAGAGTTATTGAGTTGAAGAGTTGAATTATTTTACGCTCTTATTGTTTCCTCCATAATTCCACCTGTGTTCATACGTAGTTTTGATGCCTTCGGTGAGAAACTGCAATGTCAATAGTCGTGACAATGAAAGAAAAGACATTCAATTCAGTTAGTCAGTCATTCAATTCATAGGGTGTGTCCAAACTCTTGACTGGTAGTGTATTTTCAACACAACCAGTCAAACACACATAACTCAGAGGTCAGTTTCAGTTCTCATCAGACGCCAAAGTCAAAGAGGACGTCAATCAATCAAAAGTGGGGAAATTACGCCAGAATTTAAAAATAAATTGATAAAAGAAAACTTTACGAGGAGTCAAAGAGCCGCCGCGCCCCTGACAAACCTGCAAACTCACCTACTCAAAGAGTCAAAGAGGCTTTTACCTCTTTTATTTGAAGTCTGTGGCTTCCTCAATGTCAACACACACACACACACACACACACACACACACACACACAGAGTGAGAGAGCGGATCAGTAAAACACTCGCCTTTCATAGACTGTGTGTGTGTGTGTGTGTGTGTGTGTGTGTGTGTGTGTGTGTGTGTGTGTGTGTGTGTGTGTGTGTGTGTGTGTAGATAACATCAGCAGGTGGGGCGTCTTCAATGAGCCATTGTTTATGTGCGTTTGCTGCAGCTGCCGATAGCGGCCGATGCTCGGCGCGATGAGCCGCCAATGCTCGGCGCGATGAGCCGCCGTGAGACGGAGGCTGAGGGCCGAGCGTAAACACGGTGCTCACACGTCGCACCTGCAGACGCGGCGGCACAATGGGCGCACAAGGGCCAGTTTTTGTGGGTGCTGAGCTCAGCCACTCCGGCACTTCCGAGTGGCTGTTTGTCGGCAGGCGGGCGGGATTGACTCCTCCTCTGATATCAGACCAGGAAATTCCAGCGGCACAAGACAAATCTTGTCAGATTGTTTGAATTGTTACTTGGCGGGGAGCGACGCCGAGGGCCCCTGGGGACTCTGCAGTCGCTGGGTCCTCTGCTCCGGAAACGCAGCTGGGCAGTTTGAACGGCGAAGCGGCGGCTCGCCGTCTCCTGCCAGCAAACGTGCTCCTTGATTAAATGCAAAACCACGCTCGTCCGGTCGCCAGGCGGTTGGTTAGCTTTAGCCGCGTGTTATCAGCGAGCTTGTCGGGGAAATGGATCTTCTAGGTTAAAATCCAAACCAGTCGTTTTTTCCAGGGCAAACGGACCTCTGGATCTTTTATACTTTTTTTTAAACTCAGGATTTATTTTTTTCCCTCTCTTCTCCCCCCTTGTTTACTAAAATACCCTCATCCCTGACTGACCGGGGGCCAGATCTTGTTTATATAACAGGGGGTTTCTTGACGTGACGAGACTTAAAAAAAAAAAAAAAAGAAGAAGAAGAAAAAAAAGAAGAAAATAGTTGTGACCACTGATGTCGGCTTTAGTTTTAAGAAGGATCCTGCTGACGATGTTTAGTCAAATGTCAACCAGGTTGGAAAACAAACATTCAAAGTTGCAAATAGCATTAGCATTAGCACCTAGCCAACTACACCACCGGTCAAAAGTTTGGACACACCCTATGAATTCAATGTCTTTTCTTTCATTCTCGTGACTATTGCACGTTCATGAACACTGCAGTTTCTCACTAGAGGCATCAAAATATGCATGGACACACCTGGAATTATGTATTAACTCAAACACGTTTTATGTTTCAATTCTTTAAAATTTTCATAAAAAGCACAGCATTTTTCTTTGCTGCAATATTATTATTACATATATCCTTGCTCACATATTTGATGTCTGATGTGTAGATTTTTTTGTTTGTCCACCACAAATTTGTCAAGTTTGAATCCATTTTAAATAACAAACAGTCGTGGTCACGCCAGCCTCCTGTCCGGGGTCGTCCAGGGTTTCCAGCAGAGCCTCGTCTCTCTGTTCCGCCAGCACTTTCAGCTACAACTTTGCGGCTTGGCTGATGCTTGGACGCTGCTCTGCTCTCTGATCTGTGCGTTATCACACACAGGATGTCTGGAGAAAGTCACCCAGCATCTGTGTGTGTGTGTGTGTGTGTGTGTGTGTGTGTTTACACCAACAGCTGCAGCCGATCACCGAGCTGCCACTGCCAGAACCCGCCCACAGCCCTGCAAAAAAGAAAAAAAGAATAATAGTTTGTCAGCGTTTGCGCGGTTCAGTCTCAACCTGCAGTCAGAAAATTAAAAGCACGCTGCTCACCTGAACTGCGCCAGAGGAGTGTTTTCAAAATGAAATGTCACGTCAGCTCTGTAATCAGCCGCGGCAGCGATTTGTCTCTCACTGACTGACGGCCAACACGGCTGGAATGTGAGATGGGATTCGTTTTGGTTATTTGGTGTTCCCCCACCTTATCACAGAGTTAAAGATCACTGGGGTTTTTTTTTTAAATTTCCCCTAAATCAAAAGAGCTTTTGTTCATCAAAGTGGGACACATCAGAGCGAAGATAAATCTTGTCAAGAAGATCCGGGGCAGCAAACAGGAAGGTTTCTTCTGCGTGTTGTGAAACAGAAGTACAGGAATCTGTCTCGTTCTCAGTGGGAGGAGGAGGCAGAGCCACGGCCATGGCGGGGAATGAAAGAACTAAAAATAGGGGAAAATGTAAAAGTGGATTTTTTTTTTTCTGAACCCTTTAGTTTTGCTCATCGACCTTTGGAATGTTTGAAAGAATGTAATTGTTCCACTATCACTGATGACCTTCTGAAAGGAAAATGACAAAAGAAATCTCAAGCCAGTTGTTTTCTTCTTCTTTCCTTTGCCAGTAACTTTTGTTCTACGGTCGTTCTCCACCTTCGTGTTCCGTCTGTGTGGCGACTTGTATAATGGGCGACGCTCCGGAGGCCAAACGTGTTCAAAGATGCGGCCCAGAGAAGCGTAGACACCTGACTGGCCCGCGGGGCAGGGGGGGGGGAGGGGGGGATATGAGTGCTCGGCTCCTCTTAAATCACCCAAAGCCCCGGTGGGCTCAGATCCCACCTGCTGGAGAGTCTGACCAACAGCCTGGAGGCCTGAAGCCGCCTGTAAATCATCCTCTGGTTTTCTGTTTTCTGAAGAGGCGCCTGACACACACTAATTGGAATGTCTGCCAAAAAAACACGCAGGAGGGCGATTGGAGTTGAGTTGTCTGTCACGTGTGCAGGTAGGCAGGTGGTTTCTCTGAGCCAGCTGGTGGCGACTCGGAGTTTCCTGACGGTGCGGCTGGACCAATCACCGTGAGCCAATCAGGTTCCAGTGGAGCCGCTTGATATCAGCACGATGATTGCTGTTGGTCGGTCAAGATTGACTAAACTGAGTCAGCAGTTCGAGGAAGTGTTGTCTGGTGGTGATCACACTGCAGCATCCAACCTCTTCAGCCACAGCCGTGATTTAAAAGCTCACAGCCGCTTCGTCTTCTTCTAGAATTTGACAGAGGGGCGGAGCAGGAGCAGATTCTTCTTCTTCTTCTTCTTCTTCTTCTTCTTCTTCTTCTTCCGCTTTAAATCAGACACTGCCCAGTTTCTCCTCCGTCACGCTGATTTCTTTCCCTTTTCTCCTTCGCAGGCAGTGGGCGGGTCAACTTGGTGCCGCTGCCCCCGGTGGTGACCAGCCCTCGGGACATGGCCCTGGCCGCGGTCATCTGCAGCGCTCTGGCCACGGTGCTGCTGGCCCTGCTGGTGCTGTGTGTCATCTACTGCAAGAGGCAGCTGCTGGAGAAGAAGCCCAGCGGTGAGTGGCAACGCAACCTCAATGCTAGCACAGTTTGAACTTGGTGGGTTTTTTTTTTTTTTTTTTAATAAGTCATTCATTGTTTTCTCTCAAAACTCTGAAAACATTTCCGATGGAAGGTTTTCAGGATGGATGCGAGTGTTGTAGTCTAGACCACAACTACTGAGGCCACGACATGATCAAGACTAAGAGAGTATCAAGATCGAGCCACCTCTCTTTTCAGCAAGAAATCTTTTAATAATTTTCATTAACATTGTTTCAACTTTGCTTCATAAAATTAAACAATAGATTAACTTGGAATAAGGGGGCAGGGGGTCACTCTGGGTGTCACAAACAGAGCATAAAACAGCAGCAGCTGGATTCTTTTCCATTATTATCCGTCATTGTAGTGTTGGCTGAGTCTCACCCGGTCTGCAACACTCATGGCTGCACAACATTTCAGACTTGCATTGCAGGGTTATTGAGAAAATAGCTACTAATTTCTCTTAAAAACTTTTCTCCTCCGGCTGTTTCAAAGCAGCGTAACTCTTCAGCCCATTATACGACCGGCGGGCCTGCTTTGAAGTTGACCTCTGGCCCCCGGCCTCAGGCGCTGCGTTTCTTAATGCACGCAGCCAGAAAATCAATAAATCAGCACAATTTGTCCGTCAGTCACGTTCGTCTGCACGTCTCTGAACGCGCTCTGCCTTCCTTTTCCTTTGAATGAGAGTCACACACACACACACACACACACACACACACACACACGCTGATCTTCAGCCTTAAGCCTGATTACATTCACACGTTGCATATTTGTGGCATCTCGTCTAATGATCGACGTTCCGACGACCCAGAGTGTTGGAACATCCTCGGGCAACGAATGAATGACATCACCTGGCCCCGCTCTCAAGGCGGAAACAATTGTGTCTTTTTCTCTCCGCAGTCGCTGTGAAGCCGACGGTGGAGTTAAATATTTTTTTTAAGAAAAAAGACAAATGACTCGCAGGAATTTTAATCAACCTCACTTGGTTGCGAGGCGCCTGCCAACATGTAGCAGGGCCTTAAAGTTTTGCCTGAGAGATGAGGATTTCACCCGATAGTCGATTTTTCAATGGTGCTTTATTAGCTTTGTTGTTATGTAGCAGTAACAGGCCACAAAACAGGCAGTTGCTTAAGAAACCATGAAGCTACATCACAACTAAAAATAGACGAAAAACAACAAACGCGCTAGCGTTAGATGCTAACGCTAGCACGTCCGGATAAAAATGGTAGCCTGACCTGACATTTACAGCAACTAAGCCATCTGGCAGAAACACCCATTGGCTGCAATAATCTGGACAAAAGTACCATTATACACATTACGTCCTCATTTGCTCAGTGGAGGCTGCTGACCGCCTGCAGGGAGCTGGTTTGTTTTGGTGTGTGGCGCAAAACTACGACCTCTAGAGGTGGTATTGTTTTTTTTGTTGACTGCTTTTTTCACGGTACAAAAAAACAAGACTCTGGGATTTGTTTGGCAGTGTTTTTGCCGGGAGTGATTTAACTCTTGGCTTCCTCTGCCAGTTTGGCAGCGCAACAAAAGAAATACTGCGAGGAGAATCTCCGGCCTTGCCAGCAAACTGGGAGGCATCAATCTGAGCCGTCAAGGAGACACACTAACAAACAGTGATCTCTCAATAGAGCAGAAGGACTTTTACGAGCTCCCAGACTCCCACACTTTTTTTCTTCTTTTTTTTTTTAACTGCCTTTGAGTCATTACCTTCAGGCCGCAGGTGCCGCTAGCCTGCTTATCAAAACAACATGACTATATAGTCAATTGAGCCTCAAGGGGATTAAATCCTTAAATAAACTCTGACTGTAACTTTAGGGGGCTATTAAATTACTGTTTTGTAGTTCTGTTTTCAGCAGGCCTATTTGTTTTTTTTATTTTTTCTATTAATATATTTTATAAGGGGGAATGCTATTGGACCTATTCCCATAATGTTGCTGAGGGCCAGTGTGCATTACTGGGAGGGACCGATATTAAATGGATTGTGATACAGACTGACTCAGACTGTTGCTGCGTTTCCATGACCCCTAGAATTGCGCAAAACCTAAATATTGCAATAAAAAAAACGTTGATGGAAACAGCTGAACTTGGAAAAATCTCTCAAATATGTTAAATATTTGGGTTTTGATGCTCTCATGAGGTGGTTTTTCAGATGTAAACACTTGCAAATTGCAATTGCACTGTCGAAATTTTTGAAATAACGCTTTTATTTTGCGAAATACTGTCATGGAAACGCAGCTATTGACACAGACGCACTCAGACCGTGAAACAGACGTCTGAGCTGAAGACGATGTTTTTCGTCTTCACGCCATTAAAGTGTCTGTCTGTCTGTCTGAGCGTGACTAAAGTTGACAGAGGCCTCACTGAAGGACAGGAAGCGGCTCTGCTGTCTCCTCTGCCTTTACATTTCAGTCTCTCTGATCGTGTCTCCCACAGCCATCTCTCTGCGCTACCAGGACTGTCCCTACGGGGGCGCCGAGCTCTCCTGCCTGGACCCGCGCTGGCTGCACGACTTCCCCCAGAGACCCTGCTGCCAGTGTCACCTGGGCCCCGCGCACACGGGCGGTGGGTTCCAGGGTGGTTTGGGATCAACAGGTTTGATCAGAAGTCAGAAGTCGGTGGGTTGACGCGGCCTCGTGTGTTCCAGGTCCCGTCCACCTGATCCCGTCGCTGTGCTGCGACGAGAGCTGCAGCCTGGGACGCAGCCACGATGACAGTCCCTTCCAGTCCCAGACCAGCCTCAGCGACAGGTGAGGGGGATGCAGCCCTACAGTTGGCCTACGGGGGGGGCGCCGTGTCGGCGGCGGAGGCGCCAATCTCCTCGTTACGTCCAAATATGGCAGCCCATTCGTTCCAATGGTGTACGGCAACGCATTTGCCAAAAAAGAAACGTGCAGTCATGTCACTTCCCATCGTGCTTCACGTGAGGCATCAGCCAATCAGAACGAGTCGAGACACAGCAGCTCGTACGACGCAGTGACGTAGCATTGGGAATGAACTCTTTTCTTGGGATTTTCTGGCTGTGGAAATATTTTTTCAGAAATGTGGAAATATGTTCCATGACTTAGAAGTCAACAACAGAAAGATTTATTATGAACCGTGTGTCAGGTCAGAGGCGTCCCGTCAACTGTTTCATAGGTGTTGACTCATTTGCTCTGATCCGACAGAACCATCGACCAGGAGGACGAGTTGGGCACCGCGGCAGCGCTGGGAGGACATCCCGAGCCAGTCTGCACAGACCCTGCAGGAGGCCTGAAGGATGAAGAGCAGGCGGAAGACGAGAAGGAGGAGGAGGAAGAGGAAGAGGAGGAGGAGGAGGAGATCGTCTCAGAGCTGCAGCCGTCACTGCAGGAAGGTGAGCCGCCATCATCCCACTGTGTGCTCATTGGTCTGGACTAAGACCTGGACTGGACTTGGACCTGGTCTGGACTTGGATTGGCAACCTGGACTGCGGAGCTAAGCAGTCCAGGTTGCCTCAAAGTCATACTGCTAAAATAAAAAGATTCTCTGACTTGAAGAAGAATAGGAATAGGAATAAGAAGAAGATCGGCGAGAGTGGTTTCGACGTTAGCGGGATAAATCAGAGAAACCTTCCTGCAGCCATCTGTGCTGGATCAGCTGCTGACAGGAAGTTGAAACTTGCGCGCGCGCGCACACACACACACACACACACACACACACACACACACACACACACACACACACACACACACACACACACACACACACACACACACGTGACTAATCGCTGGCTGTCCTTGGTCTTCCTGCTCTCTCCTCAGGATGACACGGATTTCTTGAGCTTGCGTTCCCAACCTTGAACCACCCCCAGACTCCACGACAGCCGCGACAGCCTGATCCCGGATCAGATTACACACACACACACCACAACACACATGTCTGTCTTTGAAAGGCCTGCCGCCGACCTCAGAGCCCTGAAGTGTGCAGACAACACACCGCTCGACTAGCAGCACTGCTGAGGAACGTGGCAGGTCATGTGACTTTTATCTTCCCAGAAGGTGAAAACTGATCAAATGAAGTTTTTTGGGCAAAAAAAAAAAAAAAGTCAAGGTGGGGGCATGGGGGGTGGGGGGTGTCGTTGGCCCGATTAGCGCACCAGCACAGTGTCGGTCTGTCGGCCGCTCACATGAAGATTTTTTTTTTTGTGTTCTTGTAATTTTTTTTGTTTTGTTTGGCTTTGTTAAACAAAAGGTTTTGAGCCTGTTTGTCTCGAGAAAACGTTGCACACTGAGGACAATCTTGAACGAAGAGGACAAGGAATGTTTTGTAGATAGTGTACAAAGAGCAGGTGGATATTTTTTTTAAGATGAATGACTGTTTTTGGTTGTTTTTTTTTGCCCCATTTTGTGTTTACGGCTGTGATTGGTCACACGTGTTGCTGTCGTTTCATTTTTTTTTGTAAATAAACTTGTGGAACAAATTCACTGGCGTTTCATTTTGATGTGGAGGAGGCGCAACGGACGATCACATGACCAGATGGTCATGGTGTGTGTGTGTGTGTGTGTGCTTGTGTTTTTAGAGTAGATTTAGTGTGTAGTAATAATAAAACCTTAAATTGCATTCAGAGGCATCTCACTGTTTATTTTCCACAAAGTGCCGTGTTGAAAAACTATGTACACATTTTAAAAACAGCTGTCTGACTAGAGTGGATTCACCTGGAGGAGAATCCAGAGCTTCTTACCTGGTGCCACCTGCACAACCAGAACAATCATATCAAACAGTCACTGTGATGCAGAGAGCCTCAGCATCTCTGCTGAGCTTCCAGTCCGTTTCGCCACCACCACCACCGCCACCGCCGCCGCCGCAGTGCCGTGGTTGGTTGGGGTGGGCGGTGCTTGGTCTCCTCAGCCCTCCGAGTCCATGATGAAGGTCTCAAAGTTGGGCTGCAGCTCAGACACCAGCGCGTCCACAAAGTCCTGGATGGTGGGTCGTCTCTGCAGCATTCCTGGCAGCGGGACACACAGCAGAGAGCAGAGAGTGTTCAGGGGGCGTGGCCAGTGGGCGTGGCCAGGGGTGGGCAAACTTTTTGACTGGTGGGCCACAATAAATTCTAATAATCTAATGATCCAATAATTTCAAAGAGGGAGCTGAAGCAGCAGCAGATGGTGCTGGTCGGCCACCATAAAAAAAAAAAAGATTTGAGTTTTTCAGTGCGGACGAGTGAGAATTTAAAATTGAACTTGCCGCCATGACTTAGAATTTTTTTTTTGGTCAAACTTCTTTTATATGTATTTTAAAGTTTTCTGCCTCACTTTCAAGTCTCCTGCCAACAACTGAACCCTGCCTGCTGCGCCTCTTCCTCTGAAAAAAAGAAGCCGATCGTTCTAGTGATCTTCAGACCTGCTGAAAAAACCATGTGGATGAGAGTTCATCAGGATGGCCCAGTGAGAATTCAGCCATGAAAAACCTGCAGCTGCGCTGCGAGGGGAAAATAAATAAATAAAAGTGACATTTCCGGTGTGTGTTTACCGTTTGTTGCGTAACAACATGCACAATGAGGAAACTTTTTTTTTTTTTTTTTTAATCACCTCCACAAAAATGCTGTTTATTTCACGGCCTTCTTTCGCCACCTATGACACCAACACTTGAGTTCTGTTGTTGTTTTTTCCCCAGAGGAGTGTGTTAAAACAGGCGTCACAGGCGGGGGGAAAAAACCTCAACGGCGGTTTGACTTACATAAACATTTCACTGCGCTCCATGCGGCTAATAGCACACGCGCGTGCGCACACACTCCACCACCGCAAAGCGGCGTGGAGATAGCAGCGCGCGGCCGCGGCGGCCGAGGCCTGGGAACGTCGGCCGCTGTTTGCAGAGCTCGTCTGCCTGCTCATGCATGAGGACGGCGGTGCCATCACGCTGCACGCTCGCTTTGATGTCACTTCATTTCCCCTTGTGTGGCTGCCAATGTAAATACACCCCCCGACCCCCACCACACCCACACACACCCCTCCTTCCTGCACGGGTCACTTCCAACACACACACACACAAGCATGTCTGTACAGGCACACGTGAATGGAGACAAACAGTCTCTCTCTCTCTCTCTCTCTCTCTCTCTCTCTCTCTCTCTCTCTCTCTCTCTCTCTCTCTCTCTCTCTCTCTCTCTCTCTCTCTCTCTCTCTCTCTCTCTCTCTCTCTCTCTCTCTCTCTCTCTCTCTCTCTCTCTCTCTCACACACAGGAACTGGCTCAGCAGGTAGGAACAGAGTGCAGCCAGCCCTGATTAGAAGCGCCACAGAGGGGATTATCATCTCCTCTTACCCACCGGCTGCACCTTTCCCCCTGGCTACAAGGTGAAACCGACACACTGGGGTCTCCGGCGCGACCACGAGGCCTCCTGGGGGAAACCAGGCGGACACATGAAAACACACACACACACACACACACACACACACACACACACACACACACACACACACACACACACACACACACACACACACACACACACACACACACACACACACACACACACACACCCCTTCCCCTTTCTTTGCATTTTGGTAAGTGGCCTTCCTCCACGTGATTGGTCGATTGGCTACATGTAGTAACAACAAAGTGGCCTCGAGGGACCTGAGGCCCCTCCACCCCCACACTGGACCACCGGTAGGTGTCAACAGAGACAAACAGAACGCGCCACTTTCACTTGAAGTGAACTGGTCATGTGACCCCTGACGGCACGTCCGCTGACGGGTAAATGCGGAAAAAAGTTTTTCCATGACGCTTTTGTGATGATACCTCTATATGGATACGTCTGAAAAACCTCATCTCATGAGCAAATCAAAACCTTTCAGCTGAACCCAAGTTTTCCACGACCAGCTTTTTATTGCCATATTTAGGCTTTGCGCAATGACAGTCAGCAGCAGGCGGTAGGAGGTGACGGCTCGACTGCTCTTCTCCTGGTTGAGACGAGGAGTTCAAGTCACTTTTACGTCGGCACCGCCCGAGTCTCTCTGCAGGAGTGTGAAAGTGGCCCAGAGAAGAACACAGCCACTGTTGGCAGAGCAGAGCAGAGCCAAACAGCGGCGGCAGCGGCACTTCGTCACTTCGGATTTAAGAGTTTCCACTTCCATGGAGGACGGCACCGAGGCAGCTGGACTTCTACCTGCTGCAGTCTGTCGGCCTGGCCAACTTGGTGACGCACGACCAGCAGACCAGCAGACCAGCAGAGTACTTTTTACTTTTTTTTCAAACAACAACCTCTGAAGTTTCCCTCTCTCAGCAGCACCAAATCCTGGCTGGGAAAGCTATTGGCTGCGGCTCAATGGCTCAAGAGCACTTGATGAGGGGGAGGAGAGGGAAGGAGAGGAGCCCGTGGTGTGGGAACGCTCAAATCCTGGACGCCTCCTGAGAGACGGCAGGCATAGTTTCCATCTGCGGGCAGGAAATCCTTCGGCCTCGCCGTCTCCGCTCGCTGCCACCTGCTCTGATCAAACATCGGCGCTGAAGCGCAGCGATGCTCAAGAGCAGCGACAGGAAGGCGGAGGGTGAAAGGCAGAGAGCAGCAGCGGCAGTAAACACGACTTTTATCTCTCTCTCTCTCTCTCTCTAGGAGTCGTCCGTCCGCTGGTCGGCGCAGGACAGGTTTATTTGGTTTGAGGGTGGTGAGCGATGCTTATCAGCGCGACCGGGAGCTGCGAGGCTCACTAGCGGCCCCCGCGCCTTCACTAATGACGGCTCTGGGGACGAGAATGCGGCAGCAACGGTTGAAAATTGCTGCTCAGCCCGCAGCTACTGCTGTCTGGGCCAACAACCGCAGAGGAAGAAGCTTTTCGGTGGCCGCTCTCCGAGCAAACACATACTTCTACCGACACATGAAGAAAGAAAAAAAATAATACAATTTCGGGCCTTCATTTTTGTTTTAGCATCGGCTCAAACTGGCCGTTCTCGCTCTGCGACCGAGCCGCATGTCCACATTTTCGCTGGTCGCCTGACCGACTCGGATGGAATTTAATTTGAAGCAGCAACAAACTAATCTGCAAAACGAATCCCCCGCCACCGCCTCTGAAGCGTCACATTCCCGGCATGTTTCGAGAAGACCAGATTAAAGATTTCACCACAACAAACACAAAGTTCCCCCGTCAGTAGCTGACTGTTGAGCAAAGAGTCTCCATCACACCTGCAGGCGAGGCTTTGGGCCGCTAGCCATGCAATTAGACCCTTTGAAGTTGAGGAAGCTTCTTTTTTTTTCTTTCTTTTTAAGGCAACCAACAGGGAGAGGACGAGGCCCGGAGAGGAGCGAGGCAGCAGGTTGGAGATAAAAACAAAAAGTCTTGCAGAGATGTTAACGAGCGAACCCGACGACCCTCAGAACGCCTTCCTGGCTCCGCCCACACAAAATCCCACGCGTCGTCCACATTGCAAAACTCACATTCATCGACACTTCCAGATATTGCCGCTACATTTCATCCACAGGACAAACCCACTCCCTCACCCTTAGATACCGTTTATTACTTTGGCAGGATGCCGTTTGCAAACGTTTTGGACGATAAATCACCACACAAGTTGGAGCCGTTGATGTCGTCCTCACAGCCAACGGTCAAAAAAACCAAACCTGACTTCGGTTAAAGGGATCAAGTCTCAGCGTGGCAAAATACATTAAGAAAAAAGTTACACATATCTACATTCTTCAAGTTTAAACTGCAGGCCGGCAGCCGCGTGGCGTTCAATGGCAACGATGCCTTAGAACAGGTTGTTTCCTTGACTGGTTGACAGAGGAGCACCCAGGTGTGTTCAAGTGGTTCAATACTTTTTTTTTTTTTTAAATCCGGTTCCCGGCCTCTCTCCCTTCCTCCACACTGCCACTGATCAATTCACTCCACACGTTTCTCCTCGGCGGTTACAAAGCAAAGCGGTCCGAGGAACTCCTGCAGGGTCGTGCAGTAAAGTGACTCCTCCACCAAGACCCAGCCGGGTCCTGGGAGCGGCACCGCCGAGCTCACCTGGATCCACTAGCGCTGGGAACCGTCCGAGGCCATGAAAGCGCCCTCTGTGGCAGCGGTCGGGGTTCCGTTCAAACACTTGATCACCTTTCACTCCCCCCCCCCCTCACACACCTCCTCCTCCCTCCTGCCTCCTCCCCATCCGAATCTCACTTTTCCTGGTTAAAGCCGCTGCCTCTGGGATTTCCATTTCAACGTGGCCTTTTTCTCTGGGACCGGCCCAGATAAAGGCTGCCCTCCGGCTGGCCTGGCCAGAGGGGAGGCATGAGGGGGCGCTCCGGTTCCCGGGCGTGGCCCCAAAACCCCTTCGTTAGATGTGTCGGCTGGAAGCTGGGCATTAGATTCACAATACGACACCACGGGACGATCACACACTAAAAAGGAAAACAGCGCGCGCACAAAAAAAGAAGCTTCACATTCACATACGCATACAACACTAATCCAGTTTACCTACTACAGAAGAAAGCCATACGGATTGTAAATCAATCAGATTATTTGGAACCAACTAATGCATTATTTACCAATTTATATGCTTTGAAATTTTTTGGATTTAGTGGATTGTAAAACGGTCAATTCAATCTTGTTGTTGCCGTATCCTTTGTTATCTATTTATCTGTATGTGTAAACGTACAATTATGACACAATCATCTAAACTAAACTAAAGCTTGGACCTCACAAGAGTCTTGTGGTTTCCTATTTAGCCTTACAATGGCTGTGGGTACAAATCTATTCTTATTTCGCTTTGTCCTGCCCGTCAGAACCACAAAACGGCAGCCAGAGGGGAGGAGCTTGAACTCTCCATGTCACCGGGA